>NC_041224.1:81032875-81124843 GCF_002837175.3 Physeter macrocephalus
ACAGATTGCCAACAAACACATGAAAGGATGCTCAACATCGCTAATCATTACAGAAA
Source organism: Physeter macrocephalus (assembly GCF_002837175.3). Classification (NCBI taxonomy): domain Eukaryota; kingdom Metazoa; phylum Chordata; class Mammalia; order Artiodactyla; family Physeteridae; genus Physeter; species Physeter macrocephalus. The sequence continues at coordinate 81,032,932 of NC_041224.1, forward strand.
TGCAAATCAAAACTACAACGAGGTATCACCTCACGCTAGTCAGAATGGCCATCATCAAAAAATCTACAAACAATAAATGTTGGAGAGGGTGTGGACAAAAGGGAACCCTCTTGCACTGTTGGTGGGAATATAAATTGATACCATCACTATGGAGAACAGTATGGAGGTTCCTTTAAAAACTAAAAATAGAAATATCATATGACGCAGCAATCCCACTACAGGTCATATACGCTGAGAAAACCATAGTTCAAAAAGAGACATGGACCACAATGTTCTTTGCAGCACTATTTACAATAGCCAGGACATGAAACCAACCTAAATGTCCATCGACAGATGAATGGATAAAGAAGATGTGGCACATATATGAAATAGAATATTATTCATCCATAAAAAGAAATGAAATGAGCTATTTGTAGTGAGGTGGATAGACACAGAGTCTGTCATACAGAGTGAAGTAAGTCAGAAAGAGAAAAACAAATACCATATGCTAACACATATATATGGAATCTAAACAAAAAAAGGGGTTCTGAGGAACCCAGGGGCGGGACAGGAATAAAGACTCAGACGTAGAGAACAGACTTGAGGACATGAGACGGGGAAGGGTAAGCTGGGACGAAGTGAGAGAGTAGCACTGACATATATACACTACCAAATGTAAAACAGATAGCTAGTGGGAAGCAGCCGCATAGCACAGGGAGATCAGCTCAGTGCTTTGTGACCACCTAGAGGGGTGGGATAGGGAGGGTGGGAGGGAGACTCAAGAGAGAGGGGATATGGGGATATATGTATACATATAGCTGATTCACTTTGTTATACAGCAGAAACTAACACAATATTGTAAAGCAATTATACTCCAATAAAGATGCTTAAAAATAAATAAATGAAAATAAAATAATGGGAATTTTCATTTTTTAAGTTGAGTGGAAGTAAACAAGTGGTTCTTATTCTTTAGAATGTACACGTATGTGCATGGTTTTATCAACTCCCTTGCATATACAATATATTTTATAATAAAATTTTTATGGCAGGTAACATAGCACAGGAAATAATGGCTATGATTTTACACTGACCTAGGAATGCCTTCCAAAGGCTTGGAATTAAGCGCTCCCAAGCAGCCACTTCTATTGTTTTACAACTGCTATGAAGGACGAAGAGCTGATTTTGAAAGTGAGGAAGGCCAGGATGGGTGATAAAGAAGAAAAGGAGGAAAGACACCAACCAAACCACACACACACACACACACACACACACCCCAAAACTATGATGGGTACAAAATTTGGGGGTGATGCCAAGGTCCTGACCAGCAGTTGTCAGTGTGCTTTCCTCACTTTCTCTATTATCGGTCTTGTGAATAAATGAGTAGCAGCATTCTTCCTAAAAGTCCCACCCCCATGACCCCTGACACCTCTCCCCCACACCTCTACAAATTCCTCTGTAGTCAACAGTGTTTAAAAAACAAAAAAATCTGTGGTCTGATACATTTGTAGACACTGCATAAACATAATATGACATGCAGATTTTTTTTTAACTCTGTCAAAACTTAACTACTTGATACTTGTTTCCCCATCTTATCTGAGAAAGGGGATACAATTTGTTTTCCCATATCAGATATATTAATGTGTGAAACACTGCTTATTTTACATCAGTTTCAGAAATGGTAGCTACTGTCATGGGTTACAGACCCAGATGCCCCGCGCCCACAGGGGTCAGGGTAAAATATAAAGTACAGGAAGCCCGGGTGTAAGACCATAGGGAGCGCTGGGGACCAGGGTGCGCTCAGATTGTAAACCTTCTCCAAGGGGTCCACCCCCTACTCAACTTTAGCTGACTGTCATCATGTGAGATTAGGTCTGATGTTACCCAATATTCTGATTTTTCAAAAATTCACGACAGGAGTGAACTATTGATGCACGCAACTTGGATGGATCTGAAAGCCATTAAGCTGAGTGAAAAAAAAGTGCATTTCAAAAGGTTACATAATATAAGATTCCTTCTATATGACATTTGTGAAGTGACAGAATTATGGTGATGAAGATAGATAAGTAGTTGCCAGGACTAGAGTTGGGGGTGTGTGAACATTAAGGGGCAGTAAGAATGAGCTTGTTTGTGATTATAGAACTTTCCTAGGGACACAGGGAATAAGGCATTGAGAAGGAAAACAACAGACCAGTTCGTGGAAAGGCCTATATGTCATGGTAGTAAGTTGAAGATGTGATCGTAAACTAAATGAGAAGTCTTTAATGGATTTTTTAAGAGAATAAAAATAACAGGATCAGATATTTAACTAGATAATTCTAATAGCAAATTACCCTTAATTATGGGAATGGGGTAAGGAAATGAGAAACAGAAAAATTTTAGAAAGAAACAGCAATAGCCCAAGAAAAAGGGCAAAATCACTTTTCTCTGGGATGCTGAGGGGTGTTTTACAGAGAATATAGGCTTTTGTTGGTTCTTTAAACATGGCTTGTATTTTGGTTAACCGCAGAGAATCAAGTGGGGAAATGCCATGGATCTTATGCCCAGTAACATTCAGCCACTTACCAGGAACTACATCTGAGTCCTGGACAAACTTTCAAGTCACTCCTTGTCCCTTTACCCCTTTTGGTTGCCCTCTAGAACTAGCCCATCCATTCCTCTCCCTGTTGGGGTTCTGATACCCAAGATCTGCTGTGTGGAGAGGAACATAGCTTCCTCCTAGATGTCTGACCCTCCAGCCATACATTATGAACACAGGGAAGCAGACAGAGCAAGCCAAATACCAAGAGTCTCTCAAGTTACTGATAACATGTGACTTCTGTATATTTGTAATTACAGTCCTCTCAGCCATTCTCAAGTTTAAATGTCCATAATATATAAACTCTTCCCCCCTCCCCCCAAATGTATGCTAAATTAATTTCTAGGCTAGGAACCAGCTCTTGCTTCAGAAATCCTTATCCATCAGAAAGCAACATGAATAGAAGACAGGCATGGTTGTGGTAGGCAGAATAATAGTACCCCAAAGATATCCACGTCCTATTCCCCGGACCTTGTGAGTATGTTACACTGCCAAGAGAAATTAAGACTACTGATGGAGTTAAGGTTGCTGATCATCTGACTTTAACAAAGGAAGATCATCATGGATTATCTGGTTGAGTCTAATGTAATCAAAGGTCTTTAAAAGTGGAAGATGGAGAGGCAGAAAAAGAAATTCCGGAAAAGATGTCAGGGCAGAAGCAAGGTCAGAGTGATGCCATGTGAGGATTGAACCTTGTGCCCTTGCTGGATATGACGGAGGAAGGGGCCATGAAACAGGAATGTGGGCAGCCTCTAGAAGCTGGAAAAGGAAAGGGAACATATTCTCCCCAGAATGGAACACAGCCTTTCCAACACCTTGATTTTAGTGCAGTGAGACCTGTGGTAGACTCCTGACCTCCAGAACAGTAAGATAATAAATTTGTGTTGTCTTTAAGCCACTCATTTGTATGGTAACTTCTTACAATAGCAATAGAAAATTAATAAAGTAGTATAATGTAAAAAAGGTGAGCACATCTAGGGAAACTATGAAAGGCTATCTGGACTGACCAGAAAACCAATTTTACACCTTTGGAAAGAACCACTGGGTCTAGGAAAGAAATTGTTTTTCCCAGTCCTTCCCAGTCCAGCCTCCACCTAGAAGGAAGTAAGGGGAAAATAGCACCAATCAAGGAAGAATGACTTTGGTAAACCTCCACTCAGATTGGGTCCAGAACTGAAAAGTCCTTTCCTGCTCTGACCCTCACTTTTCTCCCATCTTCTAACAAAACCTTTGTGCCTCTACATCATGCTCGAGTTACATACATAGAAAGTTTACCAAATCAACATTGATTAACCGCCTATTTTCTTGGGCGTCAGAATATACCACTTTTGGTGTTTATTTGGCATTGTCTTTGACTATTTCTACAAGACATGGAATGATCTGGTCACCTCATTGCGAGTTAAATCAAACTAGGTGTCTTGCCTTATTTCTTAGAGTTAGTTCATCAATTAGTTCTAGTTTTGTGTGAGAATGATCACAACTGGCAGTTTATTCCCAATACTTTTGCAGAAAGATACCTGGATTATGTGTTCCCCGCTTTTATTATCCTCTGTAACTGTTTGAATAAACAATGTATGTAATTTTCAAACTGCCAATGTCACAATAGCACTAAACTGAACATTTCTAGAAGAATGTAGCTTATTCCATTCTGATTTTAGAGGAAGTCTAGACATAAAAAGTCCATAAAATACTAATATTAAATATAGATTGGAGACTTTTAGACTGTATTTTTCTAGACAGAGAGTTTTTATTGACATTTATTTTCCCCTTTTGACTGTATAATGGGATTTTTTTTTAAAACAGAAAAAAAATGATTCTAACTTGTATTTATGCATGCATTCCTTTCTAAATACATCATCAACTTTTCCCTCTTTTAAATATAAAGTATTTATTAAAATCCCATCATGTTAAGGTTTGTATCATGCTACCGGCCACTCTACACTTTACATTTCTTGATGATTCTACATAAATGGGAACAAGTCAAACAATGACCGGTAGCCCAATAAAAATCCCCACAGCACTCATAAAGGCAGAACAACTACTTTAAAAAGTAGAAAAGCACTAAACTAAATGAGACAAAGCATGTACTGTGCTGCAACTATTGGCTTTTTCACCCAGAATGATCATAATTCCAGGTCTAGAACCAGAAAATAAATTTCTGATTATGTATGCGTTTTTGCAGTGGAAAGTCTGATTTTGGTAAATACACCTTTCAAAGCCATCATCAAATTATCTGCTCTGATTAAAGAAAGAGAGGAAAAATCACATATTTATTCATTCCCCATAAAGCTGGGCATCTCGAGGAGGTCAAGGAAAAATTCCATTAAATGTACCAGTAAGTGTCTCACTTATTCCGGAGGTATACTTTTTGGCACCGTGGGTACCCTCGGTGGGAGAAGTCTGACAGGGCTCTAATTGTACAAAGTGGACAGAGTGGACAAAGCATTCTCTAAAAGTGTTCTGACTTTGGTCACATGAACATCAGGCTGCAATTCTGACTAAAAACTTCAACTGAACACTTAAGACTTATTCCTTCACATTCACAGAAAGATTGGATCAGAATGAATACAGGAAAAACGCTCTGGGTAATAAAGCAAGTGTATCTAATTAGCATTAGCGCAGTGATGAAATAAAGCAGTTCACTGTATTAAGTTCCTCCACTTGCAGCTTTATTTCTGGCACTCAAAGAAGCAGGGTTGCAATATGTTCACATTAAGCCTACAGTAGCTCTTTACATGTTCAGTGTGCTTAAAATAGACTAAGGTGCCTTAATTCAAGAACTCTCCCACAGGGGTTAGTGAGCGATGCTCTTTATAGCAAAGAACAATTCCCTTAGGAATCGGATCAAGAATGTCTTGAATGGTCTCCCATTACTCAGACAGACTACCTATTTGCTTAATCAAAAAGAAAATTGTGCTTGTATCAGAGCCACACATCCTTGCCACTAAAAACAACACTGATGCCAAGTTTGGATCTTCCTTTCCTTTAAAAATGCTCTTAGGAGTCCTGAGTTTATTTTGATGAGGAATCCAAGCAGCTTTCCGACAAAGCTGAGACATCACTATAAACCGGGAAGAAACACAAAATATGGTCTTTAAGCACGTATGTACACACATACATACACACATACACTACACACACACACACACACACACCACTGACATTCAAACAATCTTTTGCTCACCAATATAATAGTTCAAATCAAAACTCAGCAGGTACGAATTCAATTTTTGGCCTGTTATGTTTAAAATCTGTTGCATCATGTAAGTAAATGTTCCCAAAACAACCACCAAAATTCCTGAAACAACAATGATCCTATTTAAAGATGCTGTGTGAATTTTAATGTTTTTCCTTTCAAACAAAAAATAATAAGTTTGATGACATGAACAGAAAATAAAGTCTTCCTCAGCTTTTTAAGGATCAGATTCATTTAAGCACAGAATGAAAATATTTTAAAAGGCCCTTTAAAATACAAGAGGCAGATGTTCAGGTAAAAGCAAAGCCAGGAGACTGTTTATTTTAATAAAGCTATTATATGTGCCGCTCCGAATTAGGAGTGGCACTGACACTAGGGCATGTCTAAACCATCACCACCTGTTTGCCCTGAAAAATCAATTAAAGTCACACTTTCATAGCACGGCCTTTCTAACCAATAAAACCTAGACAGCTTCATCGTGAGTCGCTCAGAGGGAATGTACTTGAAACCCAAACCCTTAGTCTCACATTCCTGCCCTGCTTGCATTCATATAAACGAACCACAGTAAAAGTAGCCTTCAGGGGCAGTGGTAGAAATCGGAGGGAGAAAGAGACGAAAACAGGAGAGAAGAAGAGGAGAGAGATTCTGACTTCTATTGGTTTCATACTGAGAATCATACCTCCTTTTGGTGAATTCCAATAATTTCTTCAAAGGCTCTTTTTTCCCCCTTTTCTTTTTTTCTCCTTCAGAACAGAATCCTGTGCTACATTTTCTGTGCAGGAGAAGAGATCCAACTTTGCCAGTTGAAAGCAAGGGCAGGAAAGCCATCCCAAGTGTTTTAGTAATTAAACGAATATGCATAATGAACCATATGCCCAAAGGGCCTGTTCTTCATGTGGGCCAGATTTTTGTTTGAATTTTTAATTTTTATATACAGATGAAACAGTCAGTGTAATCTACCAACAGTGCAAGGGAACATACAATATGACGAAGTGCGAGGGACAGTCTACATAGGAGCAGGAACGAGAGACACTGGAGAAATTCTCTCCTGAAGATGTTGATTCAAATGTGTTTCTCCCCCTCTAGCAACAGTTCTTGTCATCTGCTCAGTCTTCAGGAGACACACATAACGCATACACTGACAGCTTTACACAATATGAGTAAAATACAGTGCCGTCAGCTGAAAAGTGTGAAAATCCCGTGGGACAAACAAGGAGTTCTTTAAAAAAAAAAAAAAAATCCGTCTACACCCATCATTCAGACTACCATCTTGAATTACAGGGAATCCTCCCAAGTCTCTTTTGGAAGCTACATAAATATATTGCAGGCTCTAAGCCACATATATTAGCAATTTGAACCGATCTAAGAGGAATTCTTACCTCTCGATGCAACTGCGCATGGTGGGCAGAATATGCTCAGGGCGAAATGCGAGCTTGCCCTCCCCACTCCTACAGCAAAGCAGACTATGAATTTAAGGAGTGCAATATCGTATCTGCAACATACAGATTCCCGGGATTTCCTAAACTCCCATCATGGAAGAATTGGTAAAAGCTTCCTTCAAGCTTTTCAGTGTCATTTAGAAAATACTAAGTTAAAATCAAAGCAATGTAAGAGATACAGAGTCTGATAAAATTACTATCTCAGCTTCCAGACACCACAGAGGAATGAGTAAGCATTCTTTAATGCAGAGAGAAGAGGTTTTTAAAAATGTGTTTGCACAACATATGAAATTTATAATGATGGTCTGGACAAAGTTATCAGGTCCTACGTGTGGATCAGTCTTGTACGTGCCTAGTTCAGGATAAACATTTCAGAATGGAGTGTGTGTGTGTGTGTGTGTGTGTGTGTGTGTGTGTGTGTGTGTGTGTGTGTGTGTGTTGGTGCGGGAAGCAACACAGAGGAAACGCTGAAGTCCACTATTCTTTACTTCTTTAACGGAAATAACTTCAATGCAAAATGCCACACTGGCCCGTATGTCATTGAGAAAAGATTATGAAAACAAACCTGATCAAAAGTCAAAGTGAAGCCTTGGATTTCTTTCAGCCCCCCTTTTTGAACGTGGATACGCTGTTGTTTTCACAATGTAAACACCAGAGATGGAATGCAAAGCATTTAAAGAGCAAGTCATAATGGAGCTGTAAATAACATCTCTCCTTGCTTTCACTATTAATTCAGAGTTTATGCCTTTGACACTGGCGAGGCTACTTGATCTAGTGGTCTCAGTGGAAAGACAGATAAACTTCAACTGCAGGCAGAAGACAAAAATTGACAAGGAGCATCACCTTTCCTGACTGTTTAAATCCTTTAAGGAAGTGTCGGAGCAATTAGAGAAGGAGTGTAATCTTTGCAGAGTGCATTAACACTCATCTGACCTCCCAGACAATAGATCAGACCTCAGACACATAATGCTTCCCTAAGGCTTTTTAGCCAGTGTATTTGATCTCTTAGTCACTGCGTGTGTGTGACTATAGGTACCGTCCATGTAGAAGGCATTATTCATTAGCACTACCGTCCACTGGCTCCAACGCTGGACGGCAATCAAGCAAAAAGCAGGAAAATCACCATAATCCACAGTATTCAGTATTTCCTGTATCTTTAAGATGGGGGGGTGAGGGTGAGTCCAGACTTCTGGAAAATCATCTTTCACCATTCTCTTATTATTTTTTAAAGCTACAGAGTTTGCTCTGTAAAAGTGAATTAGTTACATTAATATGAATAGGTCACTGATGAGCATCCGGTGTGTGTGGCAGGGGTGGGGCGTGGAGGGGGGAGGCGACCTCCAAAACACTGGATGCTTTTTGTCTATAAAATGAACTTTGGAATAGATTTGTTGAGAAAAAACACCATGGGTGATAAACAACACTGTGATATGCAAAAGAAGGCAAAGGGGGGAAATCAAATAAACTCCTTGCACTGCAAGCTTTTAAATCTTCATCTATCCTGCAGGTTACGCAGCAGGACACACTGGTAAGGCAATAACCTATTTCCTGATGAACACATCCTGTTCCAACTGCTAATCTCACAGTGGAAGCTTGGCTTTTACCATTCATTATAAACATTTTCAAGAACTGCTTACCACGATATATTTTTTAATGGATTAGATTTTGGTCAGTTGCTAACAGAGCGCAGAATTGAATATCCTTTATGTGAAGGCAGCAAAACAGGTTTTCCGAGGGTCTGACTTGCTTTCCACTCTTCCCCCTCACGAGTAATTGGAATAGCAATTGAAACAGAATATTAGAAGACTAGAAGGTTTCTTTTCTTTTCTCTTCCCCCCCCCCTTCTATTATAAGAAATTCTGTATTCGACGGTACAGTATACAAGACCTTATTGGTTTTGAACTTCACCGTAAGACTTAGTGAAATGTTGAGGAGACAAAGACTGAATTTCACATAATTTGCTCAAGACCATCACAGTTGTCTGTTGATGACACTCAACATCTAAAGCCTAAAGCATTTAAACCAAAATAATTACATTTTCTAGAATCAAGGCAGCTCCCCTTGAAAACGTGCACTGCAAAGGTTTTTTAAAATGAGGCTACATGAAAAGACGAGAGCTGAAAATTAGCTTTATGTTTAAGCAAATCACTTTAGAGTTTGCATCTTCGAACACAAACTTAAGAAAAAATGGCAAGTGAAAACACACATTCACAATAAGCAATTTAAGAACTTTTGAACCTCAACTAGCAGGAAGGAAAGATCTACTGAATGTTTTAACTTTGCTTGAAGAAAGCCTAATATCTAAAATAAAAAAATTGAAAAAATGTTATCATATACACTATGCAATTTCTAGTGTTTTCAAACAAACTGTTTATGTTGTCTTTTTATTGCTGGGTAAAATAAATAGCTTTCAAAGAATTTGTGATTCCTCTCAGATTAAAACTAACCTTCAACAATTAGCTAAGGAAGGAAATGTCCTCTGGAAGCAACTGATTTGATACTCTGATACACAAGCAAACACTGACACACATACACCCACACAGCACTACCCTTATACAACTTAATACTCAATAGCAAAAGATTTTATGAACCTAACCAATGGCAGAGGCATCAAATTTTAGCTATATGTTAAAAAAAACAGTAAAATAAAAATTTAAAAAACAGGCTTAAAATGGTTATTTGCCATATAAAATCTGTACCAGCTCGGCAATAACCTAGATCTCATCTCTTGTGCATAAAGATGAACATGCCATAAAATATGAGAAAATTTTTATAAAAACAGAGATTACACAACATGGAAACTTGAATTTTTTCTAATGTAACGATTTCTGCTTGTAGATGATTGTATCAAATTAAAAATAAATTACTGAAATTAAAATCCCCAAGAAACAGTGCACAGAAATTTACTTTGGGATTTTTATCATTTATGAGATTCTATCGCCACCTGCAGGACTGTCTTTAAGTAAACTCCAGCAATGGAAAGGCTATTTGCTATCCCTTCTCTTTTCCCTTTTCCTTTCTCTCCTCTTCCTCCTCCTCTGCCGCCCTCCCCCTTGTATATGTTCGTGCGTGTGTGTATGCACGTGCACAGAATTTCCTGGAAATCAATTATTTTTCTCTTGGAATGTGTACATTACTAAAAGTCTAAAAATCATGAAATGCAAAATAAAATGTATGGAAAGAGGTATAGACGACTGAGGCCACAGGCGGCTAATTTTTTAACAGCTAAACACACATCACATTTTCCTATTTTGCAAAGTAGAATCTGGAGCACAAATTAGCCTATAGAAATTTCCTTACCAAAAATGTGAGGACTTCAACGGTGTCCAAGGAAAACCACTTTTGCTATGGAATAATTGACAATAAAGTTTATAATTGCATGTACCTGGCTTATACCAGAGCAGAAGAAATGTTGCTATCGGCAAATTCAAGCTTAGTATTCTGTTGCTCTTTAAACAAAAGACAAATGTGAGACAATATTTCACTAAAAGTGTTATTAGGGCTTCCCTGGTGGCGCGGTGGTTGAGAATCCGCCTGCCGATGCAGGGGACACGGGTTCGTGCCCCGGTCCGGGAAGATCCCACATGTCGCGGAGCGGCTGGGCCCGTGAGCCATGGCCACTGAGCCTGCGCGTCCGGAGCCTGTGCTCTGCAGCGGGAGAGGCCACAACAGTGAGAGGCCCGCGTACCGCAAAAAAAAAAAAAAGCGTTATTGTAGACCAATAAAGTAAGAACAAGTTGAACAGCAGAAGTCAAAACTTAAACACCCAGAACATGCAAACAGATTATCCTCATCATCCTCACGTCATCATCTTTAGCGGCAGCAGCACTACCCCTCAAGTCTTAATGAGGAAGATTCATCTGCTGTAAGAAAAGCCCACATGAAGTAACAGATATTACAGATATTTGTTCCTCTAGGGCCTATTACCCCTCTGAGTAGCAGCTCTCCAGACTTATAAAATATTTTCCAAATGTAAGACTTGCAGAAAAGTATGTTTTAAAAAAAAATTTTTAATAACCCAATCTGTGGACACTGTTTAGATACAGCTCATACTCATGAACTAAAACCATAACTGCAAAATTTATGACCACAAAAGCCACACACTGTAAAAATGGTATAAGGACTGAAAATCCTCTGTTCTAACAGCCCAGGAGAAAAATCACTTTCGCGAAGCCTTCAGTTTCTTCCCCCATGAATGAACATAAAGACCCTCTGACTTAACATTCTATAGCTCCATGCTTTTCCAGACTCAAAGTCGTAGCCATGGAGGTCTCAACACCAATTGAGCTAATAAGTATATTTCTTTCTTTTTATTTTTCCCTGACAAAGTGAAGTCTCCCTGGCAATGAGTGGAAACAACAAAATTTTTAAAGCTAGGCCAGATATAGAAAAGTCATTTTAAAGGGCCAAAAAACATGGATTTGGGTTATAAGAAAATCCCAGGGAGACTAAAACAGTCTGTAAACACTGTACAGGAACATCGTTTAAATGATGACATAATGAATTGGCTGTTTGACTCAACTGTCTTCCTATCTTTTTAAATAAAATTGGGAGCTACAGTATCAGTCCAATGAAAACTACCCCCTCCAAATTAGCGCTGTTATTTCAAAACCAATGACAAAACTCCAAGCTCGGTGGAGAGGTAGCAAAACACAACTTCCTGAATTATAAATCAAATGGCAAAAGTAAGATACAGTATAGTAAACCCTAACCAGACCACAAAGAAGGTTTCTCTCCATAAACATCAGATCAGGCAGCTACAATGATTACCAGGCTCTCTTGTAACTGTCATCTGTGGTGGGTCTAATTACAGGCTGCCCAGCAAGCATGCCCGCATCACACAGCAATAAAAGGGCCAGCGGCTTGCCAAGCCCAGTCAGACAACGGAGAGCACGCGCCACCTGATGGGGCGCCCCAAAGATCAGCCAGAGAGACTAATAAAGATGACAGCTTCCAAACAAATGACAAAGCTCGGACCACCAAAAAGGCAATATCAAATTAGCCCGAAATGTAAGTGCTGAGCATGGTTCTTCAACAGATCAAAACTGAAGCAGGAAATTGGTTCTGACTGTTTTCAGACACACCAGCACTCTATTCCTCCCTTCCAACCCTCTCTCTTTTATTTCTAAATCTTCTTTTCCATTTTTGCATCAGACAAAATGATTGCACATCCAGGTGTCATATACAGCAACAGATGGAGGGGGGAAAAAAGCACTCAGCTCTGTAAGAATCAAAAATAAAATCCCTCCAGATTCAGGGGCTGTTGATCAGGGTTAGAGATTTGCCAACTCCCCTCCTCCAAGTTCGCCTACTGCGGACTGTCTTTTGGACATTTTGCTGCAAATTAGCACCATCACCGCCCCCCCCCTCCATGGGCAGGGTCGAGAAAAAGTTGGGAAAATGCACATCAGAAAAGATTATGATTAAGTCGTTCAGTTGTCTTTGAATTTTACCCTCTGGTGGGGTCATAGATTGCTATGGTCAGAGGAGTAGTTGGAATACAAACGAACAGTATCTGGTAAAAGATGGTCTGCATGAGTTCCAGTATTCTTCTAAGAAGCATTGATTAGAGGCCTGCAACGTACTCAGCACCATCATAAGCGGTAAGGACGTACACACAGATAAAAGACTGGGTCTCTGTCATTCAATCGGTAGCTCACAATGTCTTAACATAATCCTTCAATCATATGGCTACGTTACACTGAATGATTTTTTTAGCATATGACATTAACCTGAAATATTAAAATAAAATCCCTCCTATTTTGATATAAAGAACTTAATTTATTAGGTCAAACATGAAAAGTACTATCACAGCCTTAAAGGTAGAATCACATAATTTGGAATTTGGTGGTTCCATGCACATTAATCAGCCCTAGAGATAGTTGACTCTTGCAATTAATTACATGACACAGAATACAACTGTTTGCATTTCTACCCCATTCTCGAACAGGTCCTCCACATCCTTTGCAATTAAACAGCAACTCTGTGTGTGTATATTTGTGTGGGTACCTGCACCCACTTCAGCGAAGCTTTTCTCTGAGTTAGGAGAGCAACATCTTAACCTCCCAATACTTGTATCAGCTAATAATTCCTACCCACATTTGTAGCTCACTTCATATGTTTAAAATAGTTCCATACTTATTATTTAATTTGCTCTCCAAAGGGCAAACAATTTTTCTTATGGTGTGCTTTATTAATTAAAAGTTTACTGCTTTGGTTTCAAATATAAGAGGAGGACAATGGAGGGAAGCTGGGGGAGAGAAAGAAAGGGTGCAGCAAAGGAGGTGGAGAGGGATACTGGGGAGAGGCTGGTGGATGGGGTGAGAAGGGAGAGAGAGGGAGAGATGAAGGGGGGAAGAGAAGAAAAGAGGGGAGGAAGACAGATGGTCGGATGACTTACTATGATCATTTCATCTCTGTATCTCAATATCTAGCAGTGTATGAGACACTGGACAAACAAAAAAAATAATTGTGGAAAGGGAGGGAGGGAGGGAGGAAGAGGGGCAAGCTTGATGGAGGCAGTGAAGCACTGGTTTGGTCAAGGAGGGACATGATCACTGAAGTCTTTTCTTCATCCAAGATTTAAGTTCCTAAATTCAGGATCGAGTTCAAATTAACAGTAGGGTATCTCTGGACAGCAGAGTGAACTAGACTGAGTTCTCTGGAATCTGTAAAGGACAACGGCTCCTAACCAGAAAATTCACAGAAGGCAGAAAAATGTGTACTTGCAAGTACATCCCAATAGAAAGCTTAGGAAAGGTAGCAGGTAGAGACAGAGAGCCCCCATACAGGGCCTGGACTTATCAGAACCATTCACTTATTACCCAGCAGGGCCGTGTGAAGACTGACAACATATGCTATTCCGGGATTTTTAAAAAATGAAGATCTAATGCTTACTATTCAAAATTGGGATGCTCCAAAATACCAGCTGATTTCATTCAGTACAGCTAGGATTCTGCCTGGAAATGCAATTCAATTATAAAGTTGAAAATATAAACCTGAAGTATACTAAAGTAGCTAAGAGTGTCCTTTTAAATGTTCAATAGATACTCTTTTAATGCAATTACTGTAATTTTATTAAATGGCATAATTAGTTAATGCCTGAGAAGTTGTCAATAGAAGGTGCAATTATGTTGTAAAAAATTATAATCACAATGTGCAATAATGGATTGTTCTTATGGAAAAAAATACTGAAAAAGAACTTTAAAGTATTTTTTAAAGTATGTTAGGTAGTCCTCTGCGAAAAGGAAGATTTGGGAAATCATCGTACAAATATTAAATAAAACAAATAATAAACTGGCAAATATTTTAAGCATTTAATGTAATATATTTATACATTTTTGCATGTAAGTATATATACGTAACATTTAAGATGCCTAAAAAATTTTCTCCAGACAAAATGGTGATTGTAACTGTGGATTTTTTTTCAGTTTTACTGTTAATCTTTGAGCAGCAACTGAACAAACACCCACCAAACAGGCAGTGATGCCTGCTGTGCACATCCGATTGTGACTTCTGGTGGATGTGGAAACAGCCACCAAAAGTTGAATCAAATGCAGTGCATCTAGTTGTGAATAAACTGGTGGTAGAATTTTTTTTTAAAAAAGAAAAATCTCTTAGACCCAGTTAACACATAAATATCTAAAGCATCAAAAAGACAACTGACCAGCACTATTTTAATCGTCCAATCTGAAAACAAAACGTTCATTGTAATTGTCATCTGTACCAAAGTAAGTTCAATCTGAATGTCCTGTGGGCCACAGAAGGGATTATAAACAGGGCCACTCCGCAAGGTCTCATGAAATTTTTATCAAGTCGTTCTCAGAAAACTTTCAGCAGCGAATGCCCTCTGCTTCTCAGTGTTTTGTGTGTGAGTGTGTGTACGCACACATGTGTGTGATGGAAGGGTTCGTTCTGTTACAGTTGCTATTGTTTTTAAGTTCAATGTGAAATCATTTCACACTTCTCAAAATTCGAGGATCCCTAAAAGCTAAGAATTCTATATATGTTAAATAGGGGCTATCACTAAGAAAGTGGAGAATTGTATTTTAACCTTATTGGGGAGTGGGACAGTTGATTGATGTCTTTAAATTATGTATCATATTGCAGGCCCTGTCAACTCTGAAGAATTAATTCTTCATTTTCTTACAATCCAAAAATGCAGGAAAAAAAGTCACAGATGTTAAAAGCATAGCTTTATGAAAATACCCATTGATATATGGTAGACTTAGATTGCTTTTTAACATCAAAGGTCCAAGTAAAATTTTAATAAATAAGGAATCCATCAATGCCCCCACAGACTCCTCTCCCTCAACGCAAGAGGCGAGGGCCTTAAAGAGTGGTGGAAAACCAAACTACATAAATGCAATCCTTTTTTACAGCATTGGGAGACCTTTGCTATTAAAATAATTTTCTGATGATGCCAACTGTCAAGTAAATGTTTCCTGTCATATGAAAAAATTAATGCATTTATGCCATAATATAACCTTAGGTCTTTTTATAGAAAATATTTGAGGCTTGTATATAAAGTACAGTTACCCAAGAGAAAAACAAATCAAAAAAACTCATACAGATGATTGCTTCTACAATACAAATACCACAATGCAAAATTATCTTTTGAAAACAAACTCAATTCCTCTTAACTATCATCAAATAACGTATTTGCACTAGACATGGGACTATATTGTACAATAGAGCACCCTTCCCACAGTAGAAATATGAGCCAATTTCTCTGAAAGCCACTGTTTTAAGATATTTCGTAGTAATTTACTAATGTAGATAGTTACTCATCTCCACCACTAGCCCTTATTCTGAACAACCTGGAATTCTTGAAGAAGATCTGAAAACTACGTATTCCTTGCATGGCTACTTCCTTTAGTTGTTTTCATTCTTCACTCTCCCCTTGAAAGCCCTTCCACATCATCTAAGAGCTTCCTCCAAAAGCGGGAAAAGATAACTCAGACCTCAATTTGGGGCTTAGCCTAGAACCAAGCACTGAGGTTTTCCAGACCATCAAGCTGAATTCCACAGACGTCATTAGCATGTGATTCCCACGGTCTGGCTGTTCCCCAAAGATGCCAGAGACATTTCTACCTTTCACTTCTTTAATTTTACTCCATCTCTTGTGAATATAATGACCATGTCTGAGAATTATTCTGACCCGTATAATAAGGATTTCTTTCTCCCAAAGCATCTTGGAATAGGCTTAACTTCCATTTATAACATCTAGATATTATACATATCTGAAATGACTCATATGGTTGTCCCTAGAGCCACTATATCTATCTAAACACAAGGATCGCGATCACCGCATCCTGGGCGTCAGTGACAGGCAGTGTAGCCCAACGTTTACATGCATGGACTCTAAATCCTGATGGTCTGGGTTTAAATCTCAGCTCTGTCTTTTAAAAGCTTATGAGCTCTGACACTTTATTTAACCTTTATTTAACTTCTATGGGCTTATTTTTCTTATCTGTAAAAAAGAAGGAAATACTGATACTGGCATCTACATCAGCAGGTTGTTATGAGAACTACATGAATTAACACTTATAACATGCTTTAGGACAGTACCTGACACATAGTAATCACTGAAACAACAAAAGCCATTAATTATCCCTAGAGTTCAAAGCCTGTGACTGGGAATGACCATAGGCATGTATACAAAATACCATGTATATTTACAAACCCATTCATAGGGAAATATACAGATGTGCTTCTTCTAGGCATGATGTTTTAGTTATAGGCCTCTGTCCATAAGTTGACATCTTATATTAATTTATCTTTCAATTGGAAAAACTGAGAATGTGAACTTTTGAGTGAAAAACAATTATCTTTAGCTTAAAGCAAGTAAAGCTCAGAAAACACATTAAAAAAAAATCTAGAAAACTTAAGAGGAAGGAGAAAGACTCAAAAGAGGTAATGACACGGGGAGGGGGAAGGGTAAGCTGGAACGAAGTGAGAGAGTGGCATGGACATATATACACTACCAAATGTAAAACAGATAGCTAGTGGGAAGCAGCTGCATAGCACAGGGAGATCAGCTCGGTGCTTTGTGACCACCTAGAGGGGTGGGATAGGTTGTTATAAAGCAGAGACTAACACACCATGTAAAGCAATTATACTCCAATAAAGATGTTAAAAAAAAAAGAGGTAATGAGCAAGGCTTCCCGTAATTATCCTAACAAAAAAAATTAAGCCTATAGAAGTATGATTTGGAATCTGACTACTCTAAAAAAGTCCACATTCAGTGACCTACTGTATACAACAGGGAACTATATTCAATACCTTGTAATAACCTATAATAGAAAAGAATCTGAAAAAGAATAGACATATATATATGTATAACTGAATCACTTTGTTGTACACCTGAAACTAATACAACATTGTAAATCAACTATACTTCAATAAAAATTAAAGAAAGACAGTCCATTTTTAATTTCTTACAATAACAATGAATTAAACAGTATACAGTAACAGTCACGTGGCAGGTGTCAGGAAACTGAAGATAACTTTCTTCTCTTAGTATTGGGAGAACCACCACCCACGTTAAGTGGAGAGGGAATTAATCCTCTGGTGGGGGAAGTTAATGCTTAGACAGTCTAACAAGATAAATTTTCTCATGTTTGTTCATCCACTTCTGACCGGACACCACAGGACCTAGATCTTAACAGGTTGCTTTCCTTTAACTCCTGCTTTCAACAAGATATGATATATTCATACATACATCCACAGGATCCCTTAGGAAATGTATGGCTTGCTTTCATAAAGTCTTAAGATTAACAACCAGAATATACTAAACATGATCCTATAACATTCCTGCTTTGTATCAACTGAAAATAGAAACATGAACATGATGTTAGTAAGGCAATTTCATGTTACCTGACAAAACAGAAGTGAAAAATTCCTATGTTTCTGCCCTTAGCTTGTGGTGCTGTACCTCTAGGGGAAGGAAAAGCCCCAGTGGAGACGGGTTTAGCCAAAACGGTTCTTTTCACACCTGTGCAGTGAGTGAAAACCCTCAAAGAGCACTTATCCTAATTTCTAATAGAGAAAGGCCTTCACATGCAATCCTATTGTTTAATAAATTCTTGGCTTAAGACCTTGCTTCAGACCAGCACGAAATTGCTCTGCCCCTGTAATGCCAAGGCAAGTGGACGAAGCATGAACAAAGTACCACATGGATGAATAAAGACCAGGAGCAGCATTCTGTCCTCAGAAGATCATAGGAGAACATCAGTGTGTACTGTACTACCAAAGACAAACACGGTGTTCTCAGTAGTGGAGTGAGGGAGCGAAGCCAGGCTTCAGCATCACAGTCTCCCCGTTCCTCCCTCTCTGGCCCAGGTCACCCGAGGATGCAACATTCTGCAGAAAGACAACCCTGAACAGAGTCCTACAGAGTCAGGGACACAGCCAGTTGGAGCCCATAGGCCTGGAATCACCCATCAGCACTCCACAAGCAGCTAGCGTTAAGTCTGTAAGCAAGAGCCATGAGAGCAAAATGTTTTCTGAAAAATATGAAGGCTTGGCTACCCATGATCTTATTAAAGAAAATAAGGGAGGCTACAATGCATTTTTTATTTTATCCTAATAACGTATTTTCTTTATATCCTCTCACTTTAAGAGCAGAAATAGTTTTGGAGTGACCATCATGATGGTAGCAACAAAAACATTCTCTAATGAAATTACACATCATCAGCTTAGGGAGGGGAGATACCTACGTCTCTACATCTGCAGTATCTCTGAGATCCACCATGGCTCATCAAAGTAAATGTGAGATAAACATTCAAAAGTAGAGTTTCAAATGTAAACAGAAAACTAAGTGTATCTGAGTGAAGCTGTCTTTATTTCAGTACCTTCAGGACAACCTAGAGAGAGAGAGAGAACGGATGCACATATCACTTGTAATTGACTCTGCATTTTCCAATGATGTCCAATGGAAAATGTCCCCCATCCACACCTGCAGTGGGGCCTCCCACCGTCTCATAAACTCAGGTACCCTTGCAAAATCACATTTTGGCAAACCAGCAAGGAGAGCACTCCTCTATCTTTCGTTCCTTGGGCCTTATGGATTTTAAAGGAGGATGTGCTAGCCTGCCTCTGGCAGCCAGCCTAGCAGAGGGCTGTGCGGTGTGGTGTCAGCACGGAGGGTCCACTCAGGTCCCAGGCCATGCAGAAGCGGCCCCAATGCCAAGGCTCCCTTCCCGTTTAGAAGCCCCCTCTATGAAACAACTTATTTCTATTCATTGTTGTAATCTTTCTTCAGATCAGGCTGACAGCCCATTAATCATTTCTGTCATCCCCCTACATAATCCAGTGCAACAGATCTCTGTTTTTCTAAAAATCTCAGTGCCAGAAACTAAGCTCAAGAAAGAGGAAATCCTTCTTCCTCCAAGGGACTGGCCGGGGTGCTGACTGGAAGAAGCCACCAATCATGTTGACTTGCCTCATTTGCCCAGAATCACACAGAACATTCCCTGGAAAGTCTGTAGAGAGGATTCAGGTGGGAAACAGAGGCAGGGAGGCTGAAGAGGAACCCAACACACGAAGCCCCCAGCTGAGGAGAATGTGAGAAAGGGAAGTGGATGAATCAATGCCAAGTCAAAGGCAGATAGGGATTAATAAAATCCTTCTTAATGTTGTTATCAAGCCCAATTGTTCTAGCAACTTTAAAACAAAGAAAAAGTATATTAAAGGCCAAGGCTGCAGCCATCACAGCCCTTCTACCTCCTGAACCAATGAAAAACTAACATTAACTAAAGATAAAACAATGTGCTAAAATGGCTAAGAAAAAGCCTCTTATGGAGCCAGTATACAGCTTGTATAATAAAGGTGGGAGTGACCTCGAACCCACTGACCTCTGGGACTGATTTTTTTTTTTTTTTTTAATGTGGATAAGCCTGGTGGGTAAGAGAGAGTATGGATGATAGAAAACAGGAGACAAAAGAGCCGTGATCATGACTCAACCACTCACACATCGTATTAGGTCCTACTGTGATCTTTGCAGTGCAGAAGTTAATGGCATAATACAAAAGGCACAAGATTAGCAGTCGAGCAAATTGGCTTCTCCTCCCATGCCTGACGCTACCAATCTGATCAATGACAAGTGCCTTTACAGATGAGGGAGGATGCCCAGAGATGTAAAGTGAGGACATTATGCTAACTTTCAAGTCCTTACAAGATCTTGGACTCTCAGTGGTTGACCTAGGTGGTTTTAAGATCTCATGCAGTTCTGAGATTCCATGATTTTATTATGCTCATAAGGAAAGGCCAACTATTATTATAAGAATGTATTTCACAGACAGTGGTTCTCCTTTGTGGTGCTGAGTCAACTTGTAATGTGTAGTAATCAGTTACGTCTCAAGAGGTTTGATGATCTGAATAAATGTTTTTTATACCAAAGTTTGCCAATGATTTACTTAAAACATAAATTAGAGCAATTTAGTCTTCATTTAGTCATGTGATTTTTCAACTGCCATTTTTCAGAAAACACTGGCCCTCATGAATACAGAAGGAGACAAACACATTATGGGGACTATACAAATGGTTTATAATAACCACCACAAAAACATTAAAAAATGCATAGAACACTGGCTCTCTTTACCTTATCAAGAGATAGTATATAAGTATGATTTGGGTAATTTAAGGGATTTCCAAGGGTAAATCTGACAAGTATGGTCTTGGAAAGACACCTCCTACATAATCTCCTATGTCATAATATATTTTAGAAAGATGAATGGCTATCCTCTTTTTTAAAGTTTCCTTACCAGTGTAAACTTCAGCTGTGTTGAATGTGCCTCATTCTACTTCACGTACGTAAAATAAAACCCATCTGCATTTGGACTTGGGACTCAGAGCAAATAAGTTGAACATAAAAAAGGAAGCTTACCACGAATGCTACTGTACTTCTCAATGTGGATTCCCACTGGAAGCAGCTTTTAAGGAACTGTATTGTATTCCAGACTGTCATGGTGAGTCTTTTCACTCGGTCTACATCTCTTGATAAGATCTGATTAAAAAAATGGAAAACAGGGAACTAGGTTTAAACACTCCAAATATTCTGTTTAGATCAGACAGCTTGGTCATTTAAATTATATTCTGTATAACTGCCAATGAACAAAACAGTAAAAATGAAGAGTCCTAATACTTTATCTAAAGTTCATTTTTAAACTATGATCATCCTGGGAGGAAAAGAAAATCCAATGCATTTTCTAGCTCCTTTGAAGGAGAATAGGCTGTTTCAATAATGTTCAGCACAAAACTGAGCTGGTTAAAAAATACAGCAGTCAGGGGACTTCCCTGATGGCGCGGTGGTTAAGAATCCTCCTGCCAATGCAGGGAACACGGGTTCAATCCCTGGACTGGGAAGATCCCTCATGCCGTGGAGCAACTAAGCCCGTGCACCACAACTACTGAGCCTGTGCTCTAGAGTCTGCGAGCCATAACTACTGAGCCCACGCACCACAACTACAAAAGCCTGAGCGTCCTAGAGCCCACACGCCACAACTACTGAGCCTGCGTGCTGCAACTACTGAAGCCCACGCACCTAGAGTCCGTGCTCCGTGACGAGAAGCCACCAGTGAGAAGCCCGCCCACTGCAACAAAGAGTAGCCCCCGCTCACCTCAACTAGAGAAAGCCCGCACACAGCAACAAAGACCCAATGCAGCCAAAAAAAAAAAAAAAAAAAAACAAAAACAAAAACAAAAACAAAAAACCCAGCAGTCAGGCATGTGAAATATATGTGTGTGTGTGTGTGTGTGTGTGTGTGTGTGTGTGTTTGAGAGAGACAGACAGAATGGAATGAGGGTCTATGTTGTTTAGTTTGGAAGGAAATGGGTAGATTTACAGTAGAAATGTACATATATTCTAGCTCATCTAGTCCAGAAGAAAAAGTCTATTCTATAGGAAAGTAAAGTTCTGGAAAGGAAATCCAGCTCTCCTACCTCTTTGCTGTATGACCTTGGGCCAGTTTCTTAACCTCTCTCTTATTCAATGGGGTTGATAGGAGTGCTAACCTTGTAGGTTGTGGAGAGAATTAAAGGGCTTAGAAGAGAGCCTGGCACATACTAAGTGATTTTAAGTATTTGTGTCATGAGCACAAGTTTCAACTTTATAAAAACCTGGGGACACTTAGTGGTGAGAGGAACTTGGGGAGAAACCTAACATAACCCAGGGTCTCAGCCCCAAAACCCCCGGTGCTCTCAGAGCCCAAAGCCACCCAACGCGGAGTGTTTGGCAAAGGAAATGTCTTTTCTCCCAGTTGTAGGTAGATTCATTTCAATTTGTTTGCAAAGCAGCTATGCCACCTACCTCAACTCAGGTTTTAACTTTCAAGTAAACAGAGCAAAAGGCAATAATAACAACAATAATAAAGCCATTTACTCAGATTACACAAAATAAATATTACACTCAATGTTACAACAGACCAAAACAAAACATTTGGATGCTCCCTTCGGAAGAGGTTTAAGGCCTTTCCCGAGTGTGTCCAGAAGTTCATGGGAAACCAAAGGATGATAAGATGCCTTTATATTTAACTTGCTTTATGTAATCCACAGCTGCTCACCCCACAGGAAGTGGTGGAAGTAATAAACACTTTAAAAGGGGACACTTTGTTCTTTGCTACACAACTCAAGAGGGACAGTAAGTACAGAGAGAAATCCTGAACTGTATCTGAATAGGACAGGGAGGGGCTCTGAAAAGAACTGTAAAGGTCATGTTAAAGAAAAAAAATGTGAAATTTCCTCTACTTGGCCCTGATCTTCACTTTTTGTTGAACTGATGCGAGAGGAATTAAAGGCAACAGACAGAGGGAGTAAGAGTTAATTCAACAGGAGGAAAAATGCCAACACAATCCAAATTTAGGCCAAAAAAGTGGTAGGAGCGGCTATCGGTGAACCTGAGGCTGGACATCTCGAAAGATCAACTGGGTTAATTCCATGATGGACTCCACTGGCAGAACGCCTCCCTGAAATGTTGAAAGATGGAGACTAAAATGGCTGAGATAGCTAGTGGGAAGCAGCCGCATAGCACAGGGAGATCAGCTCGGTGCTTTGGTGACCACCTAGAGGGGTGGGGTAGGGAGGGTGGGAGGGAGGGAGACGCAAGAGGGAAGAGATGTGGGAACATAGGTATATGTATAACTGATTCACTTTGTTATAAAGCAGAAACTAACACACCACTGTAAAGCAATTATACTCCAATAAAGATGTTAAAAAAAAAAGAGGGTAGGAGGGGCAATTAAATTCATGCGAAGGTTTATGGCTTGACGCTCAGAATTTTTGTTTACAAAATGGTTCGGGGGATGAATGGAGGGCTGACACCCTCTGCAGCATCTAATAGATATGTTCTGAGTCTTTCGCTTCTTACTGAGCCCAACTGAAGTCCTTGTCTAGGGAGAGAAGGAGAGATAGAGGAAGGAGTGGAGAGATGGGGAGACAAGCGGGGAGAGGCAGGAGGGAGAGAGGAAAACAGAGAAGGAGGGCGAGATGCAACCAAGTCATGACCAGTAAGTACTCCGGGTGCTGGGTGCTGACTGTACCAACAAGCCAGTTTACTGCACTGACCTACCTTTTTGGACAGCTTGCGGCTATCTTCAACAAAGCGCTTTTCTCTGGGAGTAAAGGTCCGAATACTTGCTTTGATCTAGAAAGACACCAGTGTTAAAAGGGGCAGCATTGAGATGGACTTCACTCTCTTCTTTTTCTAATGACTGAGAAGCTCTGGAAACCAATACCTTCTGACCCTAAGGGCGCGGGGTTAGGGGTTTGGGGGATGGGCAGAGACATGGTGGGTACCCGGGGCTCTGCATGGGTCTCCGGAGTCTCATTTCATGAGCATCACTCGGGTAGGTCAGACTGCAGATTCCAGAGTGTTGTTTCCACGTTGCCCATCAAAGAGATATTTTAAACCACTGCAGAGATTGGGCTCATGAAGTCCTCAAACCAAAGTCTCTAAAAAAGTAAAACTTCCTTTCACATCGAAGTTTTGAACTACTCTTTGCCAGTAATACCTAGCATGTGAAAATCAGTTTCCGGCTTATAAAAACATCTTTTCCATAGAGAATCTCATTTCCTCTCAATGATCCAGAAAAATAAGTAAATGAGTCATTTTAGCCCAGCTTTTAGGGAATAAACTGAGGGTCAGAGAGATTTCATGGTTTATCCAAATCACTAAACTGAGGAAAACCTCAAAGAACAAAATTCAAGTCCTTCTCCTCTACATCAGATGGACAACTAGAACATTACTTAACAGTTTTTAATTTAAGGCTGTTTTTCCCCCTAAAACTCAAGTTTTACCTGTGTGCATAGTCTATATACAAGTACTTGCCAGAAAAAAAGAGGAGATGAAGGGTGATCTGTGTGCAACACACACATATGATCTCCTTGAAGGGAAAGGTTAAGAAATGGGGCAAAAGAGGAAGTAACAACAGACCCCATACTGGAGGCTGTGCCCAGAGTTCTAACATTTCCAGGAATAAAATATAAAACTTCCCTGCCATTGATTTATGAATAATCTCTTAAAGATAGTAAACAATCAGCAATGTAGCATCGGGATAATTGAGGAGTCAGAAAGATCTGGCTCTGGATCCCGACTCACTCATTTATCAGCAAATCAGCTCCCCTGTTTAATTCCATTTGTTTAATTCCATTTGCTCATCATAAGATGGCATTCATGATAGTTAGGGACCAGGCTTATTGTGGGGATGAAATGAAATAATATCAGAGCCTGGCACATCGTAGATGGCCAATAAATGGCAGCCATTCTTGTAATTATTGCAAAAGCGCCATTATGCTACATTCATTTACCCCACTAACTGGATTAACCTGTGCTCTCCCTTCCCTTTCTAGAACCTACTGCTGATACCATGACAAGGAATGCTCACAGCTAAGTAAGCCATGTCTGCGCACGCCTAGGGATTTCTCCTCCTGGCAGTTGAATAGTATGCCCATCTAGAACCAACTGTGCTGATTCGCAAACCTATTTATGCCCATTTTACCCATTACTATAATTCTATATTTAATTAATTATATAAATTATTGAAATACAGATCAAAAGACTTGAAATTGATGTTGCTCTAGAAAGCCTTGAGAAAGGTCAGTTACTAAAAAGATACTGCTATTGAGGTGATGATTTTATGGAAAAATAATCTAGAGGAATTCCACATTCAGATTGTTTTGTGAGTGTTTTTAAAGAATATCTCTACTTTCAAGAAACTGAAATTAGAAATCATAGATGTTATGGGTGTATTTATGCAAGGAATATGCTGTAGACCTAAAAATAATATGTCCATGCTATTTAAAAAAAGGTTTTAGGCCCGCACCTAAAAATTGGCAAGTGAATGTATATTTATGTATTTTATTTATATTAAACTAAAAGTTTAAGATACATTAAAAAAAATTCTCTTTTAACTGTAGTTTTCAATTGAGGAACTACCTGTCTTGATTGTGTTGGATAGCACGACATCTACTATAATAATTAAATAACATGTCAGAGGCTTGAAGATATCTCTGTCCAACAGCCAACTGTTACCTTGGAAGAAGATTAAAGGTAATAAAGCTAAGAACCTAATTTTCCTCTTATTTTTTTTTCCCTTGACATTTATTGAGAATTACACACCATCAATTCTACTGGCCCAACAGGATTAATACCAGACTGTCCAGCACTGATTTTTCTTGGCTCAGTTTTAAAACACTATTTTCTTTGTAGCTGCAAAAATTCTGAAACATTTTACATTGATTTGAATCTCTGCAGGCTGGTCACCTTTTACTTTCCATACAGAGAAGCTGGGAGATATGTCCATTAGACCTACCGGATTATATATGAGGTCCATCTCCAAGTAAATAACTCCTTTAAAAGCTTGTTCTAAATCTTTATTCTTCAACACGTAACAGTTTGTCTGTCCGTCTCGAATCTGTCATAAACAATAGATGAAATACAGACTTTCTATGGGATTTAAACTGAACGAGCTGACAAAATTGAAAATGCAGAACGCATACACAGATGAAGCCAATATTAAGCAAATATTAAAACTATGTAAATATTAAATCATAAATCAACTTTTAATTCTAGAGTGCTGCTATAACTGATAAGAAGATAAAGTAACAATCACCAGCCTGAAACTGATATACGAGAGGAAAATTAGTAGTACAAATGATTACTAAGCCTACCAGGACTTTCATTCAAAAATCCCAGAGGTTAAACATTTTTATT
Source organism: Physeter macrocephalus (assembly GCF_002837175.3). Lineage (NCBI taxonomy): Eukaryota > Metazoa > Chordata > Mammalia > Artiodactyla > Physeteridae > Physeter > Physeter macrocephalus. The sequence continues at coordinate 81,059,331 of NC_041224.1, forward strand.
TGTTAAAAAAATGCTGAATATTCTACAAAATTTCTGGCAAGTACTACTCAACATTGCCAAGGTCATGGGAAAAAGGAAAAACTTGGGAACTGCCACAGTCAGAAGACTAAGATTAGATGATAAAATGCAATGTGGCACCCTGGGTTGGATCCTGGAACAGAAAAAGGACATTAGTGGAAAAACTGGTGAAATCCAAATAAAGACCAGAGTTTAGTTAATAGTAATGTACAATGTCAGTTTTTTTTTTAGTTTTGATAAATGCATCATGGCAATGTAAGATGTTAACATTAGAGGAAACTAGGTGAGGATAGATGGGAACTCTGTATCACTTGTCAACTTTTCTGTAAACCTAGAATTATTCCAAAATAAAAAGATTATAAAATAAGATGTTTTATTTATTTATAATATAGTATTTTATTTTATAAAATTATAAATTTTATACAATATTTTATTTAAAATACTGCCTTATAAAATATTATTTTATAAAATATTTTAGAAAAATATTATTTTATACAAATACTATGAAATATTTTAAAGCAATAAATAAAGGAACCAGTTTTCTAAAAATGACCAGTGTTTCACAGCCAAGGTGCAATGCAAATTAAATAAATCAGCATAGCTAAAGTTGAGGTCAAAATCCAAAAACATTTCAAAAGAACAGTGTGCTGATAAACCTACAAAATAAACAAGTTCTTCTGATAGCATCTCTCAGCCAAGCATGTCACATCAATGCCACATACCAATCCACCTGTGGACCCCAGCGTGTGAGGCATCTAAGAAAAAATCCCCTGTATCATTTTGGAAATGACTTGGCTCCCATTATGGCATTTTCTTTTCAGATTTGAGAGCAGCAATGCTTATATTATACAGAGTGGTAGTATATGCATTTTTAAATTTCTGGCTTATTCGAAGCATATCTGTTAACTCCAACAGGGCAGAGCAAAACTTGAGCTGACCAAAAGCTCCATTTGGGATTGTAATGATCATACATCTGAAATAACATAGGAAATTTGAGGGCACGAAATCTGAGCCATATTTTAAATGACTATTGCTGTCACGACAAGCATCCAGCACAAGTGTTCTTATAAACAGTGGTGGAAATGAGTTGAATAAGTCACGGGGGGAAACAGAGCCATTCCACTTTACAAGGGAGAGGTCACCTTCCTTCCCAAAGTCACCCCACCTCTCTCAAATTGAATAGGTTTTAAACAGAAAGATGGTTTTCCTGGCCAGTGGCTAAGAGGAAGGGGGTACCCCATAAAGACCTGGCTTCCTTCCTAAACGGTATCCAAACAGGATTCTGAGCTTCCTCTTTTATCCACTGTCTCACTTAATAAATTGTGGGTGTTAAAGTTGAAAGAAATAAATACAAAAACAGCATGACAATTTGCCAAGCTGACTTTGGTCCAGTTTAGTTTCGCCTCAACCCATAATCATTGTACTGTTATCTTAAAATTTCCATGATTTCTTAAGGGTTAGGAAGGGCAACAGAAGAACAAGAGGTATCAGTATAAAAAGAAATATTTTATAGTCGAAAAAGTTTTTTGTTTTTTTGGGTAAATGATCGTTTCCTCTTTCTCAATGTCCTAGAATTGTGTCAGCAAAGCACAGAATCCACCTAGGACATTAAAGCAGTTTTTAAAGCTAGAGATATAATTAAGGCTACTCATGTTTGGCACTTTCATATATTATTTTAAAATATATAAATTGTAAGTTTAAAAATTTGTAAAAAGATTGAAAAATTATAGGAAATGAAAAAGTCCCTTTGAAGGTCCATAAATACCACAATTCTTTCCCTGAGAAGGAAATTAGATAGGAATTTGGCATGTACCCTTTCTAAATTTTAATTGAGAATTTATATTCATAAATATATCCTTGAAGAAAGTATTTTACATTTTTTGTGTTTCAAACTATATATTTTGCAATTTCATTCTGTATGTATCAATAGGATTTGGTAATGTGTCTGTAATAGTATATAGATCAGCCTCATTTCTTTAAACTGCTATGTAAAATTCAAAATCTGAATAAACCACAATTTATGAATCCTCTTATTTATGAATATTTGGTTGATTCCACTTTTTCAGTCTGTCCTCTATAAGGAATATCTTTTGGGAAAAGATAAACTGAGAGATAGAGGAAATACACTACTTTGTATTGGGGATATGCTTGGGTTAAGAACAGATCAATGCATTTGAATATTTAGCGTTATAATTAAACACTGAAATAGTAACCAAAGAAACTATTTGTTAAATATTTTCATTTTCCATGGTGTTTATATAACTGAACTTCCAACACATGAATACAGGATAAAAAGTTCGGTAACACCTCAACTTGCCAAACTCCTACATGACAGCATTTATATAATAAATGAAAGCTAAACATATATTTTTCCAGTCAAGAACCATATTATTTATACTTAACTCTGAAAATTATTTCTAGCATTTTATAATGTTAAAACCTCTATGAAATAGGACAACTAAAGGACAGCTAAAAGAAAACTTAGAGCAAAGAATCTATATATACTTTTGTCTTTAGGTATGAGATAGTCACTTCAATTAAGACTTAAGTTTAATTCTGAGATCTCTACCACCCAAGGCAAATTGTGACAAAAGGAAATCTCGAAGTTCAACTGGAGAGTCTTCCTGGGCTGACATCGGGGAGGATTTCATTTCACTCAAATAGAAGGATGAAATAATAAATAATGCCCTTAACTTTAGTGTTACAAGAAAACTCTTCAAATTGACTTATCACACACCTTTACATACTTGCCTTTCCATAGGTGAGGAGCACAGATATCAGGCAATAATTTGGGGAAGGCGTCTCTGCAGGACAGTTATAAAGATTTAACCTAATTAGGAATTAAACTTCCTTAATTAGGGAAATGGGCATTTCCATGTCCCTTTACATTATTTTCAGAAACAATATGGTATATCAGAAAGCTAACCATGCTAACCGTGAATTCTTGGTTACATTAGACAGTGAACGAAAGAGCACAGGAAGTCTGTTTCTGAGTAATGATTCAGGATTTCAGAGCCAGAGGACAAGTTACAGAGAAGGTAGTCTGGTTTAGATTTTAATCTGACCTGAAATTATCTTTAACCTATGCAATTTTTCTCTATCTAAAAGAATTTTAAATCTGCTTACACAAGTTTTAAGCATCGTAAATATGAAGAACTTTTAAAAAGTTTGGTGATAAAACTAATTTTTGAGTCAAAGAGATACTACATTCATTATATTAGAAAACAAAACTTTTTAAATTGGCATACAACAAAGGTTAGTATGTGGGACAGAGAAAAAATATTTTTCTCAGCTGGAACTCTTTTTAAAGAATTCTCATTATTTTAAAAAAAACAAGAAAAAAAGGAGAATTCTCATTATTATGCTTTACTGTAAAGTTTTGATGTGATAAGATATCAACTGATTCAACAGCAAAGTTAATCAGAATCAATATGAAGGAATAAAACCATCAGTTGCTTTAAGGAGAAAAGATACACATTTAACATCAAAATCCAAACTGAAGAGTCATGTTGATCCTCCCCAGCCCCCAATTCGACCTTCATGTGAATAAATGGAGAACATTTGGGTGTAAACAAGCGTTATTCTATCAGAAGCTTTTCATTGCATGCAAAAGGGAAAATAACGTGACATAACAATACAGCAGGTGATCCTCACTAACGCGCATGCAAGGTGACTCCAACAAAATGTGATGTGAACAGACACATGTTCACATGTGATATGTGGCTAGGAAAGAAAAAAAGTAAATATCCTTTACTTGGTAGTGATTCTATTCACATCCCCACTTGCAAACACGCCTGTTTCCCACCGCAGGAGTTACAAACAGCACGAGAGATTGAAAAGCCCACAAGGTCACTGTTTGCCCTGACACAGTCAACCACCAGCCAGTAGAGGCAGCACTGAACTCATCACCCCAGCCCTCCACAGACAACTCACCTTTCTCTGTGCAAGACAATCCAACCCACCCATTGCCTGAATCCAAAACCCAGCACTGAACTTTGGTAAAGGCAGAAAACCCTGCTGTACCCAAAATGTCTTATCAACTCCTCTCCCTGAAATAGAAGCTGTCTTTACAAAGTAATATTTACTAATTGTTAGAATGGTGTACAATTTACAAAAATAGCTTTAAAAAAGGAAGAAAATGTAATTTTTACAATATTCCATTTTTAACAAACATATCTCTAATTTTTAATTACTTTTATAAATATTTATCTTATGAAAATAGGATCATAGTGTATTAGATGAAGTTTGGGACTCCTCAGAGGCAGATGAAGTGAGTTTAAATTCTGGCTCTGCCTCAGAGTGGCTGGGTAACTTTGGATAAGTGACATAACTCCTCTCTTCTTCAGTTTCCTAACCTGTAAAGTGTGAATAAAAAAAAAAAAAAGGATACATATCTCAGCAGTTGTTGTGAAATAATCAGCAAAAAGCAGTAAGAACAGTGACAAGTACACAGAAATTGCTTATTAAATGATTTTTTCTGTCTTACTTTCATTTATGTACTTTTTAATCACTCGTGTTTTAAACTTAAAAGTATAGGAAACATTCTCCAATGTAAAAATTGATTCTTCTCCATAATTTAGAATGGTTCTTCATCTTATGAATATCCTATAATTAGCTTAACCAATCTTCCATTGTAACTAAGATTGTTTCCAATTTTTAACAACTGTAAACACTGTGATGGTTTTACACATAGATATCTTTGTGCTTCCACGATGCATTCCTAAAAATAAAGTCTTAGAGGTGGAATCATTGAGTCATATGGTACACTTATTTTTATGGTTTCGGCAAGTATTGCCAATTTGCTCTCCTAAAACGTTGTATTAATTTATACTCCTAGCCTCAGTGAATGAACCTGCCCATTTCCTTCCAATATTGCCAACCATAGGCATGTTTATTTAATATACAGCAATTTCATAGGAATAAAATGACCTCAGGTTGTTTAAATATGTGTTTTTAATAACTAATGAAACTGAACATTTTCTGTCGTATGTTTATTAACAGTGGGCCATGGTAGGACTGTGAAACCAGACAGACTTCACTTTAATTCCCATTTCTGGCGTTTAGCATCTGTGTGACCATGGGTAATTACTGTATCTCTCCAAGCCCCAGTTGCCTCTCTAAAATAGATATCTAGAATATAAACGCTCAAAGATTATGTGTCTATTAAATTTTAATCCAAGGTGCCTTCTAGGAGGCTGGTAGCAGGTCATGCTCCCTCCAACAGCATTTGAGAGAGTCCTTTGACTACACTTAGTCATCACTGCTCACGAAAAATCTTGACTATATTTCTTAATCTGACTGCTTAAAGTAATTTGGTAATTTAAGCTACTAAAACAAGGGTGATGAAGATGAGAGCTTACACTGTAAGTGCTTACTGTGTGCTACTGTACTCTTTTTACATTTACCATAAATCCTCACCACAGACCTCCAACACAGGTACTGTGATAATTTTCATTTCATAGAGGAGGAAACAGAAACAGAAATGTCAAGTAAGGTGTCAAAAGTCACATAGCCAGTTAACGTAGAAGACTGGGGGCCAACCCTGGTGATCTGGCTCCCTCTTCTGCACTTTAAAAAAATAAATAAATTTATTTATTTGGCTGCACTGGGTCTTCATCGCAGCTCGCGGGCTTTCTCTAGTTGCGGCGAGGGGGGGCTACTCTTCGATGTGGTGTCCGGGCTCTAGGCACACAGAATGTAGCACGCAGGCTCAGTAGTTGTGGCGCACGGGCTTAGTTGCTCTGCGGCATGTGGGATCTTCCCGGACCAGGGCTCGAACCCGTGTCCCCTGCATTGGCAGGCGGATTCTTAAGCACTGCACCACCAGGGAAGCCCCCTCTTCTGCACTTTTAACAACCACGATGGTGGTTGAATAAAGCATGAGCCATTCATATGCTTATTAGCTATACAGATTTCTGTATTTAAATTTTTTGTTAGGTTGAATTGTCTTTTCCTTATTGATCAAAAAAAACCACTTTTATACTAGTGCTGTCATCTATTTGTTTTATGCTGCAAGTATTTTTTACCAACCTATCCTTTGTCTTTTAATCTTCTATGGCAATTTTTGTTTTCACCATGACATCTTAAATCTTTCTTCCTTTATCATTCCTGTTTTTCAGTTTGTTTATGTAGCACTTTCCATTATTTTAATAGTTTTATTTATGGAACTATAAATAAATAAATGTTTATTTATTTTGTTTCAAGCATTTGACATTCAATTCACCTTGAAATAGTTACTGTGTTTGGTGTAACATGCCGACGCATTTTCCCTATGGATAAGCAACCAACTTACCTCAGAATCACTTATCTAGTGATCACTTAGTTTATCCTCTCAATGATTTCATGTTTCAAGTTTATCATATATTAAATTTCTCAGTCTTTTTATCATGTCCTTCAGTACAGTTCAGAAATTCCTCACATAGTTAAGCATTATAGCGTTTTTTGTTTCCTGTTATACTCTGATTTTTTTTTTAGGTTTTTCATATTTTTTTTAGGTTTTTTTTTAGGTTTTTAAGATTTCTATTGGGTATGGGCACTGGTTTTCATTTTCTTAATTTTGATATTGTTTATACATAACTGACCTTTTTTTATTCCAATACACTATTAATTTTCTTTATATTTACAGATATTATCAGATAGCTAGTACTTGCAAATAATGTGTTTCCTTCATTCAAATATCATTTATTTCTCTTACATCTTTGCATTGGCTGGATCTGACCTAAAAGGTTTAATTTTAATAGTTAATTCATAAGTATATAAGTTCATTAAATTCTTGCAACAATCCTAGCAGTAGAAACTACTTTTATCTTCATTTTAAAAATGAGGAACTAGAGCAGCTTCCCTGGTGGTCCAGTGATTAAGACTTCAGGCTTCCACTGCAGAGGGCGTGGGTTCCACCCCTGGTCCGGGAAGTTCCACACGCCACGAGGTGTGGCCAAAAAAATATATATATATATATATGAGGAACTAGAATAACTATCTCTAGTGTTTCAGCAATAAGTCTGATGTTTGTGATACTTCTGATAGATATCATTCATCATGTTAAGGCACTGCTCATCATTTACTAATTTATTAGACTATTTTTTCATAATCAAGAATGGATGTTAAATTTTATCAAGTACACCTTCTACATCTATTGCGATTGTCAAGGTGTTATTTCTTTTTCTTAATAATATAAATTACACAATTAGATTTCCTAATGTGTTCAATCTTACTGATGTTCCATAAAAGGTATATAATTTGCTTTTTTTTTTAAATCTGTGTTTTTTTTAATATCAGAATTATTTTAGTTTCAGAGAATGAATTCACACATTTTCCATTTTCTTTTATGTTCTTAATAAACTTCAACAACGTTTAAGAATTGCCTGTGCAGTTAAGGTTTCAAAACTCATGTTCATTAAATGATTGAAATGTGTTATTTTCTTATTTGGGGGAGGGCAGTATGCAGGGAGAAAAGGGTGGAGTTATTTGATAACTATTTCTGATATTTCCATCATTAATGATTTTCACTAACCAGTGCATTTAATACCTGATATTCAAGTTCCTCTAATTATATTTTTAAAGATAATTTCCTTGATATTTTTATACATTAATTTCTTCAAATGGGGGACTGTATTATATTTTTAGTTAACTTGGGGAGATTTTTATACCTTTACAATACCTAAGCCTTCCCAAGGTATGTCTCTATATTTATTCACGTTTTCTCTGATACTCAGTAAAATTTAGTTATGTTCTTCATAGCAATCCCTATATTTCTTGTTGTTCACTCATTCTTAATAGCACATGTTTTCCCTTTCTTTCATTAGCCTTGTAAATGGCTTGCCTGTATCACTGGTTTTGGGGGGAACTAACACTTGGATTTATCAAATACACTGTTTAAGTACTTTCTACGTAATTGCTCTTTTATTAATCTTCATAAATTTATTTATAATTTTCTCAGTTTTCTTTATTTTAGTTCATTTTGTTGAGATGTTTAATTGATTTTCAACCTTGTTGTTCAATTATAAAACCATTCACATAACTTCCCTGGTGGTCCAGTGATTAAGACACTGTGCTTCCACTATAGGGGGCACAAGTTCGATCCCTGGTCAGGAAACTAAGATCCTACATGCCCTGTGGTGCAGCCAAAAAAAATTTCCTCTGAATAATAATTTTGGCCCTTACCCATATTATATATCGTATTTCATTGTTAGTTTCTAAGAAGTTTATAGTTGCAGTTTTGGTATCTACATTAGCTACCTGAGATTTTTTTTCTACCAAGGGTTTTGATACTTGTTTCATTTTTGTTATTTATTTCTCTTTGCTGTGATCACAGTACAGTTTCTGCCTTTTTGAAATCTATTGAAGCGTTTTGGACCCACAACATAATCAACAATTAAACAAGTGAAGTGGGTATGTGAACAGAATATTTTATGTATTTATGTGTGTGTCTACACATACACATGTTGGACAAAGCTTACGGCTGATTCTCTAGTCTAAGAACCACCACTTTAGTTTGTTTAAAATTCACCTGAGAACTTGCTAAAAAAATAAAAACAAAAACAAAAGAGATTTCAGGGTTTCATCACCAGAAATTTGGTAGCTGTGGAATCATGTGCAAGGACTTTTGCTATTAGCATACACTTCATGGAACTTGGAATTTCAAAGACTTGGCACTTTAAAACATCACTTCAAAGCTTTGTTTTTTGTTTCTGATTTTTAAAAGCTAGATAGATAATATATATTATTTTTCCGTGATTCCACTTCTGTAATTTTTCTGGTGTTTCAAATATTATATATATATGTGTGTGTATATACATATGCACACACACATTTCCACGGGAAGTCATTCACGTAAAAGTTCCTGTCTTTATAACTTTATTGATAATTTAATTATTTTGTAACTCATAAAATAACCTCCTCTGTATGTTTCTCACTTACCTTTTGTTTACATTTATGTGTTACACTTTTGTTCATCCGTTTTAGTATTGCCACGTTTGAGGTGTCTCATCTAGAAGAAGCACTTAGATTTTACTCTTTCACTCATTATGAGAGGTTTTTCCATTTAATAGAAAAGTTTAACCCATTCAACGTTTACCATCATGCAGGATATGCTCAGATTTATACTTGCTGTCTTCCCGTTATAGGACAGTAGAGGAATCCCACTCGTCATTCTTCTTTCTCCCTTGGCCTGTCCTAACCAAATATCACCCACCTTCTACACCAGCTATGGTTCATGATAATTCCAGCATATTTAGGGCACGCTTTGTTGGTTTCCAGGGCCAACAGAAAAATGTGCCTTATCTTCCTTTACTTCAATGAACATGTCGGACCAGGATTAGATGAGGAAGAGAGTTGAATGTTTGTGTCCAAAAATCCCCATTTTGCCCTGTTAAATTCTGTATTTGGTTATACATCCATAAACATTTAAGTAAAATAAATATTATATATTTCACTGGCCAAAATTTCATCATTAACTTAAAAAAATATGATTAAAAATGTCCAGTACAATGTGCAAAATCCATCACAGGTGAGAGTTGGGCAAATACTTAATTGGAAATGCAAATGAAGACGTGCATGGACATTTATTTGGTACAGCAATTATAGACAATTTATCCCATAAAGCTAATTAAGTGAGGCTGTTATTGGTGCACCTAGTTACCGTGCACTGGCTTCACAGAGAATGCTAAGGGCTGCATGAAGGCCTGTGCTTCTGATATAAATTCACATGTGCATGTTGGCATGGCTTACACAAGAGGACTCAAATTTGTTTCAAAATGTAGGACCTCATCAAATTGAGATGACTTCTCCATAGATAGTAGGAAATAACAACAAACAGATGCTTTTCCTATTTTACAAAAAGCTGATTTTCAAAGTCTTCCAAAATTGACCCATTAGATAATTAATTCTAGGAGGGTAAACACATGTTTAAATAAGAAGGATGAGAAGAACTCAGCCAGATTTTCATGACAAAATCAAGATCACTTAATTGAGAATAGCAATGAAAAATAAATCTACTGAATTGGATAATTATTAGGAGACAATGTCTATGTTGGGAATGTTTTAAAACTAAAACATTCCTACTGTTTTCCAATGTATATTTACTATATTATTGATTAGAAGATTTTTGGAAGAATGTGGAAATGTACAAATATTAAAAGTTTTCAGGACTTCCCTGGTGGTACAGTGGGTTAAGATTCCACACTTCCACTGCAGGAGGCACAGGTTAGATCCCTGGTGGGGGAAGTTCCGTGAGGTGCGGCCAAAAAAAAAAATTTTTTTTTCAGATTATAATCCAATCCAACTGCAATTTTCTACTGCTTTTAACCATGAGTAAAAAGTTTTGCATACATTGAATTGACAATTGGCATTAACCAGTTTGTCACTGGTGTTCTTGTTATACTGCAGTATTCTTGAGTATTTTATTATCTTTCTCATTGCTCATATTGGTTAAATCAACAGGCAATTTAAATATTTTCTTCAAATGTGTTAATATGATTTACTTCTCTTCATTAATTGGATTCTCAAATAAACCAGTGCCTATTCATTAAAAAAAAAGTTTTGCCTATCTACATAATCATTTTAAAAAACTGTTTTTTAAAAAGTTGAACAGAAATGAAATCTATGGAAGGATGGCTCACTGTCCTGTATTTTTTCAATTCTGATGTATATCTGAGCACATGTATATGCTTTGAACAATTCACCACCATTAATAAATATACTGATTTTAGAATATGAATTTTAAGGGAGCCAAGAGTCATCCAATATATTCACACTGATTAAAAGATATAGTGAATTCAGAACAGGCTCTTTATTTAACAGGCTGAAATGCACTTAGCACATTACCATTTCGAGAGAGTAAAAGTTGAAGTACTTTCAATACTTTACACTTAGACATTTTAAAATGTAGTTTGCATTTTCTCTGAAAATGTAAATCAAGTTTTAGTTTATGACTTGATTAAAGAAAATGTGTTCTCACAAAAATTACGCACACTCTAAGAAATACAATTTTTGTTTTTAAATACGAAACAAGGTATTATAGGACACTGTTCCATAACCTATAGAGGTAATAGTGAAGCACCAACGAATCCATTTTTATGACTAAAAATATTTAAAAAGCAGGGAAATAAATCCTTTTCCTAAGAGGCATAGAACACAGAATTGAAGGGTTTTCTCTTTGATGCTTTTTTTCTGGAGTTGCAACCAATTCCTCCAGCAAGAGTCTTCCTCCCCTATAATTTGCTTCACACAGGAGCCAAAGTTTCTTCCTAGTTAACTGCTCTGCTATATCCATGCCAAAGCCTGCAGAAAATCCCCGCTCATAGAATAGGCCCCAAACTCCCTCCACCCCTCCTGAGCTGCACTCTCCAGCCTCCCCGTTCACACTGAGAGCTAGGCACCAAGGCCGCTCTTTGCTTCCAGAATGTGGCCTCTCCTTTACCCTGCTGTTTCTCTGCTCATGCTTTCCCCTCTGCTTGGAATGGCCTTCATTCTTCACCTCACCCAGCAGTCCCTATCAACACCATACTCCTTCCTGGCTAGCTCAGACTCCTCACTTTCTAAAGTCTTCCCAAAGTTAAACTCAGCCCTCCCACCTTGCATTTTCCTGTTCCTTTTATATGGCACCTAATATTTTCGGTCTTGTGTGTTCATCTCACAGGCATCACCCATGAAACGCAAGTCTTTACTTAACTCTGTATCCCACCTGCACCCCTGCCCCCAACCTCCATTGCACTGAGCCCAGTGGCTGCACAAAACAGATGTTGGTTATGGCTTTTGGCACAATATTTACTTAACAGCTACTCACTATGGCAGCACAGCATCCTCTTAGGATGGCTCTGATATGTGACTGCCTAATTCAAACCCAGCCTCCCCTACTTACCAGCTACAGGTCTTTCTTTGACTCAGTTTCCTCATTTGTAGATGGTCATAATAATAAAGCATGCCTCATTAGGCTGTCATAGAATTAATGATGTACCATATGGTAAGTGCACAGCACAGGGCTTGCTAGGTAAGAATTGCTCAATAGACATTAAATAAAGAAAAAACCTAGATCTAAATACATTTTAAAATATACCCTCTAAATCACAAGTTAGAGTTATTTTAAAATAATTATAAATATAAATAAAATTTATAAATATAAATACTATAGGTATAAGTAACATAAAATTTTTTAAAAATCAAATGATCAATGAAATAACAAACAATATTTGCCTGTTACAGATACTGAGGGTTATGGCCTTTTTTTCTATCACATTTATATCTACACTTTAGGTAGGGAATCAATTCATTTGGAGAAGGTATGTTGCGGGTGTATCGGGAAGAGCCCACACGGATCTTAAGTAAGATCTGATCACTTGCCCAGTCTACTAGTCAAAGCATCGGAAATAAATATGAACTGAAACAGCCATGCTGAACAACAGCTACTGAAATGTCTTATTCAGCTCAACATCCCTGGGTCCCCAAAGTCCCTAAGGGGAAACGTGGCTCAGGCCACACTGCCTTTACACAGTGGAGACCTTTCAGATCTGGGCTTATTTCTCCACGTGCTACATTTATATTAGAAACAAGCAGTATAAACCAAATCAAACACTCCCTGGCTGGAAACCTCCCTGTGGTTTCCCATCACCACTAAGAAAGAGCCAAAGTCCTTCTAACTTTCAGGCTGCCAGGGTCCTACAAGGTCCTCTTCCACACCACCCTATCCCCTATTCTTTCCTATCTCACATTTGTTATTCCATCCACATTGCTCTGCTATTTTTGGAATTTGACAGTCAAGGCCTGGCCTTGGAACCTTTGAACTTGAAGATTTCCTGCCTGGAAGAGTTTCCCCAGATACCCTCCCGGTTTTCTAGCCTCCCTTACCTACTTAAGTTCTCAGTCAAATGTTCCCTTTCCAGTGAGGTAATCGCTGCCTGAATCATGGAAAATTGCATCCCTTCCGCACACACATCCTCTTGGAGGCCCCTCCCCCTGCTTCATTTTCTACATAGCACTTTTCACCATCTAACCTACTGTGCATTGCTTTTTTTTTTTTTGCTTTTTTTTTTTCTGGTTTGTATATTGCCTCCTGCAATCAAAAGATAAGTTCCAGGAGAGGACATAGCTTCACTGAGATCATTGTTAGAACATTACCACCTAAAACAATTCTTGGCACACACTGAACACTTGATAAATATTTATCAAATGAATGCTTAGATTGTGGGGCAGCTTATCAGCGACCTGAAAAAGTTAAGGGGCCTAATGGGCTTGCTTGCATTGAAACAAAGTCTTTCACAAATCACTCTATCTTGTATTTCGAAGGATATAGTTTGAAAGCTCTATTAATTTAGGTCAGTGGCTCTCCACTCCACCGGGAGTGACTCTGCCCCCTTCAGAGCACTGGGCGATGTTGCAAGACATCTTTGGTTATCACAATAGTGATGGGTGGATGGGTGCTACCGGCATCTAGTGGGTAGAGGTCAGGGATGCTGCTAAACTTCATACAGTGCATAGGACAGTCCCCGCAGCAGAGAACGATCCGTCCAACAACGTCAGGAGTGCTGAGGCTAAGAAACCCTAAACCTGATTTAGCCAGAGGTAATTTCTTAGATCTAACTCCACAGCGTACAGCGATTGTACATTACTTGGGAGGGAGGAAAGAAAGTCAGTCAACTTGTTGGTATTCTAGGAAAACCAAATACACAAAATGTTTACATGCGAAACAGAGGGAGGTTAATAAAGATACGAAGTGGCGTTCACCCAGCAAGGAATCAAATACGTTACTAAGGATTTATCTATAAAAACAAGAGGAGAAATGTCCAAGAAAAATAAATGTTAGAGAGAAAGGACACTAAATTCTAAAGGAGAGTCTTGGTTCCTTGTCCCTTTAGACCTCTTTAAAATTGTGCCCCATGTTCTTGTTACATATATTCTTTCAGGAATAACTGACAAAGTTGTAATAAAAAAAGAAAAAAGGAGGGAAATCCCACATCACCATCTCCTCTCTGAGAGCCGGCGTGGCTTGCTGCTGGTGGCTCAGAACATTTGGCAGCAGCCAGCTCTGCAAGGCAGCAGCTGCTCCACCATGCTCTTCAAGTAACATCAGGGATATGAGAACTTGAGGAGAAATTAACCAAGCAATCAAAAAGAGAAGAGATATTGAGAGGTGCAGCATTTCCCCCTCTGTAAACACCATGTGAGCTAGTCTAATCTCATGGATAAATTACAGACTGCTCCAGCCACAAAAAATGCACTAAGAGCTTTGGGGAAATAAGTCTTTGGGAAGAAAGAAATAAAGCCTTCCTCACTGATAAAGGCCATCACAACTCTACCACACATTGTATGAATGGTTGGACGAAAAACGGAAATTCTCTCCTCTAGAAGAGTACATTTGGCATAAACATAAATGCCCAATAGGTGAATTCAGATCCCAGCTTTCCGCCTTTGCCCATGTAAAGACATTATATGATGCTCTCTCTTCTGAATTTTATAGGGTATTTTTTTTTCATTCAGCTCTTAGCTCACTCTGACACGTTACCTTTTAAGGGGACTACCCAAACAGCCCTCTTTTTCCAAGAGAGGCTCTCTGCTTTCTTCCACAAAGCACTTTTGGAGACTGAAAACAAACGGGACTACTAAAAAGACAAACAGAATTTTTGAGAATGTGGTCTTTAGTGGCATTGAGAACAACTATGAAGTTATCAGCAAGTAATCTTTGAAGAAATGGGCAGTTAGGAGGCAATGAAGAAAAACATGGATGTTTTTCATTCACCAATGGAAAATCAGTCACAGATATGTATTCTCTGAAACAAAAGAGAAACTCCTATCTTAAGATGGAAAGACTGAGTGTGGATTGAAAGACCCGTCAAAATGTTTGGGTTGGTTAAATCAATACGCAATTGACACACAGAGATAATTATGTGACTTTACATCTGAAACTACTGAAAATACTGGAGAAGGATAAGGAATAAAACAGCTGTTTCCTGCTATAGCTGGGAGGATTTTCCCCCCCCCAGATTGACAAAGATAAAGCAACTCTAGACCATAGAAACTTGTCAACTGTCGAATGACTCACACATTGTATATTAACGAAGGTAACTTACAGACAGCAAGGGAATGGCAACTTTCCCAAGAAAATCAGGGGGTTTATCTCCATCTTCATCAAACACAGTCACTTCCAAAACATCATGAATATCTTTAATGGGACTGAAACAAGAAACACACCATGTATTAGATACAAAAACACAAAAGTGAAGTCTGTTCCATGAAGATCTGAAAACACGGTTTCACTAATTAAATCTGTATGTCCTCAGAGTATAAAAGTACCATTTAATTAAATTCCAAAAATTAAATCAAACTGACTGTATTCCCAAACCTTCCATCAGAGAAGAGTCAGACATCCATATGGAAAAAAAAAGTCAACTTTTTTACTCTGACATTTTCCATGTATATGTGTACTCAAGGGCAAAACTGTTAAAGAAACAGGATAAAGAAAGAGAACAGGGTTCAGAATAAGGAGGACAGTGATTTCAAAGTAGCTTCCAAATGAGAAGAACAAAAATCAGATTTACTTTACTTTAAACTAATGAAGAATTCCCTTAAAAAAAAAAATGGTCAAAATCACTATTTGCCGAGATCCCTAGTAAGCATCCTATTGTTGAAACACAGAGTACTAAAAGTCTCATGCATATTTACATACTTATAAACAGTTTTTATATTGACCAGAAGCCAGACATTGGCTACAATGAAACACGGAGCCATGGTCATTGGCAGGGTGTTGACCAGACCAGAGACTTGCATATAGCAATTTGCAAACCTGCTTAGCACAGGTAATCCTCTTCTCATAGATCCTTGGGAAGTGTCTGCTTGGGAACCACCAACTCCATTCAATACGAACTATATTCTTTCAGTTATAAGGACAGACAGAGCATTTCTTCAGTGTTGTGAGGCCAGTGTACCACCATGTCACCCAAATTCAAAAAGGGGCCTCCCCCTTGATGGCCAGACGCCTTGGAGTCTAAAGCAAACTAGGAATATATCCAGCCTCCTAAATGCCTGAGTCTGAAAAGTGAGCATCATTACGGAGCAGGTCATTCAGAGAAGCTGGAATATAAGGGGCCTCTGGGTGTCCTTGAGGAATTGCAGATAATCTATATGTGCCAAAAGACTCTGGCAGAATACAAGCCTTCAGATATTAAAATAACGTTGTACCATATAAGCTCCTTGAATTAAAGACAGGTCTACGTTTGTAATTTCCTTTAACCCAGGAATGAAGTAGTCTGGATTTATGGAAGCTTCCTTCTACTCACAGATTAATTTAGTCACTAAAAGACCTACTTTACAGGGCTTCCCTGGTGGCGCAGTGGTTGAGAGTCCGCCTGCCGATGCGGGGGACACGGGTTCATGCCCCGGTCCGGGAAGATCCCACATGCCGCGGAGCGGCCGGGCCCGTGAGCCATGGCCGCTGGGCCTGCGCGTCCGGAGCGCCTGTGCCCCGCAACAGGAGAGGCCACAACAGTGAGAGGCCCGTGTTCCGTAAAAAAAAAAAAAAAAAAAAAAGACCTACTTTACAAATGCCTCTCCTATAACACTCCCTTGCAGTTCCAAATGGTCTCTTCTATTATTAACACTATACTCTATAAAGCGAAAGCATAAAAGGTTTTCAGAAAAAGAAAAACAATAAACTTCACTCTTTGCCCATAAAAATGGACAGAAAGTTCCACTCAAGAGCCCCAGACTGCCCCAAACATATCAGGGATAATTGGTCTCTGACTTAAAGCTGCTCTTTGATATTCCAGGGGCTAAAGTACTTACAATGTAAAAACTTTGTTCCACTCAGGGTTGAGGTTTTTGTAAATGGTATGTGTCTGAAGTCGGTCATTTCCCAACTCCAACAAGCAAAAGGGATCGCTCTTCCCTGCAAAGAGAACACAGACGTGGGTCAGAGACAAAGGAATCTCCTTGGTCAGAGGCAAGTGAATCTCAAAAGTGACAGAGGCAAAGTGAACAAGTCATGCACGTTTTTTTCCAATTATTATTTTTTATTTTATATTGCAGTAGAGTTGATTTACAATGCTGTGTTAGTTTCAGGTGTACAGCAAAGTGATTCAGTTATACATATACCTATATCTATTCTTTTCCCAATTCTTTTCCCATTTAGGTTATTACAGAATATTGAGTAGAGTTCCCTGTACTATACAGTATGTCCTTGTTGATTGTATATTTTATGCATAGTAGTGTGCATATGTTAATCCCAAACTCCTAATTTATCCCTCACCCCACCTCTCCCCTTTGGTAACCGTAAATTTGTTTCCTAAATCTATGAGTCTGTTTCTGTTTTGTAAATAAATTCATTTGTATCATTTTTTAGATTCCACATATTGCAACAATAAAATTGGGCTTGCTGACAGAGAACAGACTTGTGGTTGCCAAGGGGGAGGGGATGTGAGGGAAGGATGGATCGGGAGTTTGGGGTTAGCAGATGCAAACTATTAGATATAGAATGGATAAACAACAAAGTCCTACTGTATATTCAATACCCTGTGATAGACCATAATGGAAAAGAATATTAAAAAGAATGTGTGTATATATATATGTACAACCATCACATTGCTGTATAGCAGAAATTAACACAGCACTGTAAATCAATTACACTTCAATTTTTAAAAAAATGTGCTTGCTAAAAGACTGAACGTGAGCCTCTCTTTTTAGCAAGCCGTGTAAGGCCTGTGTGGGAATTCGGGAGGTGGACAGACATACAGGTGTCAGCACACTTATTGGACTGGGACTGACACACAACCCAGATGCAGCCTTGAGAGCAATGGCAACACTGGTTTCACAAGAGCAGGTGTCAAAGTGGCATGTGAGAGAGTCCAAGTTTGTGTTTTGTTTTAAAACAGAAGCACATCTCTGTTTCCCTCCTAAATTCTCTTTGAGCCAATATAATTATTTTTCTTTTTTTGGCTGCATCGTATCTTAGCTGCAGCATGCGGGGTCTTCGTTGAGGCATGCGGGATCTTTCGTTACTGTGCGCAGGCTCTTCGCTGTGGCACGCAGGCTTCTCTCTAGTTGTGGTGTGCGGGTTTTCTCCCTCTAGTTACGGCGCGCAGGCTCTTCGCTGTGGCACGCGGGCTTCTCTCTAGTTGCGGTGTGCAGGTTTTCTCCCTCTAGTTGCGGCGCGCAGGCTCTTCGCTGTGGCACGCGGGCTTCTCTCTAGTTGCGGTGTGCAGGTTTTCTCCCTCTAGTTGCGGCACGCAGGCTCTTCGCTGTGGCACGCGTGCTTCTCTCTAGTTGCGGTGTGTGGGTTTTCTCCCTCTAGTTGTGGCGCTCAGGCTCCAGAGCACACGGGCTCTATAGCTTGCAGCACACGGGCTCTCTCATTGAGCCACACGAGCTCGGTAGTTGTAGCGCGCGGGCTTAGTTGCCTCGCGGCATGTGGGATCCTAGTTCCCCGACCAGGGATCGAACCCGCATCCTCTGCATTGGAAGGAGGCTTCTTTACCACTGGACCACCAGGGAAGTCCCTGAATGAATACAGTTACTCGTCTACAACTGGAAGTCTATGATAACTTACATGCTTCTACGAGGTGATAAGAGAAATGAGAAAAAGTGTAACCATGGCTATTTAGGAGTTAAAACTCTGTTCTGGAGTGAGTGGCCACACACACATACGATCTTCTATATTTAGTAAATGGTGAGAGTACACATGGGACATTTTTGGTGCTCAGACACATGCAGAAGTCTAATTGCATAAGGTTAAGTTCAAAGTTTTTATCTTAAAATATAATGAAGCTTAACCTTTACTTCTCCCATCTCACCTCTTCTTCTTCTTCCACCCTACCTCACACAGCCTCCAAATGAAAAAAAATAAAAAGATAAGAAAATCCTGAATCCAAAGGGCAACACAGAAAGTTACCGCATAAGAAGTCTCTCCCCTTCTGTTGGGCTTGGCAGAGGAACCCAGAGTTGAAACAGTCAGGGTCTTTAACGTTCGCAGGACATGAACACACGGCCTACCTCTGCGCACACTGGTGCTTTACAAAAAGCGGTGTGTACTAAATTAATTGGGGGCAAGAGGACAGACGTGCCTCCAACAAATGGCCAAGGAATCCCAGAGCAGGGCCTAACTCAGACAGTGCTCAGGCCACTTGACCTACTGGCCTACCATTCAGGTCACTGAACCTACATCTAATTCACTTAATAACCAGGAGCTCTGAAGTACTGCAAGTCATTAGAGAGACACATGTGCAGGAGCCAGCATGAAGATGATATTTCAAAAAAGGAAGAAAAGAAGAGCAGCTGCATGGCTAAGAGTCAGTGTTAAACAGGAGATTCCATTCAACTGACTAGTGGCCTGGACACTTAGATGCCTGGCCAAAGCTTTTAAGTCAAGGCTATTATCTCAGTGGCCAGCAGACAGGGATCGAGCCATGGACACAGATGAATGCATTGGGGTCGTCACTTACAAATAATGGAAATGATCCCTGTCTAAATTTAGCAGAAAAGGAATTTATTAAAATAATAGCAAGCAGCTCTCAGGATCAGACCACGGATTGGAAAATCAGGCTGGAAAAATCACTGGAAACCAAAGAATGCTGAGGGATGCTCAGGCACAGAATCTCAGTCAATCTCTCGCCCCAGGAAAAGTCTGGCGCGGCCTCTGCTTCCCAGGAAAACTGGCCCCACTGACACTTCCGACCCCGGCCCCTAAATGTAGCTGCTTCTAATATGAATTCTCCACTCCTGCTTCTTTGCCTCACTTGATGTAGATGTAAAGGGATTGCCCCTGCCTAGCAAGTCCTCACGCCCTAACTTCCAGGGCTCAGAAAGGGAGTACATATTGGCTTTCCACCACATGAAAGTGGCTCTGAGCCCTTCCCCAAAACATTCAATGAGAAGCACCCCAAACCTAGAAGGGGTTTCAGCTGTTGGGAAGCCCAAATCAAACACACACACAAATCCATCTGCATCTGTAAAAAGTCTTGCTTCTTTAAGACATTTTACTCAGCCATAAAAAAGTGAAATAATGCCATCTGCAGCAACATGGATGGACCTAGAGATTATCACACCAAGGGAACTATGTCCGACAGAGAAAGACAAATATCACATGATATCACTTATTTGCGGAATCTAAAAA
This sequence comes from Physeter macrocephalus, assembly GCF_002837175.3. Lineage (NCBI taxonomy): Eukaryota > Metazoa > Chordata > Mammalia > Artiodactyla > Physeteridae > Physeter > Physeter macrocephalus. The sequence continues at coordinate 81,079,444 of NC_041224.1, forward strand.
AAAAAATGATACATTTTGTAATTTTCTTGCTTCTAGTTGTGGCCTTTTCTTTTCTGCCTAGATAAATTCCTTTAGCATTTGTTATAAAGCTGGTTAAAAAAAATGTGATACAAATGAACTTATCTGCCACATATAAATAGATTCACCAAAGGGGATGGAGGTGGGGAGATAAATTTGGATTTTGGGATTAACACACTACCATATAAAACAGATAAACAACAAGGACCTACTGGATAGCACAGGAACTATATTCAATATCTCGTAATAACCTATAATGGAAAAGAATCTGATTCATATGTGTATAACTGAATCACTCTGCTGTGCACTTGAAACTAACACAACACTGTAAATTCACTACACTTCAATTTTTTTAAAAAGGCAGTTTAACTCTGGGACTGTGTTTCACGGGGCACAGGGTAGGGGTTGGGTGACAGTGCAGAAGGTCATGACATCTCTCGAGTAACATGAAAAGAACATGAACATGAAAGAACGCACATGTTCTCAGCTTCATACTCAAGTAGACGATGCTCAGCCCCTCAACCCAAGCTGAAACCGCTACTTAACCACGGCATGTGGGATCTTCCCGGACCGGGGCACGAACCCGTGTCCCTTCCATCGGCAGGCGGACTCTCAAGCACTGCGCCACCAGAGACACTGACATGACATCCCACCAGCACTGGCTCGGGGGGGAACCGTCTGAGACTTGTAATGAAAGCCCGGGGGTTCCTCCACAGTGACATGGAGAGGGTCCGGGCCCCTGCCTGCACAGGTGGGCTGAGCCCTGCCTCCCCCCACCACCTCTCCCGCATACTCTTCCGCTATCGCAGCTAATAAGGAAAGCCTTCCTTCCAGCAACTGGAAACTTCAGTTGTGTGTCTCCAAGGAACACACTGCGCCGACTCTCTGAAGATAATTCCGTCAAAGCTCATTAAAATGCTGCATTTATTAACATTACAGTATAAACAGGCAGAGAGGAGGAAGAAGAAGTGAAGACATTAACACATTTATAGAGTAATGTATATACACTTTAGGATTGATTTCTTGCCCTTCAAAGTTTCCAGATAGACAGGGACTTTCAAAAAAATTTAAATAATGAGTATTTCTATTCAATCATGATAAAACGATCTCCCATCACACATGTTTCCCAAGAGTACCAAGCAAACGGTACCAGACAAAGTGACATACACACTTGGGTCTGCACTTTTGCTCTTTGCTCCACCTGTTTTTACAGGTAAAACATCTAGATGACCTCTTCTGCATCCAGATGCCGTGTCACCTTGACATGGCTATACCACTGGTGATTCAGATTCACAGTGGGGTGGTGTTTTAGCACCTTGCTCTCAATAGCCTTTGCTATTTTTGAACAGCATGTTAAAATTCATTTGTATTCCTTGAATGGCAAGTGGAGGTTCCTCGCTTAAATAATTTTACCTTTATATTAGTTACAGAAGTTGAATGACAAGCAATAAAAGTATTTTAGAGGTCAAATCATTCATCCAACAAATATTTATTAAGCGCCCATTCTGCTCTTGGCACTGAACCAGGCCAGCCCCAATGTACACAGACCATGAAGTCATTACCTGCAAGGAACTCTCATAATAATCATGCTTTTCAGCAAATGTCATCTTTCCAGTGAAAACTTCGCTCACACCCTCTGCCAGAGGACTAAGCTGTTCCCCTCTGTGATCTCCAACTGTACATTTTCCTTGCCCCTTTTCAACTGCACACCTGTACATCTCTGTTCTGTATTTAGCCCTGTATTTCATTTAAGGGGCCCAATGCAGGCACAACCAAGGTATGCGTGCCCCTCTCATGCCCTGTGAAGTGTCCTGGCCCAGTGACAGAAGGCAGCGGAGGACTTGGGGCTCTGGTGATGGGTGTTGGCTGAAGGGAGCCAGGCTACTCCCACTCTGTGCAAAAAACGATGCTTCATGCAGGTTTTCCTTTAATCTTCATGTCCATTCACAGAGGTATGTCTGTGCCATTTTGCAGATGAGGAAACTGAAGTTCAGAGCCATTTAATTTGGTTGGTTAAAGTCCAGAAAGATTTCACAGTGGAGGTGAATTCTAAGCAAGGTTTAGGAGGAGACTGATTTGGTTAAAAGAAATGGGTAGGTCCTTGCTGAGGAGATAGGGACAGATCGGAGCCTAACATTCATTAAGTAAATGGATAGATAGATAGATAGATGATAGATATATACAGATATAGATACATATATATGCATACATACAGCTAAATAGTGGTGATCAGGAAATATAAGATATGGGTGGATAAAGGAATAGACTGGCTGGAAGCCTGGAAGGCCACGACTGGTGCTTTTTTAAAAATATTTATTTCTTTTTACTTATCAAGCAGCCAGGAGCCACCAAAGACTGTCAACACAAGGGGCAAGAATTTCTAGAGGAAGGTAATTCCTGAAGCTAACTGTGGAGCATTATAGCTCAGGCTAGGGGCGGATGTGGGAGTGGGGACAACAGCCATTCCAGACTTCATTTCCAAAATCTCTCCCTTCAATCCTTGTCCCCAGCTGTCTGTTGATAAACCTTACTTTTGCATATTGGAGCCAATTCTAGTGTTCATCCTGAAAATCTGTGTTCTCTGACAACTTATCCCACACCATCCATCCTGATCTATCTCCTATTCCCTAACCTTTATCAAGTCGGCGTGTCTGTGCCCCACCCCTGACCAGCACACAGAGGTACGGGGCTCAGTCATGCTTCCTAACTCTGTGTGTGGAATGGCTTCTCCCTGCAATGCTCACCCAAGCCCCGCTCCTTTCCAAAAAAAAAAAAAAAAAAAAAAAAAAGGACCAACTAACCTCCAAGGCCTAGTTCAAGAAGCATCATCTGCATGGAACTTTCTCCGCCACCTTAAACTCCAGGGAGCTCCCCACTCAATCTCCTATGATCATTAGTTTGGGTATCATAATGCCACACTGTATGATGTGCCTACTCCTCCCTTCAACAAATAATTTATGGTTTCCTAAAATGTGGAAAGTACTGTGCTGGGCTGTGAGATGGATTTTAAAGAAAGAGAAAACACTGATCTCTATTCCTTCTGGACCTAACTTTCAAGTATCTCCTGCCTTCCCGAGTGGCTTGGAAGCATCTCTAATCCAAACAATGGCCTCGGTGGCATCCTGCAGATGAGGACGGATCGCTTCACCGCAGCAGACATCCAGAGCTGGGGACAGATGGGTCTCACTTAGGACTGTGAGGTCCGCAAAGGATGAGGACACTATTGCTGAAATGTTTTTAAACTAAATTTCTGATATTGTAATATTCTAGCACACATAGAACAAACAAGAACTGATGACATGTGAATTTTTCCTTCTTCTAATTCCATTCCCCTGTCACCACTCAAGCTCCATAAAGCACCATCATCCACTGAATTTGCCTAACATCTCCCCATTTTCAGTCTTGCACCCCCCCAAATCCTTGCTCTTTGCAGCCACCAGAATAAACCTGTATTTAAGTTCATATCGGATCGTATCAGTTCCCTACTTAAAAAGGTCTCTAATTTCTTCACCTGGACCCCATGTGCCTATATAATCCGGTCCCACCTAACAACAATAGCCTCCCCGCCCCTGAGGGTCCCCTTGCTCTGTTCTCCAGTTTCACTTGCTTTTCTGCATGTCTTGGGAAAGCCCTGCAGGCTTTGGAACATACTGTTCCCTCATTTGAAAACTGCTTTTCCTTCAGCTCTACTGTGTTAACTCCTCCTTATCCCCGACACCTCAGCTAAAACATCACTTCCTGCAGGAACACCAGTCAGGTGTCCCTTTAATGAACCGTGACACCTGTTCTTGACCTTGACAGTATCACTGTCATTAGATGCCACTGGGTTAGCAGTCACTCCATGTGAAGGCAGGGACCAATTCCTCTCCCCCACCATGTCACCAGGACCCACCACAGGCTCACACCCACAGGAGGTATACTGGCTGAGTAAATTAAGATCTTACTAAGAAGCCAGCAAGATCAGTTGTTAATCAATGAACTGAACTCATTCACTCACAAGGCACCAGTAAGCTACAAACTGCTAAATCTTCGATAAACTCCCAAACTTTACATCAACTAGAGTTCATGTGCCTTGGCAGACTGCTAAAGCAGATGGCCTGCCAAGGTAGATTTGTATCGTTTTTTACGTGTTTTTAAAATGTTGGTCTTGATTTGGGCTCATCTAGCCATGAGGTTCTCATGAAAATTAAGAGCACCTAATCACTATGGCTGAGCTTCCTAGAAATTCAATTACAGTCAACCCTTTGAAAATGGGGCATCTTTAAGAGGGGATGTATTGCTATGAATATAGCTTCAAACAGCAGACAATGAAAACAAACTAGAAAATGGACATGTGACTTAAAATTCCCAACGAACAACAACCATAGGACTATTTTATTTCTCTTTTGATACAAGAAGTCTTATGTTTCAAGAAAACCCAAAACAACAGAAAACAAAGCTAGTGTTATAATTTACAGAAACTACTCAAACGTCAGTATTACAGCATATGGCTGGAATATTTCTACGCTATAATATGGTATCTAACTGCAGTATTTTGGTCAACAGTTTCTCAAAACAGCACTTTTATATAAAACAAAAAAATTGATGAGCTCATAAAAGCATTTTATATCGATAAAACTATTATCCATATTATCAAAATGTGAATACAAGCACTAAACTGGTTTAAGTATGAGAATTTTCCTACCATGAAGCATGTTTTTTTCTTCACTTTTATCAGGCAATAGAAACAGAAACAAAAAGAAACAAACATCATAGAGTGGTAACTACAGATTTCTAAAAGTGGTTGAAAAGCTAAAAGTGATTAGCAACGCTGATATTTCCAACATTATTTAAAATTAGAGAAATCATAAACAAAATACCAAGAAGACAATAACCTGTGAAATTCCCGAGGTCAATTGTACTCTAAAAAAATAAATTTAATAAAGAAAGAGAATAGCATTTATTGAGCATGTAATATGTGTCAGGTATGCTCATTTAGGTTTTAATTTAACTCTCAAAATACCCATGAGAAGCTGGAGGCTTAAGGGGACCCAAGGCTGGTATGTGGTAGAACCAAGATTTACACATCTGTTTCTATACATCTTCTATACCATAATACATGGGGATTAAAATGAAAGGCAGCTACCATAAAAATAAAGAGCAAACAAAATGGGGAACAATTTTCAGCTTCAGTGAATAAATTATTGAACTGAACATTAATTTACCCAAAGCATGAGTTTCAGTCTCTTGGAAAGGGATCGTGTACTTAATGAATGAATGGAGAACTTTACCAGTCATGGGAGAGCAACCCTGCGTGTGGAACAGAGAGCTCCTCCTGATGGCATTGCCAAGGAACCACTCAACTGAAAATGCCACCCAATTTTGAGCAAGGTCCTCATCCACATCACTGATACTCACTGCCCCCTAGAGAAGGAAGAGTGAAGTGATCACAAGCTCCCTACAGGTAGGTGTGTCTGATCTGTAGTAGATGCTCAATGAACATTTCTTAAAGATCACTAGATCTACCCACCAAGGTGACTTCTCTTAAATTAAGACAAACTCAAAAAGCATTTGGAAAACTATACTGAGCTCCCTGAAAAGAAGTATGGAGTTCTTGAATTAAATGTGTCTTTGTTCTCCTGGATCAGGCACTGTTATGGCCCCTGACATGCTTATTTATCACATAAGACTACTTCCCCATAATCCATATTTTTTTTGTTTGAAAACATAGTCTTTTCCATTCCTCTGATAAAGATTCTCTAATTACAAGATTCTGTTAATTTGGTAGTTGTCTTACTAACATTGCAAACAGAGAAAGGCTCCAAGTGACAATCTTACAGCCAAGAAGTCAAAAAAATCCAGATATATTTGGAAAATTTTTGTGTTTTATGGGTGGGTTTAGTATGGCAAAAAGTAACAAAAAATCGCAATGATAAAAAAGACCCCTGGAGAACAGTAACTCCAAATTGTGAGGAAAGATGGTTATTTCCAGTTTTGTTCCTTCGTTGCCTCCTGATAATTCCCCAGCTTCTCATCATGACATACAGCGTATTATGACAGGAACATGAAAAATTAAGATGGGATTGTGCTATACCAAAAGAAGGGCTATTGAGACCCACACCGTATTATGCTATGTTGTTAGAACACTTACTATCATCCTATATGGAGGTGGGCTTGCAATGCTGTTCTCATTGCTCTTTTGCCACTGCTGGCATGACGAGGTAAAGAAAACTCTCCTAAGCTTCTATCGCCCCTATTTTATGTCAGAATACTTAATGGCTAGGGTCATCTTGGTGGTGTTAACAGGGTGGAGGAATAAAGCGGAGGGACACTAAAGAATAACCCATCCTGCCACTGCAAGATTCCTTAAGGAGAAGGGTGTTAATATATACGAACCCTTTTAGAACAAAATTAATATATAGAAAGCTTAATTATTAGGGAGGAAGATGTGTGAAACCCGCATTTTGATTCTAAGAATATAAGAGAAGGGTCACTGACTAAGTGCTGAATTTTGGCAGGTGCGTTATGCAAATAGAGGCCGTGATGGTTTCAGTACTGATACACGGAAGGAGCCCCTCCGTCGTACAATTCTGGAAGCTTCCCCACAATATTCTATCAATTATAACAAGGCTATCCATAACATTTCTCCGTGTATGCGCTGAACACAGTAAATACTTTCCTACTCTTCACTGGTGGATCTCCCCATAGGTAAGATAAGCATTGCCATTTGTACTGAAATACAATTCTGATCAGAAAATATTTCAGTTCCCTAACTATTTTTCTGTTTACCTATTATCTACTTGATTACTTTTTTATAGCCTATGAAACAAACTCTGCATTGTTTTTGTTTGGTTTTTATTGCATTCTTCTCAAAACAGCTGAGTTCTAAGACTAGCGGCAGCTGAGTGAAGTATGTTGGTCTCATTAAACATTACAAACAGCTATGCTCACCTTGAGTTTCAAAGTACAATTTATCATCTGTTTTGTGACTCAAGGCTATGGCCTTGTTTACTACAGAAGAACTGACATCAGACAGGATAACCTATTACTTAAAAATTTTAGGTTACATTGGACACAAGGTGTTTGTGAGACAAATGCTTTAATAAAAATATCTGACAGGCTTTTCTATTAGAATAACTGTGTATGGCTATCCATATCTCATATTGGCTGCAGAGAACATTAAAATATCTTTCACCAATTTTAGAGGGATGGACTGCAAGGAAGTTAATTACCTCCGATTCTTTAAAATAAAAAGTCTTCTCACTTATATACAAACAAATGTCAGATACACACACAAAAATGCCAAGCTATATGTAAATTTAAATTTATTAACTCTAGGGTAGGTTCAATCACACAATAAAATAGCATATTTAGAAAAGAATGAATTAGTTTCAAAAAATAATAAATTATCTTTTCTACACAGTATTAGAACACTGAAGCCTTTATCTTTTATAAATATCTTAATATTGGTAACATATCTAGATTTAGGTTATTAATATCTTATAACATTTGGAAAGCTACACTAATTTTTTTCTTTATATAAAAAAGTTAAATTTTTAATTGCAAAGAAGTTCACCTTAGTGCAAGTATATATATAATGTATATATATGATATATATTATTCCAGTGTTCTAAAATACTAGCAAAGTAATGAGGATTCAATTTCCCCCAAGTTTAATTTATTTTTATGGCTACATAATCATAACATCAATAACCACTCATGAGGAATATCCACCTAACTTTGATCCGATTAGCATAAGTGACTGATAGTTTCTTTTTCGAATTGCTACTTGCAAAAATATAGATAACTTTAAAATTGGCAAACCACTGATCGCAGGGCTGCCAAGTGCCTTCATTTCTCCTCTAGGACAAAAGGTCCCTGCACTTGGCAAACCGTAACCTTCACCTCCACATGGACCACTGCCAAGATCTGCTCCCATGGACTTTTGTTTTATCAGAGTCCCTGAATCTAACTTGAAGCATCAGTTATTCTGGTTATTTGGTATTGTTTCCAAGAAACAAACAATTACAGAAAAAAAAGAAAAACTATCATGAAAAAAAGTAGGAAGGTTTGAAAGTTCCCTTTTGCACTGTCTAAAACGACCACCATTCTTTGAGAATGTGCCTGGTTATTCAGAGTAAATGCAGTTCTTTTTAATTTGCAGGAGTGAATACTTTGTTCTCTGAGCAAGTGCAATGAAACACTCGTTTATAAGGCAAGGATGACTGGAAAATGCTGGGCATAAATAGTTACTTATTTCTTAAATGTTTCCGGCACTGGCAATGATGAGTACCTCTTCTGATCCATGATCAAGTGAAGCTGGCATTTTTTTTTTCTGCATATCAAGTGAATTGGTAACAATAATAACAGCAATAATGTATGAGTCGCCACTGTATGGTATGAGCGCTAACATCTCGGAGGCATTAATTACATCTCTACTGCTACTTCACAGCAACCTGAATCCACTTCTTTTTTCACATAGAAAAGTTACTTTACAACCCTCCGGATTAGGTCCACTTTGTTGCCCTAAAGCAACACCTTGGTTTGGAAGAGACTGGATGAGCCTACCAACCTATAAAGAACATTAGACTGTGAAATTTGATTCTAAGAATAAAGATCGATATGGTCTAAAGACATGTTTAGCTAATGACAAGGATCTTTGCTTCAATTCAGAAGAGTGATGATCTTCTCATAAATAATACAGAGATAGTAAAACACCAGGGCATTTAGCTAAATCGCTTAGCATTATTTGGTTTCTAACCACTGCTTTATGTTAATGGAATCCTCAGGTACTCACCACCTTCATCCACTCCAAAACTATCTACTGAATATCCTGAATATAAAGAAAATGACAAAATGGTAGCATTTTGCCCCAACATTATTCTTCTGAAAAGTGGGTTTTGCCTTATCGTCTGATCTTTATAAAAACTTCCATTTTCCAGGTTTCTCTCCTATAAACTTTAACAGTCAAAGTACTCTTTGGAGAATTCACATTGGCCTGAAACAACCTCCATCAATCCTAGTTTTGGGGGTGCTTTATGGAAGTCACCTGATAGGAAGCATAAAATAAGGTAAGTTTTTAAAAAGTATTTCCACATATGGATGTAGTTGTACACAGCCTTTTAAAAAAATGTTTAATGCATTTCAATTAGTTCCTGGCGAACACAAAATATACAACTACAGAAAGAATATTTGAAAATACTGCTTGAAAGCATAAATGAGTTCTTGGGACCTGAGACAACGTTTACTGAGACATCAACAATCACAGATTCAAACAGTGTTGTATCTAAACACTGAGATGGAAGTAAAACACAATTTGCTCTGGAAAACTGGTTGATAACTCTACATGTGCTTTAGTGATGACAAAACTACTGTCAAAGGCACATGAAACGTCTGAATTAAGCGTTTTCATAAACTGTAAGTTTCGAAAGGAAAATTTCTAAATCAATCTAAGACTATATAAACATTTGCAAGTAAACTGATGAATATTACAAGTCATTACTGAAGTATTTCATCCACAACCCTGAGAATTTATACATTCATATTGGCTGAAAAAGCATTTTTGGATATTCTCACTGGGCATTTCCTTAAAATTGAGATCACCTTATTTGGGGGGGGCTTATAGAGTAGTGATTTCCATTGGTTCATTTTTTTGAAGGAGGGCGAGAACTCTTTTTTTTTAAACCAAGTTCATATATCCCATCATTTTTGTAATATAAAGTGCTTCTAATTAACATTCTCTTTTCCAGAGTTTGAGCTACCTCAAACTCAGAAGTGCAGAGGTTCCACAAATATAGAGAGTAGACCACATTCTAAAATTATGATATAACAACAACAACAAAAATGCAGTATTGCATTAATAGATAGATCCATGTTGTGTAATAGTCTTCATATTCATCAATTTACTTGATAAATAGCATCTGTCATATAGGTGCTTAAATTGTTAGTCAGTACAAGGGGGTAATTCAGCAATGAGGCAATGAGTGGAGAGGCATCCTCTGATCAGACACTGGAACGTTTGGATTACTCCCCTCATAGTCAAGCATAATTCAGCACAAAGCATGTCAGTTCCAGCCTCTGTCTGTAAGTTCCAGGTAGTGAAGCATCGAGAGAAATTTTGTATAAAACAATGGCAATGGCAAAGTGGTTCCATGGCCAAGACTTTGGTTACTGTTACAGAGAAGTGGCAGCCAGCCAGATTTAGGACCCATGTACTGCACCCTGTGAAGAATAAAACACTGTCTGCACACAGCGCTGCAAGAGAAAAGGCAAGAAGTCAACTCTGCCTTCTGAGGTCCTATAGAAAAGCTTCATCGAACATTTAACAAATAAAGAAGTCATGACATGAATCATCCACAAATATCTTTGAAAGCTAAATGGACTAGCACATTATCTAATCGTAGGAAAATTACTTGAAAAAGATAATTTTGCAAAAAATGTGAAGTGAGAGAACTTGTTGTCCGCACCTTTTTTTCTTCTGTGACTCTGTCTGAAAGAGTATGATTGCTCTGTACATGCTTCTACTTAGTAAAACATTTCACTCTGCCACCGAATCACTTCAAAGCAGGAAATAAATAAAAATGAATAAAAAGATGAAAATTTTCTATACCTGAGAAATCTGCTGCTAGGAGATCTACCGCCTTTAAAACCTTCACTTGTAAAATGCCGACGTCCTTCATATTTTTCAGGGAGTTCTGTAAGCACTGGGGGGAGAAAAGTAGATCACAAATGAACACAGCTTTCTAATATACTGTTTAATGCCAAAAAGTCCCTATAGGAAGTACCTTCTAGATTTATCATCATCTTTCTCATGCAATGCTAAGAAAAGTTCCAATATGCATTGCATCAGTCAACAGGAAACTTAGGCATTTGCAGCAACCAGATTAAAAGTGACTGAGAATTAATTAACTCCCCTTTCAAAATAAACAAATTACAAAGCACATGCAATCTACTTTTAACATCACTCCCTGGCCGATAGTACAGACATCCCACCGGGAAAATGGGTGTGGAACTACATTCATTCTCTTTTCCCCCTTTCTCTTTAAAGAAACTTTTAAATCACCCGAAATGGCAACATTATTCTGATCTAGTTAGAACAAACTTTATGGATATCAGAGGACTAAACTTGGACCCTTCGTAGATACTTATTACTACCAGAAAGAGAGTAGGGATGGAAATGGAATGAATTTCCTAGTCCATGTTACAGCCAGCTCATTAGAGACTGAGCATGTAGTACTGCTCTGTAATCACATTTACTTTCATTTTTAGTTTGCATGTGCCAAAGCTCTAATATATCTACCGATAATTCTTAAGCATGTATAGAAATAGTTAGATGTCTATGCACATTGCATTCTTTAGAAATTGTGCACCAGATAAGAGATAAGCAAATAAATGCTCTTTGCATGCCTCCAAAACACATTTGCTGAAAAAGATGCTGCTTTCAAACCTTTGGATATAGTATTTCCGTCATCATTAGATAACTAAAAACCTGTGATAAGTGGACCCCAGGGATTTATGGAAGGGTAGTAAAATCCTTGTTATTTAGGCATTTCAGGAAAGAATAACAAAAGCTTAATAATAGCTAAGGTTTGCCTAACTTAAACCTTAGGAAGCACCATTCCTAAGAACTTTTGGAAGTTGTTTCTTCAAACAGTATTTTCAATCTTAAAAAAACAAACAGAAAAAAAACTAGTGTTTAAGCTAAGATGGAAACATCTGAAATAAAGTACTTTCATAATTTAGAGGCAAAATGACTTTGAAGATTATCTATTCTTAAAACCTAAAAAACAAATCCAGGGGTCTGGAACTTCTGTCTTGTAACACAGTATCTTTCCCTCTAGCATGCTGGTCAGCTCGTTAGCTACAAAAAACAAAACAACAACCAAAAAAATGATATTTTTATTTTGATTACTGGCTTTTCAAATCTCTTTTCAATGAGTACTCCTCGAATCCTGAGACATTATTCAAAGCAGTCATTATGATCTTACTTAATGTCACCTTATAAATGCATGACACTCCTCATGAATTTGGTAAATTGTGCAATTTATCCATGGGAAAGTTTGGGGAAGTGTTTTATTTTCATTTGCTTAACTAAAGTCATCAAAGAGAATATTAAAAGTGGATTTTGTCAAAACTTCTTTAGAGTACGTCAACCTTGCATGCAGAATCTTGTGTTGTCATGAAGATGTGTGGCTAGGCTTTGTACTCCTGAAGATAAAGGATTATTCAATTAATCAATACGCCTGCACAGTGAAGGAGTCTGGAGGCACTAAAGTTTATGCTGAGAATAATATTCCCATTAAATAGGGATTCATCTTTGCTTCACTTCCATGCCACTTTCGTAAAACATGCCTTTCGTGTGTGTGGCAATAAAATAAATGTATTGATTTACAAAGAAGATGGAATAAAACGAGAATGCAAATAAAGACACCTAGAAAGTCAGAGCACAAAAAATAATGACAAGGACAAAGCCATTTGATTTAAAAATGCTGAGTGGACTTTTAAGCAAATTGCAACTACTTAGGCAAAAATCACAAACTGCTCTTATCCAGGGTAGTATGGAATAAGTCTTTCATGCCTGTCTACGGCTTGGCTTGGCTTTGCTTTATGAGACACAAGCGCTTTCTCATTTGATCTTAAGAGGTTCTAGAAAAGTGTCTACAACGTGGCACACATTAATATTTGGTTTTAAAAAAAGCGACTTTTGTGAACTTATATTAAAATTCCTAAAAATGATACAAATGAACTTACTTACAAAATAGAAACAGACTCACAGACTTGGAAAACAAACTTATGGTTACCAAAGGGAAAACGTGGTGGGGAGGAATAAATTAGGCATTTGGGATTAACATATACACACTACTATATATAAAATAGAAAATCAACAAGGACCTACTATATAGCACAGGGAACTATACTCAATATTCTGTAGTAACCTATACGGGAAAAGAATCTGAAAAAGAATAGATATATGTATATGTATAACTGAATCACTTAGCTGTACACCTAAAACTAACACAACATTGCAAATCAACTATATTCCAAAATAAAAATTAAAAAAATAAAATAAAATTCCTATTTACATATACAGACATGCTAAACAACCTTTTGCCCCCTTGAGGATTTCAATTTTCTCCAAAGAGATCCAGGATACTAAAAAATCAAGTACCTTTTTTTTGGCTTTTAAAATAGGAAGGCAAACTCTAATCTACTGTCACCTTCTCACTAATGCATTAACCTCTAGGGCTGCTGTCTTGTTGTAGGAGACATACCATTAAACTTCGGACAAAGATCTCTTTGGAGGCAGTTTTTCAATTCATAGACTTTGTTTCAACTTACAAGTGGGAGTGGGTGCGGGGGGTCGGGAGGCGGTGTAGCAAGGCAAAGCACTCACGAATCGCTGGGCGATCTGCTTTCTCTCGCTGGGATCTGCCAAGGGGCACACACACAGATCTGAGACCGAGACTCCCGCGCAGGGCGTGAGGGTGACCAGCATCAGGAGAGTCCCCAGGCATCTCTCCAGCGGCAGCTCCAGGCAGTTGGCTTGCTTCAGTGGGAGGGCTGAGATATCCACTTTACACCTGGAAAAGTTGCAGGAATCAGAGACAGAAAAGCGATTAACGCGTGGCAGCTGCTGAACCTCCAAAGCACCTGATTTTCATTTCATCCTCCCCATGAAACCTCACGCTGTCTGGGCATGGGCTGGTTGAATAGTGAAGGTTGCAAGGGCTCCCCTGGCTGGTAACACTCCATCCCAGCCTAACACACCCTGAATGAAGGAGAGAAAGAGATCAAGAAAAACGAAGAAAAGGCAGCGTGGAGAAAGTGGCAAATGAACCGAGAAGCAGCAGATCTTTGATAAATAAGGTCTGCAGAAAAACGATGAGATCAAGAACTAGGAAGAAAAGTTTCAAAGTTTCAACACTATGGATGCCGGCTCTAGAAGGCTGCTCTGGGCTGCTCTTGGCTGGTCTTCCTCCAGCAAAGAGAATAAGAGACATTGGTTCAAAAAAAAGAAGAAAAGATAGGAGCTGTGCAAGCGGGAGAGGGTTAATGGAGAAACCATTTTCTTCTAGATTAATGCCAACTGGCGAGTTTTTATTTAAAGAAATGTGTTAAGGTGTTTTCCTAATAGGCATAGTGCCACAGGATTTCCCCAGGTGGGTTTCTGTTAGACAAATGGAGCATGAAGTGCTACTGATTGATCCCATTTCGGCGGCACTGCCAGAAAAGGCTTGCACCCATCTGCTATATAAATTGCATGTTTTCCGCCTCTTAACAGTCAATGTTCTGGCGATGTTGAAAACCTCAAACACATTTAAATACAGAAGCAAACACCCGTAAGGGGCGGCTGAGGTGCTAAGCCATTTATTTGCTTTAACACGAAAAGTCTGGGATTGCCTGGACCACACTTGCTTTGTTTATGTGCAGGTAGGTGAGGTAGGCAGGGCTGAGCAAAGTGAGGGAGGGTAGTGTGTGTTTTTCATTCTCATTTGCCATCCCTAGTTTTTGAATAAGATGACTATTCAAGACGTTATTAAAAATTGGAAGCACGGCCTCAGAATGTCGGACAGACATGGATTCTTACCCTTAATCATCAATGGACTTTGTAAGTTTGCAGATAATAGGAAATAGGTAAACGTACTTTACATATAAAGCAACGACAATTTTGAGCCACATGGATACGGAAAAAGTTCCAGTTTAATAAATTTAAAAGAAAGCTTGCAATCCCTTCCCCCAAAAATATCAATATTAAAGGTCTATACCAGCTTTTACCACAGAATAGAAAATATTTTAATAGTGATATGTACCTATAAAATTAAACATGTGTGGGTATTTACTTCCTAACTACCAAAAGCGACTCCAGTGACTAGAAGAGGTGGCAATTAGAGCTTTTGCATGTAATAAATTCATCAAGTATTTCTACTGGAAACACACACACACACACACACACACACACACACATATATATATTTATATATATATATATTTTTTAAATAACCCTCTATGATTTGAATCAAAACAATTTTTTTTCTGTGCAATAAGGGAGATTTCAAAGTTAAATTCACTACTGTGAAAAGAGGGGTTAGTAAATATTTTTATTTCATAAGCAAGTATGTAAATGGGGAATTAATTTTGCTTGGGAAGAAAGAAATGTCAAGTGCTTTAACTGTGCCATTTCTACAAAACTAAGTACCCGCAAATTCTGAACAAGTATAGCAGTAGTTCATCTGCTTAGGAATACTTTGCAAAGCATTATTTTCCACCGTTACATACACTTTCATTTAATAAACCTCTTTCTTACGGAAAGATGAATGATCCGAATTTGTAAGACTTTTCTCTGGTGGTCACCTTCATTAGTCCAGAGTAGCAATAACCTATTTATGACACATTCATTTTAACATCATTAATCATGGCATTTTTGTCCTTTGAAGTTTACCTTTTTGTTGTGGTGGTGGTTTTATTTATCTTCTGAACAAAGGAAAAGTTACAGGATCTCTGAGAGCAAATAATGTTTGGGAGTCAAAAATGATGTATAATGAGGCAATATTTTTCTTGGATAATTCAAAACGGACCTGACAGTAATTCTAAAAAGTCATCTAAAAAGACTGTAAGCAATATTAGCATAGTTACAGTAACTTTGCACACTCTCCTCCTGACTGTCTAAAGGCACAGCTTACTTGAACAGAGCCATTTATTAATTTAAACAAGTGTGAATCACATCCCAGATGAAATGCAAACTAAATATTGAATTTTGTCTCAGAAGTTACACATTTTCACAAACTTTTCAGTCATTTCTGCCCACTGTGAAACTTTTCCACCTATCTCAGTTTTAAAGATTATTTCGAGAATGAAGAAAGAAACCCTGCACAAAACATAGCCTTGCCTATTTTAGATAAAAGAGCCCCATAAACACCAGATGGGGGATTTCAGGACAAACTTAATGGATTCTACATTCCCAGTTAACTAATGAGTGAATTCAATCAAATGCTTACTTTTACTTTCTTAGTGACTTGAAAGAGCAAATTAAATTGATACGTAAGCATCAGGTCAATCAAAATTAAACCGCCATCCTTCTGCACATAGATTATGACCCAGTTTCTTAGGGTCCCTGCCCCATCATATGAATTAATTGATTCTTAAAACACTGATGTCTTTAGTCTTATGAATTACTGAAAAGCTACCTTCTCCCTAGTGTTAACCACCCGCTCTAAGGATGACTTTCTATAAACTTTCTAGAACTGAACTGCTCTATCCACCTGGCTTCCCCATTCATTTTCACATTCTGGAAGAAAGAAGGAAAGATGGGAGTAAGAAGAAATGAATCTCATACAAAACCCTTTCCTCCAGGCCTCCCATTTTTCTCTGTTTCAACCTCAGTCCCCATGGCTTCAGCTCATCCTCACATCTGAAGGAGAATCAGAATGTTCGGGAGGTTAGCCAGAGGCTGAAGAAATATTTACATTAACCCCAAGCTAGGAACTAGCTTGTATGATCAGCAAAAGCAGTAGAAGAAAAAAAAAAAAAAAAAAAAAAAAAAAAAAACAAACTTAAGGACTTTTCTTCCAGAATCCTTTTACCACAATACTCATTGAATCTTCTAAAGAAAGGTTAAGTATCATGTGAACTAAATGGCTTTCTTTAGGCTCAAGTAAAGATAAATACTCTAAAATCTTTAAGATATAATCATTCTAAAATATATTCATCAAAGACATGTTTAATATAAAAAATCTTGAAAGGAGACTCTGGGCTGCTTCCCTAATTTTCTATAGGGTTACCAGATTCTACCCTGAGAAAGTACTAAATAATTTGGTCAGTCTCTTCATTCTTTCTTGTTGCTACTGAAGCACTACAGAATCTGCTGTTCTTTCCCAAGGCTTTCTGTTAACTGTTTAGTTACCAGTTCCGGGAAAAGTGCAGGGTTGGCCCCTAAGAATGCCTAGGAGAAGAGATCCAGCCCAGCTTCCTGGGCAAATCAAAACACCTCCTCCTCCTCCCTTCCTTCTCATTCTTATAAACAATACTTGCTCACTCATGGATTCCAGAATTTTACAGAAGTTGTTATTTATTCTCTTTCTCTTCCATTTTGTATCCCCTAAGTTTCTTCCCAAACTCTACCCAAATGGCAACCTTGTATGAGCATTGATGAAAACTGAGCTTACTATTATGGATGCGAATTTTCTTTGAAAAATAAACTCGGTTTTCAGATATGCGGTTTAAAAGGCTCTCATAATGAGTGTGCCAATTATCATTAAAACCCATACCAACATTAATAAGTGACAGGCACTAAGACCATTTTTTTCTGTGAAGGGCAAGACAGTAAATATATTTCTAGTTTGTTGGCCACCTGTTCTCTTGCAACTACTCAACTCTCTTCTTGTAGCACGAAAGCAGTAATAGACAATGTACACAAATGAACAAGGCTGTTTTCTAATAAAATTTTATTCAAAAACAAGCAGCCATCTGCATTTGGCCCATGGGCCCTAGTTTGCTGACCCCTAACCTAGAGAAATTCAGCTGTGGTGAATTACAGCGATGGAAGTATTTAAAAATTTTTTCCCAGGTTGTTAGCTTACAGTACAAACACACTGATAAAGGTATCAAGAAATACTGACCTAAGAATAATTTAAAAGAAAAAATAACTTTTAACTCACCATAGCCCACGAGACTCTGGCCAACATATCTAAAGACATGTTTGTTAACAAAAACCGATAAAGCAATAAAACTTATAACACTGTTCTTCTATCTGAGGAAACAATGTGGAAAACATGTGCTCAGGGCATCCATGTAAAACACATGAGTAATGAACACTAGCAAATTAGGTCTATTCCCGTGGCATCATGTGTGACTCCACAGGCAAGGGGAGTGACCCTGTTTGGACCATCATTCAGCAGGTGCTACACGCTGGCCCTTAGGTGACCAGGAAAACCTCATTCCAAAGTCAGAACTTAAGACCATTCAGTCCGAAAGAGCTCCACTATGATAACAAGCCTTGCATTAGGAACATAAAGTAGCAGAGCACTAATGCATCTGTGTCTAGCCAGGAGCTGCTGTTGTTCATCTGCAGGTCATGGAATCCGATGGTTTTGTGACCTCACTCCTGCCTTCCTCTGCAGTTTGATCGCATGACATCACCCACCCTTCTCATTCCTTTCAAGTTTCTCAGAATGTGTTCTCCCTCCTCTCTAAGCCTTTGTCCATGTGGTCCCATCTTCCTGTAAAGTTCTTCCTCCTTGTCAGGCTAACCACCACTCATGTTACAGGTCTCAGCTTAGACTCTCTTCTTTCGGGAAGCTGCCCTTCCACCCCGAAGACGCTGCCCACAACCTAGTGCCTGAGGACAGGATCCACCTCTGAACCCCCAGCACTTGGCAGGATGTCTGATACACGACGCGCTCTACATTTGTTGAATAAAATGAACGAGCAAACAAATGCATCCCAGTGGCAAAATAAAATTCCAAGTCAAAAACTCCAAATTATAAAGTCAGTGTTTTTTTGTTAACCAACTAAATACTCTGTAGTGTCTATTTCCTCCCCTATCTAAAACAAGAAAGGGAAATAAATATATGTACTAGGTGCCTCCCAGAGAAACGTCTGCGGTTCTAGTCACCTGGAGGAAACAAGGACTAAATTACTTTTTTTTTTTTCCCTCTGCAAGCTTTTTTTTTTTTTTCTCTGCATATATTAAAGCCAGCCCCTCTGGCCCACAGGCAGTTAATGTGCTGATTTAGCGTTGTTTCTGACCTCCTGTTCCTGTCTTTCTCCATTAATCCCACCGCATTTTAATGTTTTAATTCAACACATAATTTTACCATATCAGTCAGCCAAACCTGCTTAAGT
Source organism: Physeter macrocephalus (assembly GCF_002837175.3). Classification (NCBI taxonomy): domain Eukaryota; kingdom Metazoa; phylum Chordata; class Mammalia; order Artiodactyla; family Physeteridae; genus Physeter; species Physeter macrocephalus. Next base: position 81,098,281 of record NC_041224.1, read on the forward strand.
TCCACTTGCCATGATAGCTTTTAACCTCTTATTCATTATCATAATTCTATGCTTTATATTATAGACTGGTCAGCTTTTCACTTAAATGCAAGAGGAAGAAAAGGGTGCTAGAGTTTTAAAAGCTGTACACCTCAGAGGCTAAGGAAGGTGGTGAACAGGAAGAAAATGGTGGCTGCGTCATGCCTGCTTGTAAGAGCAGATCAGCGACATGGGATGCAGACTGTCCAAAGAAATCCTCTAGCCCTGATTCTCCTCTGCACCACAGTCACCAGTAAACTGGTAGCAAGTCAGAGCCACTTTCTGAGGCACCGCGTGGGGCTGAGGTCGGCTCTGAGGCAGCCCAGTTAAAATGAGCCTGTGCATTCGCATTCTTAAGTTTCCAAACTAATCTCCGGAATCACAGGGAAATGTAAAATATACTTTAAGAAAATAATACGATCATGTTGAAATGGCACGGGTTGACAAGGGGGTTAATCTGTATTTCTACTCTTGCCATTTTGTTTAAAAGTTGGGGCAGGTTACATTTAGCTTTATTTCTTACTCCTCCCTAAAAATTCTCTGTCTCTAGACCACTGATGGCCTCAAAAGACTGGCTTTTTTTGGTCCATGAATAAACAGCTGAGTTAGTAGGCACCCTGGTCTGGGAGGGGTGCTGGATTTGCCCAAGCACCTTCATCTTACCAGCCCTGACTTCCTCAGGAGTTACCTGTGGCTCAGTGGAAGCCCACAGGTGGACCATGACACAAGAGATTTCAGAAAGTTCCCCGTGACTCAGGAGAGCCTGGAGGAGGCTGGCTACTGGGTGGGGGTGGGCCATGCCTGAACCATCACCCACCAACTAGCAACCCACCAATGCCAATGTGATTTCTCTTCACATAACTGACCACTACTCCAGCTTTCTGTCCACAGCTACAAAACCCAGTATTGTTCAGGCTAATCGACACTGCTCAGATCTCCAGTCAACAAATGTCCTTCCCACCATGTCCTGGAAGACAGTCACTGCTCACTTCTACCAAAAAATATAAAAAATGTCCCTCCTGTTTTGAAGAAACAAAAATATGCTGAATTTTAACTAGTGTTTCAGTTACTTAAATGACAGAATTTCCGTTGCAAATGTTGTGGGGATCTATAGTTACCGTCCAGAAAAAAAATCTCAAAATTAATAGGAATAATAATAGCTACCAACAAGAGACATTGTTGCCAATTGCCATGATGACCTGCAAATTGGTGGAAAACCCCATTACACAAACAGAAAATCACAAAGAAAGTCACTGCCCAAGGTCACGCAGCTAGCAAATACCATGGTTACAAGCCAGCCCAGGAAGTACAACTCAAAGGCTGGTGTTCCTTCCCTCACATCAAACTGCCTGGCAGAGGACTTTCTTAGGCCATGCAGAACTTTTAATTACTAGCATCAAGGTGTTATCCAAACAAAATATGAGACAGGTCTGAGGACAGTTATGACTCATTCAACATTGTCAAAGACCCTTCTCTCATGCAAAAAGTTATTTCCCAACAGTTGGGAGATAAAATAACTGAGGCTTAGAATTACAACAAAGAACAGGAAAACAATAAGTGAACATTTTTAAATAAGAAGGAACAATAAGTAACAGGTCTGTGATACGCATATGCCAGCACAATCTCTCTTTTAACTCTGACAAGAAGTATGTATTTTAGGGTAAGTCTCACCCCACCTGGAAGTTCACTCAGGGTAATGCTGTGTAGCCAACTCCCAAGAGATACTTTTGTTATCTTTTGTACCTTAGGAGAGGAAAAAGGAAAAGGATACCAAAAAAAAAAAAAATAGAAATCCTTTAAAATCCATGAAAAGGAAGGACAGAATGACCACTGGGGCAGGTATACATCTAAGTTACAAACAGGAAATAGCTCAAATAATAAATGAAGACCCAAATGACAAAACATGGCATAAGAGGGACATCTCCAATTATTCTTCGTGTCTGTAAAGAAACTTAACACTCACTTGGAAAAGCGTTTCCTATTATGTGAAGGAAACATAACAGCACAATGACATGCAGAATGAAAGGCCATTATTTTCTGCACCTACTAAAATAACACGCTGGCCATCCATCACTGGGGGCCCAAATTCCCACCATTCAGATAACGCTTTGGGACACAGAGTTCTCTGCATTTGTGCGTTTACGTGACTTATTCCTGCTCTGCTGGCTAGCACAAAGTTTCTGATCCTCCTACCATGGGTGTTGGCAGGGCACTGGGGTGTCACAGTGGTGACCAGGGTGGGAGACACTGGGAAGACTCTGAGGTGTCTCAGTTACCCCGTGGGGGAGGGTGTTGGGGGGAGACTAGTAAGGCATCTGACAGGCAAAATCTGTGAAATGCTTGACCACAGGAAGACCTCTCTCCTGGGCTGGAGAGTGGGACATGACCTAGTTTGGTACCCAAAAACACAAACCTGGCCCTGGAGATCTCCAAGGAAGCATGGCTACTACCTGCTAGAGCAGCACGGAGCTGGGGACGAGAGGGCTGTGCAAAGCAATGTAACCAGGGCCACGACACGTGGAGGGAAAAGCACCCATGTCTCAGTTGATGGCAGTGCTGCTCTCCTAGCGGGTATTTGGACATGTGTGGATGAGCTGTCAGTGTATGTGTGTGTGTGTGTGTCTTCCACAGGATAACTGGGGAATGTTGCGGGCATCAGGTGGGTGAGAGCCAGGTTTATTAGGCACCTGGAACATGCCCGGCCGTCCCATGAGACAAGGTGCCTCTGCTGAGAAGCATGGGAGGAATGTCCCATGGCCTGCAAACTCCCACCTGTCTATCTCAGGAGGAGCCACTGAGGTGGGACAGGGTAACGGCAGCAAAAAGAGCTGATGTTCCGTGCACCAGGCTCCGCTAAGTGTTTTACACAGAAAAAGCACTGCATCAGGTATCGGGTTAGCTGGGGCTCATCCCATTTCTGCCCCTCAATTCCTTGCTGATGGAAAAACATGACTTCTCTGGGCCTCTGGCCTTCCTCATCTATAAAGTGAAGGGGTTCTACTGGATGAGTGTTTTCAACCTTTCGTTTTCAGCAGTAAACTCTTCCCTCGAATGGAGCGCTACCAATGTAGAGAAAAGGTAAAAGTGGAGATGCTCTGGTTTCAGGAGGCCCCTGTTCTCCAAGGGTGACCCCAAGGCATCTCCCTGAACCCAGGGTTCCAGAGAACTTGGTTTGAAAAAGACCACAAACAGCTGTTGAGAGCCCTTTAAATGCTTATACTTAGGATTGGTGGACAAATTGTATGTATATGGGCTGAACAAAAGGCAGTGGTTTGGTGGGAAAAACTCGGTCTTTGAAAACACAGAATCCTGACTCTTGCACTCGCTGCTCTGAAGTCTACAGCGAAGATGTCTGCAAACCTCTTGCACTCCATTTCCTCATCGATAAAACAAAAATAATACCACGAACTTGCAGGGCTATCAGAAAGATCAGAGACGTATGCTTCCACCAGCATCTCCTTCATGCTCAAACTGGAGCAGCCACAGTGCAGGCACAATTGCATTTAACTATATTCTTACTACAATCCTATAAGGAAGCAATAGTACTTACAGTATTTTTCGTTATGTACGAGTGAGCCCCTCAATTAAGTTGGGAAGGTCCAAAGTAAAGAAATAAAACGAATCTGGCCTCAATAGATTTCATTATGATTTGCCACAAAGTTCATCAAGGACACTGAAAAGTTTCCATCAATTTGGGACACGTAGCTTCACAGTGTTACTAAATTATATGGTATTTCACTAAGTAGCAAAACCCAAATCATAGGGTGCATTGGACACTTATACCAACATTTCCCAAAGAGTCTGAGATGGTACATTATCTTTCTTTAGAGAATTCCTGGCACATACAGTTTTCTTCTGTTGTAATCAATACTAAATTTAAAAAATGAAAAAACTTTCCCCAGGTCAGGGTCCAGCTAACTTATGGCTCCTTGGGGAGGGGATATGAGGTTTTATTCTAAGCTCAAACAGATAAAGACATTCCCTCAGACCAGCCTCATGCAGACACATCTCCCACCGTTTAGAAAGCAGAGCAGACTCACGTGCCCAGACGCTCCTCGTGCTTTTTGCTGTCCTTTCCCCACACTTCAATGTCTAAAATGCCCATCCTGTCAGAGAAGTAGTGAAAGTCAAACTGTTCCCGCCACTGCGGATTTGCACTCTTACACAGTGTCTAGAAAACATGCAGTTATAATATTTATTTTCTTAAAATGGCATTCATTGCTATAGCAACTACACATTCATTTCATTTCTAAACAGCAGGAGATCATAATTATGGTTATGATTGCTCTTATAAAATTAAACTTTTCTTTCTGGAAACGAAAGGGACTTCAAGGTTTCGGGAATTGGCAAAACATCATACTCTTTTAGCTGACTCCCCAGATTCACTAATTTATCCACCAAATTTGGAGAAACACTGTTATCCCAAAAGAAACCATAAATTATATATATATAAAATACATACTTCTGATATATATATATTATATAATATTTATTACACACATACAATAATGACCATTGAGATATGCTCTCTCTATAATATTATATCTCAATAGACATTTTACAGTTGTTCTCTCTTACGAAAGATACTACTAATTGGTTAATCAAATGGAAGTAACATTTTTACTGGCACATCCATTCAGCGCTGGCTTAACAACTATATGAATTAACAGTCTGGGGTCTTAATTAACATCTGTCAGATGCATTACATGAGAAACCCGTAACCTGTAGGCTGCTGCCTATTTTTAAATCCAAGTTTACTGAATCCAGTCACTAGAATGAGAGGAAGACTATGAAATTCCACTGCAGCCAAACGTAAAAATTAACAAGCGTGGTCTGAAAATTCCACAGTGTTCCTGTGTTCTCCGAGAGTGATTTCAAATTGCTTGTGTGTTTGACTCATTGGCAGGACTTTCATTTTTGTTTCATTTACACAGAGATTCAATTTGTGAATAAAAAGTGAGCAAAAACGCAGGCCACTAAGTATCAGGACCTCAGGGCCAACTATTATATCCTGGGGCCAAGTATCCCTGTGTGAGAAAACAGGGACTGCTCAGACCTCAGCTGCAGCCAACATCACGTAACATCATTTACGCTGTTTTTCATCATCATTGGGCTTAAATATATCAGATCACAGCATTTTGAAACCATGAAGAAAAAAAAAACCTATTAGACCACAAATTAAGTGCAATATTCCCCAAGGGGAACGTAGCAGATACTGGACTAATTCTACGCTTCACCTCAGTCTAAAAGGGTACATGCGCTTAGTGATGAATAATTTTTCTATAAATCCTTACCCTGACCCTGGATCGTTAAAGGAATCTTAGTGGAGAGCTGTGGTCATCCTGGATATACTCACTGCGAGGTACAGCCTAAAACTGCCTGGTTAAAATAATTATCTGTATATTTCTGCTGTAACTTGTCTTCACTTTTTTGCATTTCTTATAATAAACGATTCTTCAATATGAGCTTCAATTCTCTACTCCTTGTGGAGTAAATGACATTTCATATTTGATTTTGCACTGAAACCTGTGCAGCAGAGAAAACCTCTTGCCCCCCTAAATCGTTTTCTAACTAGTCTGCTTCAGTTAAGTCCTCTACACTAGAAAGCCCAAACTGCAAATATCCTCAAGCCTATTTTCAAAATCTTCCACTGATGTTTTTCTTCCTATGTGGCTTTTGGCAAATGACTTAACTTTCAAGTACCCTAGTTCCCTCAATCCATAAAACATAGGAAATATTTCTGTCTGACAGTTATGTAAAACTAATTAATTACCATGGTTTGGAGACTAGTGTTTTTGAAATAAAAACCACACCAAATTACTGAGATTAAAAATTAAATGGAAGTTGGATCAGCAGAATAAGATGATTGATTTTTAAAGACAGCTAAAAAAAGCCATTACCTTTGGTCAAAACAAATCACTTTTAATACTTTTTAGATAGTTTAAAAAATCACAGCAAAAAAAAAACCCCAGCAGCACTAGATGTCTATTTTTAGTGTTCATACCAACAAGTTAGAGAAAGCCCAGAGTACATAATTTTGAAAACATGTTTAGTTAACTCAAATATTTTAATCCAACTATAACATATTATACCATTTTATTTTTATACGATTTTGAAAGCATTTAGTAATCCTTTTCCCTCATTCTCTGAAACATACTTTGCTTATTTTCAAAACAAAAATAAGCCATGCATTCAAATCTATTATTTCATAAGCTTTCTCTAGCTCCAGTTTAGTATATTAAAATAGATTATACTAAGCAATCAAATACCCATATTAATGGACTGCACCTATACAATTATTTTGTTTTCTGGGATGCTCCTAATACAGTTAGGAGGGTTAAAAATAAATTCTGTTCTTGCGAAGTTTAGAGTGGGGAAACATTTTTTTTCCATTGCTTTAATCTTAAAGATATTGTTCTCCTTAAGGAACTGACAGAACTTACCTTACTTTTATACCTCTGATCTCCCAGTTTTAACTGGACAAACATCTCTGTCATGCTTCCTCCTGAGACATTCTTTCCTTCCAACAAAGTTATACTTATAATCCCGTTCCAGAGTTGGTTCTTTTTCAAGGACTCTGAGAGCCGGAGGTTGCGTATCAAAGAGGACTAAAGCAAAAAATAAAGATAACATATAAACTTGCTGATAATTCTTGAGTGTGACTTTGGTGATCAGAGGAATTCCAGCTTTCAATATTTGATTAGAAATAGCACTCCCTGCCTGGCAAAAGTGTTAATGTTCTTCACTGGCTTTGCAAACCTGCAATCACAGTTATGTGACTTCCTTCTCAAGCATTGGACTTGAAACATATAGCAAAGCATGAATTCAAACAACACTTGGATTTGGCACTGGCCTGTACTCCCACCTAGATGTGCTCTTTGGTAGGAATCCTTCAGCTGGGCCTTTGGCTATTTTAATAGTAGGAAGGGAAGAAAGGCATTCTGGGAAACAGAGATATAAGAACCAGGCATTGCTTTTCAGGGAAACAAAATACCTCTGGGCGTTTAGAAATTATGGTTTTGAATTTATCCTTCACACTTGAATGTGTCCCCACTTCCCTTTATTCCTTGGGCTATGACTAAAAAGCCTAACACCACTGTGAGATTCACAACTCCAGATATAGCCTGTAATCGGCTAGCCAGCCAAATGAGCTTTGCAGAGGGAAAGCTGCGTAAAGAACACAGCCCCATGGCTGGGACCCAGCAGCGGTTCAGTAACTTGTTACCTTATTTTTTTTCCTTTTCTACATTGTATTACTCACACACACCTTAAACAGAATATAGAAAAAGGCAAATATCCCCTATTATTAAATTATAAAGAGGCCAAGCACACTTTTAAATTTCCATTATGTAAATTTTCAAACACACACAAAGACAGAACAACAAACCTCCATGTGCTTATTCATCAGATTCGACATTTTGTCAACCTTATTTCACCTATCCCTTCACTATTTTTTTTTCTGCCTGAAATATTTGAAAGCAAAATCCTTGTTTGTTTTTACAAAAGCACCATGCTGTGATCACACTCAACACAAGTAACCATGATTCCTTTAATACTGTTAAATGCCCTGAAGGTCTCAACAGTGTCTTTTTATGGTTAATTTGTTTGAGTGAGGATCCCCGACACGATCTGCAGGCTGCATTCAGTTGGCGGAGTTCATTCACGTTCTCCGTTCAATAAGTGAAATGGCACGAGTGTGGACGGCTTGATTTGAGGGAGAAATAAATGGGCTGAAGAAGGTAGATGGTGTCGAGTATCATAGTAAAGCAATGAATTTCTAACACTATATATTCATTCCTGTCATCTGCTCACTCTATCTTCGAGATCATTTAGGCATCAATTTGCTCGGTTTGATGACCAGTTAGTCACAATTTATCACAACAAACAGTATGTCAGTGCCATGTTAATTACACGCCAGCTTACCTCATCCAACACACGTCACTCCACCACCCTTAATAAATGATGCAATAATGCCAAGTGTTTGGATCATTTTATGATTTCTTTAAACAAAATACTTTTAAGGAAATCTGTACTCCCAACTCCATATCTGTGTTGCTTTTCTCTTGAAATTGGAATTCACACACACACACACACACACACACACACACACACACACACACACACACACACACAGGGGTTTGGAGGTACTGAAACAGAGCAGGAAAGGGAGATGGGAAAATAAGTAATTTTTTTAAAAAAGAAAAAACCCTCTCCCCTCTGGAAAACATGAACAATTCTTTCTCTAACTTCTATTTGCAGTTGGGTTGTGGACAGAATATATTCAATAATGAAGGTTTATGAAATAAAGTTAAGTAATTTTATATTTGCTAAAAACAATGCACACCATCACAATATATAGACAGATACATATATAAATATGTATATAATCTATATGTGTGCCTACAGATGTAGATACACTTAATACATTCTCTAGCTTAGTAAGCACACGGGCTGCAAATTTCTATCTTTAAAAAGAAAATGAGATTTTGATTCATATCTCCTGCTGCACTTTCCTTTTTTATGTTTTTTCTTCTTAAAGTTCGACTTGCCAACCAACAAGCTAAAGCATGACCTGTCCCATGGCTATGCTTCAAAGTTCCGACAGATATATTCCTCCCTAAACACTGCAACTATTTCAAAATCCTTTTTATAAAGAAGGGAGTAATGTCCACAAGGGATCAAAGGGCATCCTACAGTCTGGCAATTGCCTAAGAAAAATGGCAGTGCTTCCATGAAATATGCCCTAAAATAATTTTGCGGCTTGGTATGTCCTAATTTCAAATTGGATGTTTATCTTGGAAAGGCTTCTAACTTGTCCATAAAACAGCCCCACTTAGCTCTATGAGCTCTGTGAAAATGGAATCCAAAGCTGGTTATTAAGGGGGCCCAGAGATAGGTTCCATATGGCGGAACAGCATGGGAGGGCAAGGCAAAGGCCTACATCAGGCCCGGCTTGGCTGGAGCTCCTGATCTATCCACGGACACTCGTTGCATTACACTCTAACATCTGGATTATTGCTTGCAATGTCCCTGGGAAATATCCACTTTCCATCAAAGCCTTTATCTATCTCAGTCGGACTTTGAACATTTTAGTATTTAACACAGTCATGTTTGATGTGATGGACTTGCTCTTTGCCGTCCAAGATTTTTTTTTTCCTTACTAAAAGCGGGGTAGGAAAAGAGAAGTATTTATTGCACAGTTCACAGATACAAAAGGACACAGGACCATTATTCTACTTATTTCACCCTAAGTATTTCTGCAAAACCCACTATAAGGTTATGTCCAAAAAAAGTTTCATTTGCAAGCGATGCAATCTAGGATATGAGTATGAGATTTAAAGACGTTTCTTAACTACTTTCGCATTTCTCTTCCACCCTTGAGACTTGTGATGAGGCTTAAGAGCAGGGTCTGTGGTTGTGGGCAGCACCCAGGCCATCCATCCCATGTGTGATCTGATGCAGATCTGGGCTATCCAAATCTTTTGTGCTCCTCAAAAGCTCCCTTTCTCCCCACCATAAATCGACTCCTCTGCACTCACTCTGTTAGCTCAATAGCTCAGGTTTTCATGACCGTGCCCGAGCCCTATATGTGAAATTTGTCATCTTAATGCAGCTTGGAATGTGAAAGGAGAGAAGGAAATGACCCATCAAAAGGAGAAACCCACCCCACCTGAGCTGAAACAAACACCAGGAGATGGAGCAAAGCTTCTGGGTCCCGACCCTAATTTCTCAGCAGACATAATGGATAAAATATAGTACATCAGGGTTTTGTTATTTTTCTCCTTCCTCCCAGAGGATCAGAACCTTTTACTATTTCTATGTGGATTCATTCATAGGCTCTGTTCCTTGGCCCTCACCCCACCAAATCCACACCCAGAAAAAGTGACTTTCTTTTGAAACATGCAACTTAGTTATGACTCATGAAAACAAGGTGTGATATTTAACTTAGAAATACATTAGCTTTTGTAAAAATGAAACAGATTCCAAAACATTAATATACTTCCAGGTCATGAAAATTTCACAGGAAGGAAGGGAAGAAAGGGAGAAAGACTGAAAGTATAGGCTGTGGAGCGTCTGCTCACTTCCAACAGGTGCAGAATTCTCAGGAGTTTTTGATCTAGGAATAGACTCTCAAAACAGTGAATAGATTTTTCTTCCTGGGACATAAAAAACAGATTGCAGCTTGGCGACATGCATTATTTGAGGATTTTGTCCAAGCGGCATGCTGTGAAGACAGCAATGTGGACTCCAGTACCCCGATTCCCAGCGTGGCTACAAAGGAAACCCTGGGATAGTGGACATGTCAGCTCGATGCCTCCTGTCCGTCCCAAGCCAGGAAGAATAGCAGAGAGGTCAGGAGTAAAGAAGGATCCTGATAGGAGGGCACAGAGTCCAGGAGCTGGGGCCATAGCCTGCAGTTATCAAAAGCAATCTTATATTCAGTGATGCCACAGTCCATAACTAACTATGCTGACCAATACCACGGGGTAACAATTCAAAGCACTCCCTTGGGTGACAAAAAACACCAAAACATTAAAAAAATTAAAATTAAAAATAGGGGCGGGACTTCCCTGGTGGTCCAGTGGTTGAGGCTCCGTGCTCCCAATGCAGGAGCCCCGGGTTTGATCCCTGGGCAGGGAACTAGATCCCACACGCATGCCGCAACTGAGAGTCTGCATGCTGCAACTAAGAGCTGGTGCAGCAAAATAAATTAATAAATAAATATTAAAAAAAAAATAGGGGCATTGAGAAAATGTTTTTACAAGGTTTTTGTACTAGGCCTACCTTACTGGTGCCAATTACTGTATGGGTACCTTTTAGATCATCTCAGTGACGGAGATTTAAAAGTATGTGTTCCGATGTTGCCAATCCATCTTATTTTGACTCTCATTAATTATTTTTCCTGAGTCATTGTGAGAAAGGAGGGAGTCAGGGAGACAAATGCATGAAAAAAAAAAAAGGAACTAACTTTGTAAGCAAAATGAGGAGTAAAGCAAGATTCCAACTATGTTGGCAATGCTTAGAAAAACTAAGGGAGAACATTCAGTCTATAAAAGGTTTCCCTGAAATATTCCTTCCAAGCTTTTTCAACATGTAAAACTACTGCTCATTGTCAACAGCTTTTATAGCATGACATGAGAAGATCCATACATTCATGCAACAGGCTTCCAGAAAGCTGCTACTCGACAGCTCCTTATATCATCTGAAGAGAACCCTGTAGGCATAAATTCTCCTAGAACTACACAAACATTTTTGCATAGGATATAAAGGAAGCCTTTTAAATTTCCCACAGGGGCATGGACATGAAAGATGAGATTTATATTTATAGAGGAAAACTATTTCACAGTCCCAAGGATATGAGTAATCTGTGTGCACAAAGACATTAGCTATAAAAGGATTATATTAAATTATTTTTTTCATTAAAAGGGAATATCCTCACTCAATGTTTGAATTTAAAAATAAAAATTAGACTAAGAGAAGATTTTTAAAAATTGATAAAGTCCATAAATACCCAATGATTCTCAGGGTTCTGGACTGAGGGGGGAAAAAAATGAAGGCCATGTGATTCAACAAGATTTTCCTTTTTGCCCTGACCTCTAGGAAGCTCAATATTAAATGCTGGGCTCATATACGATAATATTCATCAACTAGTATTTCTTGATTCACATGTGTCGTCCTGCAGGCCTTCACTTCTGTGTTCCGTATTTCTATGTCTCTCCTTCACTTAAAATAGGTCAAGGCCACCCTTATACAAGACTGGGACTAGGGTGAGGCAAGTGAGGCATTCGGGGTGAAACATTGAAGGAGGTGCTCACTCTTAGGCTTCTGCAAGGGCAGGGCTGCCCCCTGAGCCCGAGTAACCTAAGATTTAGCAGTGCTCCCCACTGCTCTACAAGGCCTGCCCCTCTTACATCCCTGGCTTTGCCTCCTACTTTCCCTAGCATCCCACGCCGTACCCTAGTCCTCACCAGTGGCTCTCAAACATCACTATGCTTCCGAATCACCTGGAAGGCTTGCTAAAAGATGGCTGGGCCCCGTTTCCAGAGTTTCTGATCTGAGAGGCCTGAAATGGAGGCCCAACATCCACATTTCAGAAAATGTCCAGGTGACGCTGACGGTGTTGGCCCAGGGGCTCCCCTTTGGAACTGATAACAAAGAATTCGGAGCACTTGCCATGCACCACATTATTTTATAAATGTCCTGTCTCAATTCACTTCCTCCTCCTTCTCATCTGGTGAGATTCACTCCAGCTTTCTCGGTCCCCAGCCTTCAATCCACCCCACCCACCTGTAAAGCCAAGATAAGGGCCTAGTCTCTGAATACCCCCACCTCCTTACTCTCATCTCTCCTAATCCCTCCATCAGCTATGATGGCCAACTCTTACCTCCGAATTCTCAGGACAGTGTTCCCGACAATACAGTATGTGCTCAGTGAGAGGCTTTTTTTTTTTTTTTTTTTTTGGCCAAAACTGAACCTAATGTCACTGAGAGGAGAGATCTGATGCTAAGTTTAGGAAGGAAGTGGCTCTGTTCTTCTGGGCTGGAGACACACAAGGTTTGAGAGTTCTAACAGATCCAAGGTCTTACCTGCGCATGACTAAAGCCCACAGAAATGAGGAAAGCCTCTAGAAACCATTCTGCTCAGGGTAATGCTGACCTAGACTTCATAACAAAGCAGTAGAAGCATTGGGGTTAAGATATTTAGAAGTGTGCCCATGCAGTGTCACTTCTAGATAGATAGGCAGGCATGTAGGTAGGTAGAAAGAGAGATAGGCATATAGACAGACAGACAAATAAATTAGGTAGATATATAGATGAGCAGATAGAGATAGACAGGTATATGGATGTATATGGCTGTTTGGGTTATACCATTCTCCAACCCTTCAAATTTAACTAAGAAAACAAAAAAGTAAAAGGTATTACTAAGGGTGGGCATTTGAGTTAAGAATGTGTGTCAAAATGAAAAGGAACCAAACCAACAAAAAGCATTCTATTAATTGGGAAGGTGGTCCAGGCACAATACTCTCAGTTTAGTTCTACAAATGGACCACACTTCTTGCAAGGCGTTTTGCTTGTGCTACTTCCTGGGCTTATAGCGAAATAAGGGACATGGGTTCACCTAGAGAAAGGTACAGTGACAGCGGGCATTTACCAGTAAGGTGGGAGGAGTGGCATCTCTTCCAGTTTGAGCAGCTTCTTCTCAACCCAAAACTATATGACAGACAAAACCATCATCCAAACTTCCTCCTGGTTCTTACCCGGGCTCTGGTCACAAAGCACGTCATGCTATGTAGCTGGATAGATAGGTAGATGATAGATAGATAGATAGATAGATAGATAGGTAGAGAGATAGACAGACAGACAGATAGGCAGACAGACAGACAGAAAGAGCTTCCCTCCAAATTCTTTGACTGTCCTCTTTCAATTTAAGTTCCTCCACATTAAACTAGCCTTGTGACAAGATACCCTTCAGGAGCTAAATATGTTAAAACCACACTTCTAAAGCCACCGGAGTCCCAGCCCTGCAAAGTGCTTCAACCTGCAATGAGGTTTTCAGTGAACCCATCTTGGCCCACGTGTTAGAAGCAAAATTGACAAGGTCAACCTGTATAACTGAAACAAAGGCAAAAGCACAACCACAATAATTTGCTGAGACTTCCCAGACTTCACTCATTTGGCCAGACAGCTAACCCACAGACACAGCCACCCCCGGGGCAGCGGCCTATGGGAGGGGTCACAACTGACAAGGATGCCACGTCACCCCCTGGCAAGAGAGCATATAGTCACAAGACCCAACCAGCATCCCATCACAGGGGGCTGCTGGGCGATAAGGCTGAGGATGGCACACTTCAAAAAGCCCAAGTGGACAGCAGAGAAAGGAGGCGCTGGCCCATGCAACAGACAGCTCTCCGGGTTCAAGACCAACCTCAGCAAAACACTGCTACTACTAACTCCACCTTTCTGAGACTGCCTACCTGTTCTGAGTCCTAGATGTCAGAGAGCCAGAAACAGAGGGGCAGACAGAGCCCAAGGGAAAAAGAGAAAGTGGAAAAGGGGAACGAAGACAAGGAGGACATAACCTAAATTCAGGCAGAACCCTCACCATGTAATTCATGACTCTTACCAAGTCATGACACTGAAATAAAGTATCCAAAAAGGCCGAAGGCAAGAGCGTAGCCCCTATATTTTGTCAGAGAATACAACGGGAAGAGAGAATCATCCCAGGTACTACGAACAGAGGGAATATAATGCGGAGAACAGGTGATGGAAAAGCTGAGACGCCAAATAGAGTATATGGAGAAAAGTTAAGGTCAGTGACAGGAGGAAGCAGCCAGCACTCTTAGGCTGGAGTGAGGGCGGGGCGGGCAGACTTTCTGTCAAGTTCCAGGTAGTAAGAATTAGGGTCTGCCCCAAGTACTCAACTCTGCCACGTCAGCCAGAGGCAGTGCATACACAAATGAGTGCAGCTGCGTTCCGATCAAACTTTATTTGCAGAAGCAGACACAGGGCTGAATTTTGCACTCAGGCTGAAGTTCAATGACCCCTGGGCTAGAGAGAGAAAAAGAATAAATGCTAGGATCAGGGTACAGAAAAAAAATGTTGCACTAGGTACAGGGATGTCTTCTACCTTAAACGGCTGACACATAATTGCATAAAACAATGGGTCAGAAGAGGGGCCATGTGAGAATAAATACTTATCTCAGTGCAAATTATCTAAAATAAAGAAAATCCATAACTAAAAGGGCACTATGGTCACTCATACTACAGTCCCAAATGAAAGGGCAAGGGTGTGGTGTCTATATACGCAGATTTTCTGAATACAATCAGTGACCCATCAATTCCATATTTTATCATCGTGTTTTTATCCCATGAGACTAGTTGATGTAAGAGAAGCAACTGCTGTTAATTTTCTATCTCTGTAACTGTGATATACATTAGAAAGTGAGAAGTAAGGTTTGGAAACAGATCTATTCACAGAAAAAATTGTGCATAGTAAGTATCTAAAAAGAAGCAGTTATCTGATTCAGGTCTTTTTAAATAAGATTTTCAGTTCTCTCTTTAAAAGGCTCATTAGAAGGAAAACAAAGGCTTTTGTATGAAACCTAAAGCTATTTTTTAAAGGCAATCTCTATGTATTTACTGTATTAAAATCAAGGTCAGTATCAAAATCAAGGAAACGGGGAATCCTCTGGCAGTCCAGTGGTTAGGACTCCGTGCTTTCACTGCCGAGGGTGCAGGTTCAATCCCTGGTTGGGGAACTAAGCCCACAAGAGACCAAAAAAAAAAAAAAAAAAAAAAAATTCAGGAAATGCTTTAGAAGACAGTCCACAAAGACTCTGCCATTCTGGGTCCCTCTAGATGATGTAAAATTATAAACTTATGGGTCTAAGAGCAATTATTTAAATAAAGTTAAGTTATTATAAGAATAACTTTGAGGTGAAAGAGTCAATGGCATTTTATAGGTAATAATACATCACTTAGGACTAGTAAAATTTTAGATACTCATAGTAAGTAATCTTCCTTATATGAAACTTCTGTTACCTAATTTTTAAATATGATATGGAAATCTTAAAAAAGAAGCTTATAGTTTAAAAATACCAAGATAGGTTGATCAGGGTATTTTAACTACTTACACAGAAGGTTAACCACAGAGTCTACAGATTTTCCACATGACTCATTTTCATAAGCTAAATTAGAAGCTATCTCATGTTTTCCTCCAAAACTGCAAACTCTAAGCAGCACAATGTCAACCTAACAATTGAAATTCTTCACCAATATATAAATGGCATCTCTCATATAAGATCACGAGTAGCTTTCAATGACCTATTCATCTAAGGTTTTATTAAACATTGTATTAGGTCTGGGCATTTAGTCTCTGAGCCCAGTGCACTGAAGTCAAAATTCTAGAAACTACAATGATAGGGAAAAAAGAAGATGACAGTTCCAGGATCCTCTGTTCCTTTCATATTTTTGATATCTTTATCCTGGCCGTCAACATTTTTCCTCCCCCTCTTCACTAACCTCTCCTGTCCTCCTCTAGACTCCCATATTCCCCAAGCTCACAATTTTTCTTTCTAGCCTTTATGTTCTTCCACAAACTGCCAGTGCTCTTCCACAGGCCGGAGCTCCCTAACTAAAGATGGTTATTGATGTACAGTACCAGTGTTTTAGTGCAGCAGCAGAATCAATAAATGAGAAAATACTGCTTTGTCAGGTTTCGCCAGAGCATGCTGGGAAACTTTACTGCTCTGAATGGTTACAGCAACTCTTAATACATGAGAGGGAGAGCCGGGCTCCCTTCTGTGGAGAGAAATGATGTTCTTCTACCCTCTAGTGACTATAAAGGAATAAGACAAAAGCTGGAGGAATTTTTGAGACAACTTCACATGATTATTTATTGTCTCTTAAGTTTATTTCTAAAAAGAACCAGAGTCTTGGAAACCAAGTGAACAGGTAGGATTTTTTAAAAAAAAGAAGAAAACCACCTTAGCTGGTTATTTTTAAAGTGCTCAAAAATGCAAAGGATATACATTTTAGGAAGAGTCAGAACTTTGATTCCTCTGGATTTGAAAAAGCAAGGTTTAGAAAGTTTACCTCTTTCCTAGGAACTAGTCAGGTTACAAGTCTCTCCTTCTCTCTCTCTCTTTCACATACACACTTTCTTACAAACACACGAAATCTTTGTTCCAATCTCCTTATTTTATAGAGAAGTAAACAACTGCAGTGTGGTGAGGTTAGAAATGAGAGATGGCATATATCTGTGTACACATGTGTGTGTGTATAAATAAATGCATATACAGAGATTGCCCACGCACCCACCCCTCATACACGGACACATCACGGCCACCTCCATCTTGGTTATTCCTCTTTTAAAAGCAGTAGACCTGCTAAGTAAGTTATACATAGTATTTTTGGTTTTGTTTACATTTACATTAATTTTGACATTTAGTCACTTAAGTTACAATGTGTTACCTTAATAACCTGATAATAACACATTCCTACCTTGCTACACCTATACTTTTTATATATTGCACAGAAGTATATAATTGTTTAAAAAGATACTAACAATGTAAAAAAGTCACCGGTATTTCATGGAGAAATCTTTAAAGAAACGCTCACAAAAAAAAAAAAAAAGGTAAAATAAAAGTATATAAAAAAGATTTATAAAATATACCATGTATTCTTCTCAATCTTTTCACTGCCCTTATAACAGTTTCCACCTAATGGTAAATAGCTTTCTAAAGGACTAAATCTAACTGCACTACAGCTCCAAATAATTCAAGCTTAATGAAGTGTAACATTCTAACATGGCCGGTACATATAAAATGTCAACACTAAAACAAGTGTAAGTTCAAACATCTGGCTATGCCCTTATTACATGAAATTTTAAAAGGGAGTTTGTTTCCTTTTTATTCATAACAGCAGTAAGAGGAAAAGAAAGCCTTTCCATGTAAAGGTTGGATAATAATCTTGTCTACATTTGTCTTTGCTACAAAGGTAAACCACATGATGTAAAGAAAAAAAACAGCTATATTTACCTTGCTGGCACTTAACTGCTTCCGATTTGACCAACGCTAAGGATTATGTCCATTGAATCGTGAAAAATGGCAAAATAAAAGAGAGAAATAGAGCTGTTAACAACATGATGATGTTATCATGCTAGTTAGATGGTGCAGACCACATTCAAACAACTGACACCCACATTCTAAGGTTTCAGAGAAAACACATTTGAGCAAGAAAATAGTTAGAAACCTAGAAAAATCACATTTCTGTGGTTGTGTTACATCATTTTCTCACAGTATTCAAAAATGAAAAGACAAGGACATAGAATACTGCGCAGTCCTTACAAGTACATTTATATTTTTATTTGCCTGAAAACACTCTAATTTTACCTCGAAAAGCAAAGTGGAAAGGCAGGTTTTTCCTACCTGAAATATTCAGATAGCATTATAAAAATGTTTAAGAAATTCATGGACAAAGTTAGTTCATGTTTAGGTTTCTGTAGTTTTAGATACTAGAAAAAATAATTCCATTGCCCTCTGCTGAGAAACTCTCAATATTCGAAATAATAGGAAAAACAATCTGAGTCATTTCTTCACAATGAAGAAAAATAGGCTAATGTACCAGTGAGGGAGGGAAGAAAAAAATGTTCTGAACAGCCAGTAACTTCACCACTGTTCTCCTTTTGATCTCTCATTTGTCGAGCTAAGACTGCTGAATTTCGTCTACAATTAATGTTCTCTCCTAACAAAATTCTCTCATTACTCCTGTCACCGTCCAGTACTACAAAGCTCTACTCTGGCTGGTTAACCAGCTAACCGGATGTTAAAACTTGGAAAAATTTGGCAGATTACAACTCAATTATGAATCTAATTGAGCAGCCCATAGTAACTATTATGATTAAGGAAAAAAATGCCTTTAGGCAAATGACCTATCCACATTGCCAGTAAGTCTCCCCAGTAAATTAGAAACCAGAAAACAAATTGTCTTTGGAGAAAATCCACTTATATTCCGGGGACCAGCAAGTAGAAACGCTGGTACAAAAATGTCTTGAAAATATTCTTCAGGAAAAACACTTTCCCTGGTGAAACAGTAAGCTCCACCACTCAGCATGTGACCCAGAGTTATAGATACTACAATCTGGGTATTAATATCAGTTCTTTTTGTATTTTCCCAACAACATATGAACAAATATTTTCACCCAGAACAACCACTAAAATTAATCACCATCTTGCAGGTACACATGGCTATTCCTAAATAGCCTTTTGAAATACAATTCATTTGATTTTTATATCACCAAAGATTAAAAAATAGATAAGGAAATTAATGGAAAATGAGTATTACTGTCTACTTACTACAATATTAAGAGCTACCATATATCGGGTGTCTACTCCATGCTAAGCACTATATTTGATCATGTTGATCTTCACAAACCTATAAAATAGATAATCTTTCTTTTAAATCCACATTTCACAAATTGTAGCTGAGAATTAAGTAATTCTGTGAATTTGACCTGATCACTTAACTTCTCAAAACTAAAAATAGTGGAGTCGGGATTCAAACCCAGGCAGTCTGATGACAGAGCTCATAATTATAACTAAAATCCTATTTTTGCTGAGAAAAAGAGACAGAGGGCAGGTTTATCAGCCCTCCACCCAGTGCCTTACCTCCTAACTGTACCATGCCCGTAGGCACTTAAAATCCCTGGCCCTGAGGGTCAATTCACGGACATTTTGCACATGTTAAGATTTTTACTGGCTTGGCTCTAAAGCAACAAAGACTGCCTCAATGACAACGGGAAGAAATACGGGTACAAAACCGAGAATTCAAACTGAAATCTCTCCATCAGGCTTTAAATTAAAATGGAAATTTATAAACAAATTATTCCCAAATAATCTCAGTCTCCTGTGTTAGTTACCCCATTTAAAAACCCAATATAAGAATATCTTTAAATACTAACTTAAACTCAATGAAAAGATCAACAGTTTTCTGATACCTACTCTATCCAAAGGGCCCCTGATACACACTGTAAGTTGAATAGCCACACATGGCCAAGGATAAATTATTCCTTGCTCAGGTATACTTTGAGCAAGTATATAAACAGAAAAATAACACTACCAGTCAGAACAAATAAAACAGGCATTATCATTATTATTCTTTCTATAATACTCCATTTTATTTATATATGTACATCTATATACACACACATATACATGTATATGTATATATATGTATATACACTCGTATATATAGTAAATAGATTGTGCACTAGACCCTTCCATTTTATTTATATATGTACATCTATATACACACACATACATATACATGTATATGTATATATATGTATATACACTCGTATATATAGTAAATAGATTGTACACTAGACCCTGCCAGACAAGCAAAGAACAAAGAAAATGAGAAATCATACCAGCAATTAGATAATGCGTACCATCTGACAAACTCTCAAAAACAGGGTGTGGAGGAGTCAAGGAAAGAAGGGCCAAACTAAATAGGATGACAAGTGTGCCTCCTTTTAGGGCTCTGAAAAGATAGGCTTTGAGATGTTTTCCAAAAACAAACTCAAGCTGCATTGAGTATTAATTGCTCTGCAATTTGAAATAAATTTTGACTAAAATGGCTCTACTTAAAAACTCCAAATTTTGGCAATATTTCAACATATTTTAAGTGCCAGTAGTACTGCTAAATACCATCCAATACACTACAGAAAAATCCACGTGTGGAATAAATACACAGCTATTATGCAGCTGAAATATGCAGCTATCTTCATGAGGTAATTATCCAAGTTTACAAACCCCACTTAAATATGTAAGAAATTTTCAGAACATATCAGCTGGCAATTATGCAACCACGTGGCAAATAATATGCTCATTTCCATGGCATGTCATTGTAACCTGGCATCCAGCTCAAGGAACCAGTCACCTACTGGATGCCCTGCCACTGAATCCAATGGCAATGCCATCAAAACTAAGAGAAGTTAAAGGAAATCCTCCGTCACTATGTTGGGTAGAAAAAAAAATTATTTTTGACATCAATTTAAGACATTTTAGCATCAAAATATCAATGTTATTGAGGCCTCAGGTTTTAATAGTGCCACTTCTTAATTAATAAATGGAGATCTCCCCCCCAAAGTTATCATCAAGTAAATGTTCATAAGTAAAGAATTCACATTAAAAATAGCAACTGTTTAGTTGACCCTCTGGCAATTGAAAAATCACTGTGCAGTTTTTTTGTTGTTTTTTTTACTCCTTTAAACTATCTTCAGTGAGTTTACTAGTAAATCACTCACAATTTTCATCATGAAAATAAATTACAACTAACTGCAAAGGTAATGTCAAAATGAAGAATACTCTCCACACTGACCCCACTGACTCAATTCAAGAGGTATTATTGGAGGCCTATTTTATAAACAGGCTTCAGATTTTCATACCAGATTCTAAACATGCTGAAATTTTAACACATCTTAGTCCTTTTTCAGGTAGCTGTTTTTAATTGGCTTTTTAAATACCTTTCAAATAAATGACAATCCAAGATGCTTTCATCTTGGAATTTTAAGGTATAATATCAGAATATAAAATAAGATTACGGTTTGTATTCACATATTTGCTCCTAAAAACAGTCCCCATCATACTATCACAAAATCCAATGCTTTTTGATGTTACAGACATCTTTAATAGGTAATGCATTTACTAGAAATTTCCATGTAACAGACTAGAGAATATTAAATGTGTGTCTTCCCAGAAGAACTCTCAATAGAAAATTTGGTAGCTAAAAGAAAAAGGAAGATGAAACAGAAATGCTGCAAATGTATACTTGATCACCTTAGTAATGTACAACACAATGACTAAATCCTGGGAACAGCTTTTCATAACTAAATAATGCCTAAGTCATCTAGTACCTAAGAAAACAGTAAATGGAAACCTTAACATTTAGAAAAAGCATATTTTGTATGATCTGTGACAAGCAAACCATAAGCAGCATAAACAATAACAGCAATAGTATTATTGCTACAATATTAATAATGTTTACATCCCTAGCCAAATTAGAGATCATTCCTTACTGGATTTCTTTCCAGGTTTCCAAAAGAAAGGGTGTACATTATCACAGATAGGTACTTTAAGTCTCCATACAGTTTTTCCCCCTACCCAAATAAATACAAAAATGTCAGTCATCTGGCAACCCAATTATCAAAGAAAAGTTGCAATGGAGAATTTTAAAAAGAACAAAAGGGTCACACTCACGTGTCTCTTGAAATCACGCTGTTTTACTACTAGGTTCAAATTTAATACAATCACTCCCATGTCATCTTCTAAACTGTTTGGATCTTCCAATTTTAAAATATGTTCAGTCGTTCTGTAAGCAAAAAGCAACAAATGACGGTAGCACTTATTGGTAGTACTTTATAGCCTTAGAATACATCAGGAGATTATGATAAAAATCTCCTACCTCTGAACAGGGGTGAGACACAAGTTAAAAAAAGCACCAGATTCAGTGAAAATAAACCAACCATCTTCAGGGGTAGAGAAACTGTTTGGCATTGCCTAATTCAACAGTTGGTCAACTGATTCTTCTCCCCTACTGCCCAAAGAAAATGTAAATACTTGTTTTAATTTTAAGGTAAGCAGGTTAATGAACACGAAAGTACAAAATTCAATACACCTTTTAGGTTACATTATAGGAGATGTAATATCTGACCAATATATATTTGGGAGCTAAAAAGCAAAAACAGAAAAACTCACATTTTAAAGCACTTTCATTTACTCAGATTTTGTCATTTGATTATCTTGAGTTCCCTCTAAAATTCACTAATAACAACTAGATGGTAAAATTACAATACCTGTTAAGTTCAAGATCACTCAAAACGACAAATGCAGAACCCATGAAATCAGATGTAGTTAAATCTCGATCATACACCTATAAAGAAGAAGGGGGCCAGTAACACACATTAATATGGCAAACCAACTGAGTATATCAAAGTATGGATAAATGCAATAGGCTGGGAATTTTGAATTCAGTCTTATAGATCTAAAAATAATTTGCACAGTATAAAGAAGAATTTAACCAAGCTGATGGAGAGAACAAAATTATTCAAACCTGTGCATTTTGCTTACTATGGCCAAAATAACAGAAAATACTTTTAAGGCAGTATTCTTATGCATTAAGATATCACGCACAATGGACCACTCTCTGTAGTTTAAATGGTCTCTCATTAAAATTTTCCGCAGTGAGCAAATCTGCCAATTAAAGAGAAATTTGCTAAATATTCTATAGCAATCCCATCCTGCACTCAACTCATGCAGTTTTAACCCAGATGTTAGAGCAATTGATGCTTACAACCGGTAACTTAAAGCTCTCTGAGAAAGGCTTTAGTACTTGTCACCACTGCACTGGCAGTAATAATTCTTCCACATTCAGTAAGTTTAAATACAATCAATGGAGATATTATTTTCACTCTGCTAGATCTGAGAGTAACATACAGTTTGACCAACGGTATAAAGAATCCCTTCCATACTTATATTTTTAACCTAGTGCTTAGGAATGATACAAGAATGAATTTGGGGAAGCTGACTTTTAAGAGGGCGAAGATGGCTGAGAAATAAATGTTTTTAATAAAAGAGCAGATTTGAAAGTCATCTGGGATTACCTTCACACGCAGCTTTTGATCAAGGCTTTGTATTGGCAATAAGACTATTTCGTCCCAAACTGGGTTCAAGTTCTTATATATGACTTTACTTTTGTACAGAGTCTTCCCATTCAGCTTAAATTTCACATAGGGATCACTCGTGCCTTTAAATGAAAAAGAGAGCAAGACAGGTTTTAAAAATATACGTAAAAAGCCTAGGATCTCCATTAAGTAAAGATTCTTTCCACGCTCTCCAGGCTCAAAGCACTTCACTGGGCACACCCAGAACAAATGCCTCCCTGCACAGAGACTGAGGGCCCCAGAGGTGGAGAGGGGAGAGAAGTGAAACATCTGGGGTAAATGACTGATTCTTCTTTGCCTTTCATGGTAGAATATAAATGGGCTCCTTGAGCTTTTTCTGTTTGGTTTCATTGTGGGTATGTCATCACTCTCCTACCCACAAAAAATTCAAGAAATAAAATCCACCAGCACCAGCCAAGCATCTCAGGAGTCCTGGGGAGAAGCCCACTCCTCCTAAGAATGGCAGTGAGTCAGTGAAAATGGAAAGAAACCATTTTCAAACATTTGGCCAGATGGCTGACTCAACAGAACCCTGTACTTTATAATATAATCATAATAAATCAATCAATCCCTGGAACCACCGACTCAGAAGATGGGGCCCGGGGACTCAGACCCCAGAACCAGGGGCATAGAGATTAAACTGACAAAGTTGCCATTCTTCACCCCCCACCCCTGCACCTGCGGTAAAGTAGAGAACATTGTCTCCCCCTGGCCAGCTGAAAGCCCCTCAACAAGGCCCTCCGACCCGCCGGCCTCGGGCCAACACCCTTGACCTGCTGCCCCCTCCCGGGAAGCTTTGAAAAGGAATGAATAATGTCCCGCTATAGCCACTATGTCCAAGGCAGAAAGAAGGGCTGATGATGGAGCCTCCTCCACATTTTTCAGATCAGTTGAGGAAAAAAAAAATGCCCACAAACATAATACCAGGATTAATGTGTTGTGCAAGTGTGCCATCATACTCAAGACACAGAACAGTGACTGGGACATACTTGCACATTACTACCTAGTGAAGGATGAATAAAGGAGGCACAAATAAATGAATAATCCACGAGGGCATGAATGAAGGCCAGCCGATAATGCTACAAAGAAAGGAAAAATATCTAATTGGGGGAGGTATGCTGGTATAATTCATCGTGAAACAGACTCTGAATAAGTGCTCAAAGACCAACAGTCTGTTTTGTTCACTGACACATTCCAGGTGCCTTGGACAATGCCCAACAGAGGCCTCCACAGATTTACTGACATGAGTTCTTGATATTAAAGTCAAGCCAATGTAGTCTAAGAATATTACATCAAAAATTAATAAGGCTACTCTGTCACAAACATTTCCAACTCGTTAATACCCACCATGAATTATTTCAATCATTTTTTTTTCAGCTCTTTCTGAGGTTTCTGCAGGATGGAAAACTCCTGAACACGAATGCAATTCTTACCCCAACTATTTTAACTGGGAGTCACATCACTTGGGGGCAAGATAATACACACTGGCTAAAAGTCTTAACAGAGTAACCAAGGTACCATTTGGATAATTCAGCCATTCCAGTATGGCAAGGCTACTAACTTTAAAACAAAGAAATCAAGTTACAAATATACACGTATACATATTCGACACTCACGTTTTAAGTTTGGCAACAAAGGGGCAGAAACCCAGCAGTCTTTACTTTAAACCTGGACACACACGTACTCGCACACGCTTAAGCAGCAATTCTGAGCAGGACAGTAAAAATGAAGGCATTCCCAGCCATTCAGTGGAATAGTCACTGGTGAATCAGTAATCTGTCCACACCCCCTCTTTGAGAGTACAAGAGAACACCTGCGGCAAGTCAGATTTTAACAGTCATTCTGATATATATAGATAAAAAAAAAAGTGGGGGGAAAACGCTAATAAAAAGAGGCCTTTAATTAAATGAAATTGCCACTCTGGGATTGGGCCTTCATGCTTGTCAGCGTGCTCTCAAAATAAACATCTCAAAACCAGGCCTCGGTGGTGTCACTTTCTCACAGGCAAAGCATACTGGGTAATCCCCAGGCATCTTGACAGCTACATAATGTTCATACTGTTTCACGGGTGAATGGCAGCAGTTGCATGAAAGAAAATATTAATGTCTGGAATTAATAGAAAAAGGGATCAGGGTTTACAAAGCCAAACAAGGAACCAGGGTGTCAAGTGAGTACGGCGTTAATTGTTAGGGAAAATTTGAGAGGGGGGTGGGCAGGGGGCACGTAGTGATTTTTTTCTCTCTGAGCCTAAGTGCCTCACTGTCAGGCAAGTGACATCTTAACTAGGCAGGTTCTGAAAAGGGGTCGCCGCTCAGGAATGCAACGCCCAGATTATACAAATGATGAGATGACACCTGAATGGGTGGACTTTAACCTTTTTTTCACAGGGCCCTTCATAAACAATGAGGCTCCTTGGAATAAAGAGGTAGTGTGGAACTTTGGGAGGAGAGTGAAAATAGGAGGCCAGAGACGGTGCCTCCCTCCTGGGGTCACCACCCATTCTGCCATGTGGACTCAACAGAGTCACGGAGCCTCAAATTTAGAATATGTAGCCATCACGCATCCAGAGGCGGAGCTTCCTGCTCCCATGGAAAAGGTACTGTGGTTCTGTGTGTGCCGAGACAGACTGACAGCCACTCACTGCTCCTCCAGAAATGCTGTGCCAATTCACACTCCCGACAACAATGCGGGACAGTCCTTATATCTGCTCATGACGCTCTGGATGGTCACGCCTCCCTTGACCCTGTACCTGTCAGGCCTGCTAACATCACTCACGTGCCACAAACACAGGTTGCCTCAGAGCATGGCTCAGTGTTACTGAGTACTAAGGGGGATGGCAAAGGAAGATCCATCCCAGTGCCTTTTCTTCTGTACCTGCCGGGCAGCAGGCAGATGGTGTATATATAACCCAAGGTCCAAGAGGTAAGTGTCAAAACAGAATAGAACTTGGGGGTTACACTAGTTCACAGGCGGGAAAGGTTAGCTCCAGCTGGGGTATCAGTGGAGGCTGAAATAAAGGAGATGGGAATTGAAACATGGGCGGATCTGGCCAAGCGGAAAAGGACTGAGGCCATTTGGGCTGGAGGAACCGGCACTGAAAGGGGAAAGATGCCAAAATGACTAGATCTGTGCGGTGCCAAGCAAGCATTTCAATACATCCAGAAATTAAGGGGGGAAAATGTATAATGAGAAAGTTAAAAACCCTGGTTTTGAGTCAGACTGAAGTGCCTTAAAAATCACAAAATAAGGAGTTAAGTTTTTGTTCTGTAAGAAATATACGGTAGTTTTGTTTTTCCTGTTCTCTCTTTTTTTTTTTTTTTTT
>NC_041224.1:81124924-81168119 GCF_002837175.3 Physeter macrocephalus
GTACGTGGGCCTCTCACTGTTGTGGCCTCTCCCGTTGCGGAGCACAGGCTCCGGACTCGCAGGCCCAGCGGCCATGGCTCACGGGCCCAGCCGCTCCGAGGCATGTGGGATCCTCCCAGACCGGGGCGCGAACCCGGTTCCCCTGCATCGGCAGGCGGACGCGCAACCACTGCGCCACCAGGGAAGCCCTTCCTGTTCTCTTTTTAAAAATTTTTTAAAAAGTGTAATACATGCTCATGATTCTGAAAGGTACGAAATGAAAACTCTCCACCCTCTTAATCTTTCCTCATTCCCATTCCTCATATGCACCAGTTTCTTGAGTGTTTTACAGGAAAAAATACAAGAATTCCTTTTAACTCGAATGTAATCATAATAAATGCACTGGACTCTGTGCTTTCACAACTAAAGTACCTTGAAGCTCTGTTCACATCAGCAATAGAGATTCACCAGTTTTTTTTTCTTTTATCAACTGCATACATTTTCATTGTGTTCTTGTATCTTAATTTATGTAATTAGTTACCAAATAATAAACATTTACATCACTTCCACTTTTTTTTTTTTTACTAGCACAAACAATACTACAACAAGCATCCCTGTACGACTATCTCTAACTAGTTACCAAATAATAAACATTTACATCACTTCCACTTTTTTTTTTTACTAGCACAAACAATACTACAACAAGCATCCCTGTACGACTATCTCTGAGTTCATATGTGATTATATTCAAAAAGAACTGCAGGGCTTCCCTGGTGGCGCAGTGGTTGGGGGTCCGCCTGCCAATGTGGGGGACGCGGGTTCGGGCCCTGGTCGGGGGAGATCCCACATGCCTCAGAGCGGCTAGGCCCGTGTGCCACAGCTGCTGAGACTGCGCTCTAGTGCCCGCATGCCACAACTACTGAGCCCGCGTGCCACAGATGCTGAAGCCCGTGCACCTGGAGCCTGTGCTCCGCGGCGAGAGAGGCCACCGCGATGAGAGGCCCGCGCACCGCGGCGGGGGATGGCCCCCTCTCGCCACGGCTGGAGACGGCCCGCGTGGCGGTGGAGACCCAATACAGCCAAAAATAAATAAAATAAATAAATTTATTTTAAAAAAACAATAAAACAAAAAACTGCAGGGCAAATGAATGTGTCTTTTCTGGTTCTGACAGCCATTGTCAAATTGTTCTTCCAAAGTCTGTCAAAATTTACACTTCCACCAAGAGTACACATTTTGTATTTTTTTTCTTTACATGCTCACCAATATTTGATGTCATAAACCTTTACTTTGAAAAAACGGCAGGTAAAAAAATAGTATCTCCATTTTTCTCTATCATTAACATTTAGAGTAAAGCTTAGGATATTTCATATTTTAGTGACCTACATTTGTCTTTCTTTGTCAGGGAAATTCTCACTGATATCATTTACCCATTTTTCTATGGGCTCAAGGTTTTGTCTTTTGCTTATGGATTTGAATGAGCCCTTAATTATGGAAAGTTGCCATTGGCTGTAAATCTTGTCATACTTTGTTTAGACTTACCTTACTTCTTGCAATAAGTTATTTCCATTTTTATTTAGGCAAATTTACCAGTTTTATTTATGGCACTGTCGTTTAACATTCTGCTTAGAAGAATTTTTCTCACTAAAGGATTTTAAGTTAGTTCAGCCATGTTTCTTTCCACTGATTTTGCAGCTTTTCATTTTTTACACTTAAGTCTTCGGTCCATCTGGAATTATTTTAGTGTGAGAGGGAAGGAAATTCAGGTTTACTTATGAGTAAGAGAGTAAAATGATCAGAGCCAAGCTTCAGAAATATAAATCTGGCAGCAGCTTATAATTTAGAAGGAAGAAGAAAAAGGCTAAAGCGAAGAAACCTGGTAGTTGAGATAACACAGCACCAGGGAGCTGAGGAGACAGCTATACCCAAACTATAAGAAGCACCGATCCAGGGTTTCACAAAGCATGATGCATGGAACACTCATACCTCGAGATGCTCCACGGACTGAAAGGGTTATGTCATCAAAACCACTGGGAAAAGCTGTTTACTCTTTTCTTACTTGGAACTTCCCTATGTAGAGTAAAACATTAAACACTGCTAAGAACTGTATAAATGACAAACAGAAGCAATAATAAAAACAGCTTAAAACTTTTCTACTCTGTATTTCATAAAATTATTTAAATATAGAAAACATTTTACTTGGGGCAACTATAAACGTAATATTAAACTCCTCCAAATCAAAGCTCTGGAAGATGAGATACATGCCCAGAGTTGCCTAATATGCATGGTAGGTGAATTATATGAAGATATGATAAATGAATAAACTTTGAAGTAAGATGGGCATGGTGGATTAAACTCCCAGACCTTCCTTTCAGTAACTGTATAATCTTAGGCATCATAATTTCCTTATGCCTTACTATCTTCACCTGTAGATGGAAAAATGCCAACTTTGTAGAATTATCTTGAGAACTGAATGAACCACTATACTTCCGTAACAAGAGGCTCCAAACATTTACATAGTATGTGCTTCTATTTATAGTATTACTACTCACTTAATTTAAAAGGGGAGAGTGTGAAACAATGTATGCTGTACTAATTAAATATTCATTTACTTTATTTTAGCTGTCCAAGTAACATGCACTGATAATTTGTTTCTGTATGTCCCTTCTAAAGGTGTGATGTTTATAACCCCTTCTGTCTTCAAAAGTTGAACAGAAAATTCCTTATGTTATATACTTCTCACAGGGATCCCATGTGGTTTGGGAAAATTTCATGAAACAATCTGAGCTGTCTTGGAAGGAATGCGCCGTTTAAAATCTGAAAGTCACTAAGTATTCATGAGTACTAGCCACTGCCCCACCTACAGTCCTAAGGGGATTCATTAGGATTTCAGAGAACTTTGCAGGTATAATCTTATGAAAATAACAGGCAACTCAATAAGAAGGACACATAACTCAAGTTTATCATCAGGAGAGAGGCATCAAGAACCATCATATTTGAAGATTCTGTTCTCTTGGCATTCGATTTATCATCCCAAGGGGCTATTACAGGATTGAGTGTGTTATGGAAAAGATGGGCAGTATCAACAGGTGAAGTGGTTGAATAGAACAGACAAAATCACATGGACTGGCTCAAGAACTAGCCCAATATGCAAATAAGATACATCTGCAATGAAACTCCAATTACCAACACCTTCTCTTTGCTTTTTTTTGTATAACAGCTCATGGCCATGGTAGTAGAAAAAGCAGAAAGTCAAGATGGATGGATGGATGGATGGAAGGAAGGAAGGAAGGAAGGAAGGAAGGAAGGAAGGAAGGAAGGAAGGAAGGAAGGAAGGAAGAAAATTACCACCATCTAGAAAAGCTTACTATCTTGATATGCACCAAGACTTTACACACACACACTTTCCACAAAAAGGAATCAGCCTTCATATTGTATTCTTTTACCTGCCTTCTTCAGTCAATAACACATCTGTCCCCTTCCATGCCCATAAGTATATTTCTATAAATCAGTTTAATGGTCATTTATGTATCTATTTGTATGTGTATGTATGTGTATATATATATATATATATACACACACACACACACATGCGCTATATCATATAGTTTATGTACTATATCATATAGGTTTTTAAAACTAGCATTCCTAATTTAAACTAAAAATCCAAAGCACTGAATGCAAAAGCTGTATTTGTAGACAAAACCTACTTATTTGTCACCAGCAAAGCTCATTTGCCAAGTTAAAAACTTCAGCCATATAGGGTCCCCAAAAGAAATGTGGTCTTAAGCTAGAAAAGTTTCCTAATTAAATGCATTTCTCAGAGTTGTTGTTTATGAAAGGAAATGATCTCCATAATTTTACACAAAGTTCACATTTTGTAATACCTGAGAACTTTTCTCAGGGGATCTTAAGAGTTCAGTTTCAAGTCAATAATGATTTACTAAGTCTTTAGGGAAACTGAGATACACATAGATTAATTCATTCTGCATAAAAAGTAGTTGAACACATATGAAAAGCATAAATTTGACTTTTTTCCTATCCTCTGGCTTAAGAGTAATAAGATTCATTATACACATATCTTTAGACTCTTTGCAATATATATACCTATTTGGAATGTTTCTTCTTGCCAGAAAAAGAAGTAAATCTGAGTTGTTTTCATATGGGATCCATAAGTTCTGACTTTCTCCAAGGGTGGCTAAATAAGAGCCAGACGTGATTTCAGAAAACAAGCGAGTGATGATTTTTGAACAGCTGCTGCTGCCCTCTAGCAGTTACGCTGAGATTTCCAGAGCAAGCCATGTCCAATTGCAGCTTTCTTAACAGACCCCTTCAGAAACCATAATGGGCCTTATGGAAACTCAAGGGCATTTTTCCTCAGTCACATGGGACAGGAGAAACAACTTTCCCTTTGTAGAGCACAGTCTACTTTACTTAAGAGAGCAGGAGATTCAAGTCTAGCAGAATTCCAAGCCAGGCTTCATCTACTACAATTAAATGAAGGGAACATGCACATTTCCCTTCTCCTGCACATGGTGGCTGCATGCTTCTGTTTTTTTGGTACCAGCCTCAGAAGAACAGTTCCCTCCCAGACCATCTAAGGACCTTGCTGGCCACGTTCTGTCACTTAGCACATCCTGGTTGAACCACTCCCGAACTTTTCTCCCAGTGAGATTGACTCCCCTCCTCTTGGAGAGTCCACCATGGACAACAGCCAGTGGCACCTTGGACAAGGCTTGCCGCCCATGGCTGGACCCTGTGATGTAGTGTACCAAATTCACCAAAATCCATTTTTTTGAAAGACCATCCAGTGGCCAACTTACAGTGAGACTGAGGATCTGAATTTACCAATTTTACCAAAACTTGCTTACTTTAACTATTTATAAAGTTTTACCAAAACTGTTTATTTTGACTATTTTTAAAGTTTGTATAGAATAAACAATGGGAATTAAGAGAGCTGTGGAGAGTGGGGTCCTCGTGGGGCCTTCAGATTCTCCCCCTGTACCATGCTCCCCCCGCAAACTTCCTTCACCCCACCCACCCCACCCCAAGACTTCCCTGCCTGCCCTACTCTCTGCCTGCTCCCCACTTCTGTTCCCCCTAATATTCTTTTTCTGTCTTTAGTCATCCCGTTTCTGGGATCTTCAGCTTAGGCCAAGCCATGTCCATTCGTTTCTATCATTTTCTTTGGCCTGAGACAAATTAAATATTATTTAAGATGCTGTTCTGGCTTTGTCTTCAGAGCCGATTAACTAATATGACCCAGAGACCTGCCAAAGTTGTTTTTGAAAGTTCTCATCCAATAATGTTATACACTTAATTTTCTAAATAGATGAATGAAAAAAACATTGTCAATATACTGATGGATTCAGTAAATGGGCCATTTGGTGAGTAGATTATTGAACAAATTGGCTTTTGTTGAAGTGGTCACTAAGAAGAGATGCCTGCACCCCTATTCTTGATGAGGTGATCAGAAGTACACCGGGGTGTAAACTTCTGCTTAGAGACAGCATGCATGGTTGCCCCTGTAACACCCAAGGAGAAGGAACCCAGGTAAAAGTTAGAGGAAAGCATGACCACATAGAAAAAAGGAGAGAAGAGGCAGTGAACAGGATGCAGCACTAATAACAGAGCAGAAAGCATTGGGGGGATAAAAGGAAATAAGGTTAAGAGTAAGCCAGAATGCCAACGAATGTAGCGCCTGAAGTCTCTATAAAGGGTCAAACTCCCCAGATCTATAAGTGTTATCAGCTCTCGGTGTTCCAGAAATCCACTTTTCCAAAGTACACACAACTATTAATACCTTAACATCCTCCTCTCTATTAATAAAAATACTTCAAATGTCCCCAGCCCAAGCTATCATTTAGGCATAAATCTAAGTCTAATGAAATGGATACCAGCCTTTATGGAAAAGAAACAACAGGACTGAAGTTTAGTATGATACTCACAATGGATGTGATCTCATTTGCTCCTCCTAAAATGGTATTATGTTGCAGTTTTAAGGATGAGCATGGCTAGTGAGTTGCTAGAGCCAAGCCTCAGCCCCAGACCCATTGCACACTAAAGCTTTCGTAAGTGCAGCCACACTTAATACCTAAGCACAACCTCCAAGTACTGATGCTCCTTGCATCAAGAAGCAGGGTGCCTACCTCGTCCCCCTGTAATCTGGGCAACTGCTTTAACCAATGCGGGGTGGTGACAATAACACTGTGTTCCTTCCAAGGCTGTGCTGTAACAGGTGACACAGCCCCTGCCTCGTGCACTGGCCTTTCGCGTCTGGCGCCCTGAGCTGTGATGTAAGAAGTATGACAATTCTGAGAGCACCAGGCCGTGAGGAAGCCAGGCCTCATGTGCAAAAGTCCTCCTCTTCCACGCATCCCATCCCAGGCACCCAACAGGCACGTGAAAGGGCCTTTGAGTCTTCAGATGATAAAGTCCCCACAGTAAGTCATCCCCCAAATCTCAAGTCTTCCAGGTTGAGGCCCCAGACAGTGTGTAGCAAAGCAAGCCATCCCCACTGTGCCTTGTCCAAATCCACACTCCAGAATTCACAAACATACGGTAGGTCTGGGCTGAAGGTAAATGGTTACACGCTGATTGTCTCTGGAATAATACCCTTCACCATCGTGCGCCGTGCTCCCCGCCTCAAATTCAGCATGTTGGGGACACCTGAGGTGCGATGGCATGATGGAATTAGCTGGCCAATACTGTAGCTGACCTCCAAATTAAGCCACAAGTAAAATCACAGACACATGGAAACACACACAGATACACTCTCTGTGGACTTCATCCTCTGTGTAAACCGTGCACGCACTCTCTAGCAGAATCCACCATATCGACATCACAATCAAACAAAGGAAGTAAAAAGAACTACTCAAAACATAGCATGCCATGCTGCACATATTATTATACGTCAGTGTGGAAATGAACAGATAAAACCTCTCCTACAGAGAAATCCAATTCAACCAAATGGAAGGCATGCAACATTCAAGTCAATGATCTTCGGGTGGGTGTAAGGTGATTTTTTACAAGTAGTGGACACAGGAAGCAGGCCTGTTTTGCTCCAGAATACTTCATAGGAATGGAGATAGGATCCCACAGAAGGAACAGGTAACTGACTATCTAAAGCAGGGGAGGACCAAGACCTTCTAACCAACCTATGAGGATGCAGAGTGTCCAAACAAAACCCAACAACAAAAATCTCTAGAGGAAAGAGCTCAGTTGTGAGAATCCACTAATGGCTGTTTGGATGCTGGTCTATATCCTAGTGGAAAAGGGTAAAGAGAAGCAGATTCCCAAACTCGGCTCCCCATCCCTGTTGCGGGACCTTGGCAGGCTACCAAAACCCACCAAGTAGAGGAAATCCAACTGCTACCTGGGTTTCAGGATGGGTGTTTGCATCTTTAAAGTTTCAAGTTTGCTAATGAATGAGCATCTTTCTGAATAAGCTGACCAGATGTGTCTTCGTTGCTCCCACACAAGCACACCAATGATCGAGCGCCATCTGGTGCTCAGAGTAGGTACTCCAATGTGAAGCAAAGCCCCAATTTTTGCAAAATAAAAAGTATTGACTGTGACCCTTCAATACAGTACAACTGTGATGTGGTGCTGGCACTGGAACAAAACAACACATCCATAGGAATCAAAGAGAAGTCCAAAATGCAGACCCTCATATGGACTGCATTTTAATACCCAATTAAAAAGTGGCCATCAAATCATTAGGGAAAGGAAAATTTAGTCCTCGTTAATTAAATACCCATTTGGCAAAAAGTAAAAAAAGTTCCGACTCTGGGCCAAGAAATCAAAATCAACTTGATACAGATCAAAGAGATTAATGAAAAAAATGTAAAACCAGACAGAAAAGGATAAATATAGGTTAATGCATCTCTCTCTCAAGAGAGAAAAGGCCTTTCAAGGTACAAAAGCATAGGAAGCAAGGAAGAAAGGAAACGCTCCAGAATAAAACTGTAAGACTGGAAAAGAGGTTTGCAACAAAAACTTTACAAACAAAATTAAAAGGCAAATGACAAGTTAGAAAAATATACGTGAACATATCCAGGAACCAGGAGAATAAGCCACAGAGATGGACGGAGTTGGCTGTGTACAAAAGAGAAGCAAATATCTCTTAACCAAATATATCTCAGGGTCCAAATTTCTCAGCACAAATTAAAACAAAACCAAGATGATACTTCTTCTCTATCAAAATTGACACAGATAATCTACACACAGTGGAGGTGAGAAACAGGAAGTGGAACACTCATATGCTCCTGGTGGGTGAGCAAAATAGAGGTGTTTCTCAAGAGTGAACTGGCAATTCTGTTAAGGAGACTCTTGAGATGTCAGATCATGTGACAGAAAACATCCAATTCACTGCAATAAATGACTTGCAAAGAAATAAAATCTGACACACAGATGTAGGCACAAGAATGTGTGCTGTAGCATTATTACTAGTAATTAAAATCTGGAATGATAACCTAAACTGGAACATTAATTAAACAAAGAAAGGTGTACTACTGTTTTTAATTTCTTCTCAAAATAAAACTTTTATAATACAGAAAAATATATATATGTGAAGCAAAAATAGCAAATAATCAAGTAATTTGAAGTCAGATCCTATTTTACTTTAGAACTCAGTATTTTTTTAAAAACCAGATCAGTGTAGTACATTCAGTAAAAAATTCCAATAAGTAATGACCTACTGGGATGACTTCATCCACACCAAGCTTTCCCATGTTGGTCACTATGAAACTTGAGGGGCATCTTCTGAGTCAAATTGAAGATGAAGAAAATAAAACCATCAATTCACAATGGAGTTCTTATTCAAATGATACACCCTTAAAAACTAGTGTCTCTTTCATTTCTGCTGTTGCACTGACAAGAAAGCAGGAACTGGTCTCGGAAAACAACCTTAACCAACCCTTTGCCCTGCTGGCAGCAGGCAGGGGGGTGAGGAGTACAAAATCTAAAGAGAAAAACAAGAGGTATGCAAACGGTGGGGCAAATTATCAAGAAACTGGGAAGGAGGGCCCCAATAAAACTGGCGGAAATGCCACAAGTCATTGCCTTTCCCAGAGGGAAAACACAGAAATAAAACTGAAAGGAGAATAACTAGAACCAGACACGGCAATAATAGTAGCTCGTGGCCACTGTACATGGCTATGTCACCCCTCCCGCACACACATCCCCATAAGCACACGCACCAGGTTAATCCCCAAAATCACTGCTGGGTGATGTCTGAGCTGGTATTCAAACTCAGATGGTCTGTGCCCCGAGTGTGTGACTCTGACCCACTTTCCAGGGCCCCCAATACTTTCCATCCTAGCACAAACAAGGTCATCTTTGCTGAGCAGCATAGAGTATACAGAAGAGACTGCTGAGGGGCTGGCCCAAGCCCACAGAGCTGCCCGAAGGCACAGGGGTGAACCCTCAGTGTAGCCCATTCACAGCACACCTGCTGGGAAGCTACATGGCTTGTTAACGCTCCTCAGCATATAACACAGAGTTCTAGAAACATCCAGCCTGTCCCCCAATCACAGCTGCAACGAGGAGAAGGTTCCGCTCTAGGTCTAATACAAGAGCATCCTTTCCTTTTTAAAGAAAAAATATATAATCATAAAAATGGTACAATCTTTAAAATCAGCCTACTAAATCGCAAGAGGCAAACAGGACCCAAATCAGAGGTACCTGGCATTTGAACATTTTGGTAGCAGTTTCATAATTTATTAAACCCCTATTGCATGGCCAACTTTTCACACTAGTGGGAGATCTTTAAAAATTTTTGTCTAAACCATTCCTTTCAAATAGGAAAATGACTTATCCAATGCATTCTTCCTATAATCTGCAAAAGTACCTGTCCCTGCTCTAAAAACAGCTGTCCCGGTCTACCTGGGCTGGGATTAGAGAACCGTTTGCTGGATGAATGGGTCACGAATTGTCATTGCCTAAAACTCACATCAAGAAGACGACCATGAACCCTCAGCCCTCAGGCCTACAGCTGAAGGGATGTGTATGCTCTAGTGATATTGCAGTGAACTCCTGCAATGGACTTTTCTCTCCCTTTTGCAGTATTGCAATGTGGCCACCAGAGGGCATCAGTAACCTAGTATGCTAGTGCACAGCAGGACCCTATGCAACTACCCTTCACATCAATGGAAAACACAGGGTTTCAATGAAAGGGCTGCTGTTTTCCAGGAATTAATGCTCCGGGATTTAAACTTGGAGTGGAGCATTTTTTCCAAGACAAGAGGCCTGCCCATGTCACATGGTGCTCATGCCAGGCCTAGAAAACAGGGCTGCTGGCATTAGCAATACCAGTTCGAGGACACCAGAACATTTTCTTGGCCACATTCCCTTCCATGGGACACTGAGCCAGGGTTCAACACTCTCTATATGTCAACCAAACTGTGAAGCAGTTAGACTTAAAATGAATTGGTCCTACCACATTCCTTCTGCTTTACCAATCTCGAAATTATGGGCCCCCAAGAGTTAACCAGACAATGGCTCATACGGAGAACTTAATACAGGTGTCTGGTTTGGTCAAAAACAATACAGTCTGTAGAACCTCCCACAAAAAGAATGGGAAGGAAACGGGAAATATAAAGGAGTAAAAGGAAGAAGCTGGGATAAGGGAGAGGAGTGGAAAGACAGAGCAAAGGAAAATTAGGTGACAGAAAAGGAGGGAAGGTGTGACCAGCAGACAGGCAACAGGGAATAACCGGGACAGAGCAGAGAGACAGGGAGGGTTCGGGTTTTCTCCTAGAGATGGCTTGGGAAGATGGGCTTCAGGAAATGCCCGGGCATTTTACAGCATCCAAGTAAGGCTCATTCCTAGAAAGACCACTGCAGCAACCCAAGTGGCTCAGCAAAGGCAAAAAAAAAAAAAAAAGAGGCTGTTTAATTAGCACAGAACTCTCCAACAGTGGGTCAAGTCTAGTCAAAGCTGAAGGACTACATGCCAGGAAATCGAAGAGAAATTCCTGAGGAACTGGAAAATGACCTGAAAGAGGCAATCTTCTCAATGTGGCCACACTTCCATAGCGACCTCATCAAAACCTCTCAGTGCTCCATGATACTGGTCTTACATCCACAGTGACTCATAAATGGACAGACAGGCATGTTCATGACAGCGAGGTGAGTTATTGCTTAGTCACTCACTAACTCCAGTTCTTTTTCATGAGCTGTGGGTTTTGCTGGGTTTACTCAGTGTACACACACACACACACACACGCGCGCGCGCGCGCGCCCCTATCTATTCTGTACAAGGGATAGAGGAGTTGACAGCTAAAGACCCTGGGATGCTCTGGGTGGTGACTACATAACAGTACGTTCCTGACACCATCGCGAAACCTGTACATTGTTTAGAATTAGCAACTTCCTAGTATAACAAACTTCACCAAATCTCCCAGAAAATCTCAAGATCACAACTTGATAGTCTACTTAACAAACCAGCCCTGTGTTTGAGCCAGAGAAGTGAGAGATTTAGATAAAATGTTCACAGCACTCTTTACACCAGGCAAGGCCATCGTCCAGCCCCTGGCTGATGGATTTATAACCCTGTGAGAAGTTGGGGGGAATCCCTGTTTCTGAGAGGCTCTCCTCCTTCTTTCTAGATGGGTCAAGTGACAAAGTTTCCAGTCCTCAATCACAAACCCTATACGGGCCTTTGAACATCCTTTCTTTAGGTATGTCAGAAACATCTTCTCCTGAGAGAGATATGATGACTTTTCACTTTACTGCCCAGTGAAAATATAGGGGGAAAAAATGACTTTTTACTACCCAACATCTCTAGATTTTTCTGCATTATTTTATGTCACATTACTGAGATGTTTTCCAGATACTTCATTTGAAAACATGAGCTTCACAACTTGATCACTTCCTCATTAGCTTATACCTCCTTATTTTAAATAAAGATGTATTTGGCTACTCTAAAAAGCAGCTTCTCCAAGAGAAAATCCAAAATCAGATCATGATATTCTAGACTGAGGTCAGCAAATTTTGGACATGGGTAAAATCCAGCCTCGTGCCTGTTTTTATAAATAAAGTTGTACTGGAGCATGGTCATGTCCACTGGTTTACATATTATCTATGGCTGTTTGGTCACTAGACCAGCAGAGTAGCTGTCACTAAGTTTATGGACCTATGCCCCATAAACTCTAAAATATTCATTTCTGTCCCTGTACAGAAAAGGTTTGCCAACCTATGTTCTATATGCAATGTTACCTACACAGCAATAATTATGTAATAATCCAAAGAAAATGCTGACCTCTTCCCTCAACAGGGAATGATTCATCAAAAAATTTTTTTCTCCCTAAAAATTCACAAAGAGTGATGGCACAATTGGGTTAAATATGTAAAATAAAACATAAATCAACTCCTATGCTGAAGACGGGGCATAAAGAGAGAGCACAAGGGTACTGAAAAATTAACCCAAACTAAGAGCCAAGTGTCCAAGGTCACTGATGGGAAAGCTGACACGGAACACAGGAACCAGCTCTGCAGTGGGAGTCAGGATCATGGGCCAACTTCATTATCATTATTCATTAATTACCATAACACACACACTATCACTTATTGACTATTTTCTCTATGTATGGCACTATGTTATATACACTTTCTTTTTTTCAGTTCTTACAACTACATTATAAGGCAAGCTACATCATGCCCATTTTGCAGATGGGTAAGTTCCACCTGACAGTGAGTGAGTCGCCATCGGAAATCACAAGCCAAGAAGGAGACTGTAATGTCTCATTCCTCCTCTTGTCCCCCAGAGCCACCCATTTCGGTGAGTCCTGCCTCAGCCACTGCCTCCCTGCAAGTCCCTGGTCAAGTCACTTAGTCTCTGTACTTCAATCACCTGAATTAGGACTTCTGTTAAATGGGTTGCAGCCGGTGATCTGTATGACATTTTACAATTGTACGTAAGTCTTTTTTTCTGGACTCTATCACTACGTCCCAGTCGAGTACAGTGTGATGCTCATCTCACTGAAGGGACTGAATAAACGCTTGCTGAGTCAAGGTGTGAGTGAAGGAACTCTGTTCCCTCCTGGGAAGATGTTTTCCCTTTCACGATAGTCTTTAATACTCCTTGTCTTTAAGTCCGGCACTTAAGTTGGATTTCCCTAATGAAGAACTAAAATGTATTAAAAGCATTCTATGTATAAACCTCCAGTATGGCACAGTAGGGCATACGAAGATGAATGATAAAACGGTTACCCAGCTAAGATAGCACTAATAGTAACAGGGAGGACCAGTCATTTATCCAATTGAGGGTAAAGGTGTATGGTTTATAGAGGTAAAATTTTCATAGGACTGAGGGGACAGGGAGCTTATGTCTGTGAAAAACATAAAAGACCAGATAGAAATGCCATTTGAATAGATCTTCAAGGATATTTAGTACTGAAACAATCGGCTATCGATCCTACATCCAGAGAATCGGAGAACATGTGATACAGCACAGTGTAAATTCATAGATAATTCACAAGTCCTTTTATATTTGGTACTTTGGCACATCACACTGTTCTCTGTACCTAATTATGTTAATGAGGTGAATACCAAGTTAAATTACGTTCAGAGAATACAAATTGAGTAAGAGTGCAAATGCATAATGACGTCCGGCCCCAAGAAAAGAAAACGCTGTTGTCTAATAGGGAACTGAAACTCTCCGTACCAGGAGAAGCACGTGTTTCTGCTCAAGTGCTACCACCCAGTGTCTAGAGCAGTGGTCCTCACAAGGTGGTTCCTAGACCAGCTGCATCGTGATCACGTGGGAACTTGTCAGAAATGTAAGTTCTTGGGCCACACCCCAGACCTACTGAATCAGAACCTCTGGGGGTGGGCAATGTGTATTTTCATAAGCCCTCTAGGTTGTTCTCATGATCACTCAAATTTGAGAACTACTGGCCGAAAGGACTGTGCTGGATAAAATTCTGAGGTTGGGCTGGGCTCCATAGAAAATATTGGCATAGCGATCAGCCATGTCAGTCCGGGGCAAAGGAGGCAAGCACAGGTGCCAGTGACTATGATCCCTGCACAAATCAACAGTGGGCACCAAACATGCCCTGATCACTACCTTAATACTTGTGAAAATCGAGCAGTCATGAACACAGTCACAGTAAGGAAGGCACACCACACCGCAAAGTATAGAAGAAGCACTTGCTGAGAGGGGGATGTTTCCTTAATAGATAATGATTAATCTTCCCAATAAATAAAAGAGACAGGAACAATGTTACCGGTTATAAAAGATACAGGTGCTAAAACAGGTTATCATCTAGATTCCTTACTAGGTATTTATCCTTGGATTATATTAGGTTGACACAAGATAAAGCCATATTGTCATATGATGTTTAACTCTGATGAAACTATGAAGATAGAGATGCTATTGACGGGATTAGAGCACAGATTACAGTCTCTCCTTTGGCCCTGAAGCAGCGAGGTGTGGAGTAGGCACACAAAAACCCTACTGTTCGGTCATTTTCTGATGTAGGCAATGGCTCCCCCCCGCCCGCCCCCGTCATCTGCCAAGTTTACTGACTGTGTCCTGAGTATCTGTTGTAAGTGTACTGGTGTGATGTATCAAGGGTGGTGTGGCCAGATCACTCACATCAATTAGGGATAAATAATCAGAACAGATAGCAAAACCGGAAAAGGGGCAACTGGCCCTGGAAGAGGTCCAAGGCCTGGGCACAGCCCCGAAGTTATATACTCTATTGGAGCTTTCCAAAAATTTACAACAGGACATGTATTTTAAAGGTTTAGAGCACTTTCTTTCCAGTAAAGTTAAATGCACTCTCTGTGGAACACACTTCCAATCTCCAGATAAACTGTCCCAGATTGAGCTCCATAATGATCATCATTTGACAGAAGCATCCACTGGACACTGCAGGTTCTGAGCAAGAGTCAGAATATTTGTGGGCAGGCACCTCACTCTAGTTTATGATCGTGTCCCTCAGATGTGATTTCAGGTACAAAATGCTATCTGCCCCAAATCATTCAAAATAACCTTAAGAGAGCTATCTATTAAGATGCAGACATTTATAATAATAGTACACAATGACAGTACACAAGAAGTTGCACAACTGATGGATAAGAAATTATAACTTTGACAGAAAACACTATGTACCAACAAGTATAAAGTGAAATTTGTTCACCATTTTGAAATCCTGAGAAATTACAAAAAGACAGAGAGAGAGAGAGAAAGAGAAAGAGACAGATAGTAATTCTGTTTTTAAAAAGTGGGTATATGCAGATCTAAAAGATGGAAGTTGGTGAGATCAGACTGATGGAAGAACCCACACTCCAAAACAGGAGCAGCAGAAAGTCACAGCAGAAAAAGTTTCAGGGGCAGAGGTGGGCCAAGAGGATAGGATGGCAGGTGAACCAGGGATGCTCTGCTCCAGTTTGGAGGCAGGGGATACAGGAAGCAGAAGATGGCCTGAGCACATACCCTGGTGACTGGTTGGCACAGCACACACAGAGCAGCTGGATGGCCCAGCACTGCCCTGTCCCTTTGGTGCCAAGCAGTGACCAGCAAAGGCACTTGCAAGCAGGAAAAGTGAGCATGTGTAGGAAGCCATCGAGGAAGGTTTTCCATGATGGGAGATGACCAGGAGCCGGCCTGAACGACTGGCTCTCCCCGTCTGGCTGTGTGTCCCAACCCTGCTCACGCTCAGTGAAGTCAGGACACAGTAAGCAAAAACAGCATCCATAGATGGCAACAGGGACACACAAATAAAAAGAGGAGTGGAAAACACAACCAAAGGATATCCAAGGGAGAAAGCACCAAACAGGAGATTTTCAATGTATACTTAATGCTCTCAAAGCTGACGGCAACATCTCATGCATGAAATAGACTGTTCTAAAAATGAAAAAAAAAATGCCAGCTCAAAAGATGAACAGAATATCACAATGGTCATAACAATTGACGAGAAAACAGTGAGCTGGAAGGCCCGGCTGAGGAATTCTTCCCGGAAAAAAAAAAAAAAAAGTGCTTCCCTGGTGGCGCAGTGGTTGAGAGTCCGCCTGCCGATGCAGGGGACACGGGGTCGTGCCCCGGTCCGGGAAGATCCCACATGCCGCGGAGCGGCTGGGCCCGTGAGCCATGGTCGCTGAGCCTGCACGTCCGGAGCCTGTGCTCTGCAATGGGAGAGGCCACAACAGTGAGAGGTCCGTGTACCGCAAAAAAAAAAAAAAAAAAAAGTAATGGCAAGAATGAGGAAGAAAAAGTAAGAGACACAGAAGACAAATGGAAGGGAGACCCATCCCCCGTTTCACAGTTTTTCCAAAACAAAGTAGAGAGGAACTAGCAGGACAGACTGGCAAAGACCTGGAGAAAGACACAAAATTCTTTAGAATAAAAAGGTCCCACCTACTAAAAGAAATAAATGAAAAGAGACAACAAAGGAAAAACAGATATACTTACCTGTAATGAGATGTAAAACCTCTGAAGGACAAAAGAGGCCGTAAAAATGAGGGGTAAACAACAGACTGGAGAAGAAAAGTTGCAACACCCAACAAACGAATGCTGAAAATTTTAAAGACTCACAAAAATTTAGAAGGAAAAGCTCAATGGAAAACTGGGCAAAGGATACAGAGAGCCATTCACAGGAGAGGAACTACAAAGGGCCATGTTCATCACCATCATAATCCACGAAGCACAACTTAAAACAAGTGGACACTTGACCTAGAAGATTGCCAAAAACTAAGCAGAGTGATAAAAGTAAATATTCAATGCTGACAAGGTAGGGAACACATAACCCGAGTGTAGGAGAGGACACACTCTGTACCTTTTAGGGGGCCATGTACCAGTATCTCTTACGTTTGAAAATGTGTATCTTCAGGATCCTGTAATTGCATTTCTAGGTTCTGCCCTGAGCTGCTCACAATAGTTAACTTTTATTAAGTGCTAGAAGCCCAACAAAGTTTTAAGTCACTACCTTCAATCCTCCTAAAAGCCTATAAGGTAGGTCAATACTAATGTTCTTGTTTTACTGATGGGGAACCTAAGTCACACGGGGGTCCAGGAGCATCTCTTAAATCAAATAGCAATAAATGGAAAAAACAAGGTTTGAGCCCAGTCAAACAAGGTTTGAGGCAGTCTGGCTCCACTGTCTGCTCTTAAACATACACTATTTTTAATCTAAGATATATTCTTATCTGTGTATGGAGCCATACACAGGATGTTTATTACAGCATCATTTATATGGCTGAGAAAATAAGAAAAAACAACTATCATCAGCAGAGAAACAGATATTTAACACAATATACTATGGAACACTATTAGTATTTAAAAGAACTATATCGCTACGTGGAAAAGCATGGAAAATCTTTATTTCATATTGTAAAGTTTAAAAAAACTTAGTGCAGAATGTGGAATATACAGAAAAATACTGCAGAATAACGATATTAAAATATCACGTTAATTAAGAAATATATGTGTGTGTAAATGCACAGAAAGAGGTAGCAAAGGTGAACAAATCAATCACATATGTTATAACATCATAACAGATGTTATCCAGAGGGAGGGGAGTCCACTGGGATTTCAGGGCAGGAAGGAGGGTGGTTCAAAGGGCATTTCCATCTATGCGTATGTTTGCTAACTTAGATCAAGAATGTATTTACATATTTCTCAGGGATAATTAAACTAAGGAAACATTTTCTTTAGCAGTTGTTATATACCAGCCATAAAGCACTTACAGAGATCTTATTTCATTTACAATAACTTTATGTGATCATCAATATTTGATTATAATTATTAATCATAAAATAAGGACAGTAAGATTCCAGGTGTTTCAATAACTCAATGCAAATACCTTGATACCTGGAGAAGCTTAGATTTGAGCTCCAGTCTAGCACCAGCCATGCTGAGATGGAAAAAGTTGCAAGGTTGACAGGAGGGTTGAGAAGAAGAGGTCTGCAGGCTACCCAAGGGCGCCCAGAGCCAGGCCTTACCACAGCGATCCCGGACCACCAGGTTCCGGCCTTCCTTCAGGTGGATGGTGAGGAGGTAGGCGAAAGGGCTGGGCAGGTTACTCAAGCCGTCGCCGGCTTTCCCGAGAGTCTGCACAGATGGAGAAGCCATTGAAGTCAGTTACCTTAGGCCCAAGAAACAGAATGTCGGAAACACTTCTTCATTTAAGGAAAAAAGATGATCACTGTAATGGCAAATCTGTGAGTGTCATCCTCCACTCCCACCCACCCATGTCGATGACATGGTTACACTGTTCTTTATCCTTCTCCCCAGTGGGATTC
The DNA here is from genome assembly GCF_002837175.3 of Physeter macrocephalus. NCBI lineage: Eukaryota > Metazoa > Chordata > Mammalia > Artiodactyla > Physeteridae > Physeter > Physeter macrocephalus. Next base: position 81,143,148 of record NC_041224.1, read on the forward strand.
TATGAGAATTCATGACAATAGCTTCACAATATTAACTTCCCAAGAAGAAGCAGGTAAGTTGCATGCCCACATCTGACATCCCCCTAAACTCACCCATGCCCTGAAGGATCCTTATGCTACAGCTCCCAGTGGAGGACCCAGAGAGGACATAGCATGCAGAAGTCCAGCTATGGGGCGGGTTCCCACGACCCTGGTCCACACCTCTCAGCTCGGATGTGTGATGTCTCCCTCCTATTCTCCCCTCACCCCACCAACCCCCATCAGTTCAGGTACACCTCCTGCACATGTAATAAAAACATTCCCATTCACGACGACTCAGCTGACCATGTCCAGCCAACACGTGCCCCACCCCTGGGTCCATATGGGAGACACTTCCTCTCTGCTCTCCTGCCTGTGGCATATTTTTCTTTCACTCCCTGGGCCCCATTATAGTGTTTCCTACACTTACCCACACAGTCTCACCTCCCACCAAGTTCACTTTCCTCTCCAGGAATGCATCAACTCCTACAAGCCACAACATCAAATTCGGTTTCTGAATATTTCTTAAACGAATCCAATTCAAGTTTTGAAAAGAGCAAATTTGTGTCTTTTGAGAGAAAAAGTACAAATAAAATGATTTATTGTTCACTTATTTGAATTTCAATGAATCGATCTGTGGCTAAGTCACTCTCGACAGCGTTCTTTTGAAAGTTTCTCGGTCCACATTTCAAAGCACTTCAAAATGGCTTTGTCTCCTGTACCATCTCACTCAATTTCATGGCTCTGTATTTTTAGAAGATAAATCAATAGACAATGAATTCATCTTTTCCAGCCACAATCTGCAAGGCCTGTCTTTGGGGGTGGTAACAGTTCAGCATCCTTTAGAAATAAAAGAGGCAAAGATCCAAACATTTGATAAGAAATATTTTTAGCATTTACTTTAGTGTTTGTTTGTTTTTAAGGAATGCCACTTACAGATTGCTCTTCGAAACGTTGGGATGTCAGAGAGGCATTCAGATCACCACTTCCACAGAGCTTCTGTAAACAAGAAGAAAAATAATAATAACCCTGCTTTTAAAAAATCAAAAGAATATCAACCTACAAGGATATCCTTTATCGGGTGTTTCCCTTTGAAGCTGCCATTTTCATAGTTAAATGCAGGCTGCCTTCCGGAGTGTGTGGAAAGTCTTGGCAGTAAAAGGTTGACTCACTGGAGTCCATCTGGCTGCAGCCTCTGCCCTCTTAGTCATTGATCAGCATGTGGATATGGCCGATTCTGCTCTCCTGAAGGGCTGCTGAGGCATCCGTAGTTCATCCAAGTCATTAGCGTGCCTGCAACTTTGTCCCAGGGGAGGCAGTGAGAGCAGCAGGGCCATCCTGCCGGGTCCCTCCATCGAGGACCTGCCTGGTCCCCCAGCCATCAAAGAGAAAAGGGCTATCAGGTACCAGAGACCCGAGTTTATCAGTCTACTAGGACACATTTCAAATGTGACCACAAAGACCTTCCTCCAACCATAACCTCATGGGTCTAGCAACTGTACAAGAACCAACCAAAGAGTAAGGAAATGCAAATTCTCAACAAATGATCTCAGACTGGGAGGTGTCTATGTTTCCTACTTAAATATGCCTCTGACAACCTAGGAAATGATGCCACCCAGCACTGAACTGAGCGCGGTTCAGCAGTTAGTATGGGACGCAGTAAACATTTGCATTCTATCAGGTTTTATATGCACTAATGTGGGGTCCAGAGGAGCTCTGGGATTTTATGAAGGTTCTGGGTTAGATGTGAGGATAGCTACATGCACGGAAAGGCAGAGTGGAAGGGACAGGAGCAAAAGGTCTCCCAGCATTTTAGGGATGTTCCTGTTTGTCGGACACATTAGCCAGGGCTGCTTTCCTGTGGGAAAACATGCGATTTCTCCCTCCAAACAAGGCTGAGTAACTCTGAAGTTATGGGTAAATTTAGATACAGGCAGCAGGCCTGCGGAGTTTGCTTAGATGACCACGAAGCTTTGAGGGGGTGAAGATGGGGACCAGATGCACTATGGTCATTGGTCCTTCCCACCCACAGCAAAGATCAGGGAGATTCTGGCACAATTCAGAGATCCTGCCTAGATGGAAGGCAGGTTGCCTTCCAAGACATTCTCTCTCTTTCTCTCTCTCTCTCTCTCCCTGTCTCTCTATCAAGTGGAGCTCAGGCAGCAACAGAACCTGGAATTCTACAACAATACGGCATTTCTTCAGGCCCTAAGAGGGCTGACAAAGGGCTGCAAACAAACAGGGCTCTCTGGTCTACCCCCTCTGCATGCAGTGACACCAAGAAATGCTGCAGCGAGGCAGAAACGAGCCCTGATCACAAGTCAGCGTGGAGCCTCCCAAGCCCTCACCGGGGAGCAGAGAAGCCCTATGGTTGTTTGCAACTGTGCTTCTCCCATCACATCTGCCCCTTTCTCCCAGTCCCAGCTCGAATGTCCCTTTACTGTGAATACATTTCATTCAATTCAAATTCACACAGGATCCAGGGTGATTTCAGACACTTGGACCTTTCTCTAAGGACCTCAGCACTTCAGTCACTGGTGCCCCCCAGCTCTGGAAGTATCACCACTGCCCAGCTCGGCAAAGAGCCCTCACTCTCAATGTGGGCTCGACCTGACAGCAGACAAGGAAGGAGGCAGCTGGGCCTCTGTTGGTCACCTTCCCGTCCGTTTCCCAGTCGGTACCTCCTACTTGTGTTATGTGTAAAATGACACCCGGGGGAGTGGGACAGGACGGCCTGAAGACCACTCTATGATGACGATCAAATCTTACTCAACTCCCCCAATTTCAAAAGATTTCTCCTCATGCCTTTTACACTATTACTCTCCTCATGATTTATCTCCTGGAAGCTCAGCGATTCCTCTTCTGCCTGATTTGCAAAACTCAAAATACTCCGATCAGGTCTTCATGTGCAGAACCAACAAGTTAACATCTGCTGTCTGGTCCTCTGCAGCCTGATCACTCCCTGTTAGTGTCTCCAGTTTTAGGAAATGAATCAACGCTCCACTTAACCAATCCTGTTTGAAGGCAGTTCTGTAAAACTGCCAGTGCTGGGATCAGAATTCCTGTTTAAAGTGCATGGTCCCGTATCTTCTACTGTCACCTTCTGCTATCAAACAGAAGAGTGAATGTTTCTTAAAAACCATCACTCCTCAGACCAACACACCATTCACACTCTCCCCAGGGAGCCTCCCTGTACTTAATGATCACGTTCATTCAGTGACAAAATGAGCCCACATCGGGCTTCCCTGGTGGCACAGTGGTTGAGAGTCCGCCTGCCGATGCAGGGGACACGGGTTCGTGCCCCGGTCTGGGAATATCCCACATGCCGCGGAGTGGCTGGGCCTGTGAGCCATGGCCGCTGAGCCTGCGCGTCCGGAGCCTGTGCTCCGCAACGGGAGAGGCCACAGCAGTGCACATCAGTGAGAGGCCCGTATATCAAAAAAAAAAAAAAAAAAAAAAAAAAAAGAGCTCACATCACCACCATCATCTTACACACTATCAAAAATGAACAAGGAGCTTTTATTCAAATACTCAATAAGTCTTCCACTTAGAACAACGTGGAAATTAAATGTGAAGAATGATATTAATTCAACATTATGGCTCGTTTTACTCACAGAAGTCACAGAACTTAAAGTTATGGTACCCACAGCCGCCGTAACTGTCACACGCAGTATATACACACCAAGGAAGGAAAGTGATCACCATAAAGAAGACAGGAAAGGCTACAGAAGTACAGGAGTACCGGGTTACAGCTGCTGGGGGACACATAACTTTGCGTATTCCCGACACTCTGCATGGAACTGAAGGTATTATTCACTGAGTAGAAGTTGCATTATTTTCAGCTTCTTTGTAAACCTAGTAACTACATCACTGAATTTTTCATTTAAAAAGTACAATTAGTATTTTTCTTACAGGAATCCCTGGTATCCGTCATCATGAGAAGATTTTTTTTGATGTTCTCAACAAGCAAAATCAAGCACTCTAATCTTTCTTTTTGAATTTTACTTTTAAAAAGTTAACACACAGTGAAATTGACTTTTTACATGTGTGTACAATGCGATGACTTTTTTACACATGTATATATTTGTGTAACTACCACCACTATTGGGACATAAAACAGTTCCCCAAAAAAACTCCTGCATGCAATTCTACTCTTATCACATTGTTCCCTCACCCCTAATCCATGGCAGTCATTGACCTGTCCTCATCCTATAGCTTCATCTTTTTCCATAATGTCATATAAATGGAATACATGCAAACTTGACACTGGCTGACATCTTTCACTTGGCCCAATGCCTTTGAAATCCATTCAAGTTGGCATCTGTATAAACAGTTCTTTCTTTTAAAATTACTGAATAGTATTCCATCATTATGAGTGTACCATAGTTTGTTTATCCATTAAGCACTGGTTTTAACCATTTTAAACAAATGTTTCCAAGGACGTACTCAGGAAAAGACAAATAATCTTGAATATCATCAATGCTGAGAAGTCTTAATATGACAAAACTCTCTAATTATATACAAACATTCAGAAACTCAGCATTAACATGTTGGCATGAAGCTAGTCATCTCTTACACAACTCTCACTGTTACCTTTTAGATAAGTGGGATTTGTGTGTGTGTGTGTGTTTAATGACAGCAAATTTACATTGCTATTTCCATTTTATCTTGCTAAGGTGAAATTCATGGGAAGGCATGTAAATACATACAAGGTAATACATACAAGATTGCAAATGTATTAAAATGAGGAGATATTAGAATGGATGGATCAATTATTTTTAAAAAAAAAAAGAAAATCTCCTCTAGCCACCAAGGACCTTAAGAACAAGACACTGATGTGAAAAAACATTTTCTTTTGTGTACACTAAATGTGATCTTGTACAAATATCACCTCCCACGTGGCTGTCTGAAGGATCTTATCACGAAGAATTCACAGGAAGTTAAATAATAAGCGATGTAAACAATCACTGGCTGTTTAAACTTTACTGGAAGAAGACATAAACCCACATGCAGGAAAGCTAAATAAGAGTAAAAAGTTGGCTGAGAAGATCACTTAAGATTTTCTTTGGGAAACATTCTATTCAAGTACATGAGTATAGCAGATGATATATATTGATACGTTACATATTTAGTTAATTACTTAACCCACATCTATTTCTAAGACTGTGAATACTCGGGAAGAGCATACTCACAGACACAAAATACCTACAGGGGAAAGGAAGCAGCAAAAGGAGCAAAGGGGACCAGATGGCTAGACAGACCATTAAGCGATGCTTGGATACAGTGACAGAAGTCAAACAAATCACATGACAATCAGAGGTCAAAATGAGAATGCCCGTTCAGAAAAATTCGGGTCTACCAAATAGCTGAGTTTACTCGTATTCAAATTTTTTTAATACATCTTTATTGGAGTATAATTGTTTCACAATGCTGTGTTAGTTTCTGTTATACAACAATGTGAATCAGCCATATGTATACATATATCCCCATATCCCCTCCCTCTTGAGCCTCCCTCCCACCCTCCCTATCCCACCCCTCTAGGTGGTCACAAAGCACCAAGCTGATCTCCCTGTGCTATGCAGCTGCTTCCCATCAGCTATCTATTTTACATTTGGTGGTGTATATATGTCGATGCTACTCTCTCACTTCATCCCAGCTTACCCTTTCCCATGCCCCTGTCCTCAAGTCCATTTTCTACATCTGTGTCTTTATTCCTGTCCTGCTATTTTACATTTGGTAGTGTATATGTATCAGTGCTACTCTCACTTTGCCGCAGCTTCCACCTCCCCCACCGTGTCCTCAAGTCCATTCTCTATGTCTGCGTCTTTATTCCTGTCCTTCCCCTAGGTTCCTCAGAACCATTTTTTTTTATATTCCACATGTATGTATTAGCATACAGTATTTGTTATTCTCTCTCTGACTTACTTCACTCTGTATGACAGTCTCTAGGTCCATCCACCTCACTACAAATAACTCAATTTCGTTTCTTTTTATGGCTGAATAATATTCCATTGTATATATGTGCCACATCTTCTTTATCTATTCATCTGTTGATGGACACTTAGGTTGCTTCCATGACCTGGCTATTGTAAATAGAGCTGCAATAAACATTGTGGTACATGTCTCTTTTTGAATTATGGTTTTCTCAGGGTATATGCCCAGTAGAGGGATTGCTGGGACATATGATAGTTCTATTTTTAGTTTTTTAAGGAACCTCCATACTGTTCTCCATAGTGGCTGCATCAATTTACGTTCCAACAACAGTGCAGGAGGGTTCCCTTTTCACCACACCCTTTCCAGCATTTATTGTTTCCAGATTTTCTGATAATGGTCATTCTGACCAGTGTGAGGTGATACCTCGTAGTTTTCATTTGTATTTCTCTAATAATTAGTGATGTTGAGCATCTTCTCATGTGCCTCTTGCCAACCTGTATGTCTTCTTTGGTGAAATGTCTATTTAGGTCTTCTGACCATTTTTTAATTGTGTTGTTTTTCTGATATTGAGCTCCATGAGCTGTTTGTATATTTTGGAGATTAATCCTTCGTCAGTTGTTTCATTTGCAAATATTTTCTCCCATTCTGAGGGTTGTCCTTTTGTCTTGTTTATGGTTTCCTTAGCTGTGCAAAAGCTTTTAAGTTTAATTAGGTCCCATTTACCACTTATTGAAGATGCTGTCTCTTCTCCATTGTATGTTCTTGCCTCCTTTGTTGTAAATTAGGTGTCCATATGTGCGTGGGTTTATATCTGGGCCTTCTATCCTATCTCATTTAACTATATTTCTGTTTTTGTGCCAGTACCATACTGTATTGATTACTGTAGCATTGTAGTTTGAAGTCAGGGAGCCTGATTCCTCTAGCTCCATTTCTCTTTCTCAAGATTGCTTTGGCTATTTGGGGTCTTTTTTGTTTCCATACGAATTGTAAAATTTTTTGTTCTAATACTGTGAAGAATGCCATTGGTAGTTTGATAGGGATTGCACTGAATCCGTAGATTGCTTTGGGTAGTATAGTTATTTTCACAATATTGGTTCTTCCAATCCAACAGCATGGTATATTTCTCTGTCTGTTTGTCATCTTTGATTTCTTTCATCACTGATTTACAGTTTTCTGAGTACAAGTCTTTTGCCTCCTTAGGTAGGTTTATTCCTAGATATTTTATTCCTTTTGTTGCAATGGTAAATGGGATTGTTTCCTTAATTTCTCCTTCTGATTTTTCGTTGTTAGTGTATAGGAATGCAAGAGATTTCTGTGCGTTAATTTTGTAACCTCCAACTTTACCAAATTCATTGATTAGTTCTAGAAGTTTTCTGATAGCATCTTTAGGATTTTCTATGTATGGTATCATGTCATCTGCAAACACTGACAGTTTTACTTCTTCTTTTCTGATTTGTATTCCTTTTCTTTCTTTTTCTTCTCTGACTGCCTTGCCTAGGTCTTCCGAAACTATGTTGAATAAGAGTGGTGAGAGTGGACATCCTTGTCTTGTTCCTGATCTTAGCAGAAATGCTTTCAGTTTTTCACCATTGAGTATGATGTTTGCTGTGGGTTTGTCATATATGCCCTTTATTATGTCGAAGTAGGTTCCCTCTATGCCCATTTTCTGGAGAGTTTTTATCATAAATGGGTGTTCTTGTTCCTGATCTTAGCGGAAATGCTTTCAGTTTTTCACCATTGAGTATGATGTTTGCTGTGGGTTTGTCATATATGCCCTTTATTATGTCGAAGTAGGTTCCCTCTATGCCCATTTTCTGGAGAGTTTTTATCATAAATGGGTGTTGGATTTTGTCAAAAGCTATTTCTGCACGTATTGAGATGATCATATGGTTTTATTACTTGTTAATATGGTGTATCACATTGATTGCTTTGCATATACTGAAGAATCCTGGCACCTCTTGGATAAATCCCACTAGATCATTGTGTATGATCCCTTTAATATGTTGTTGGATTCTGTTTGCTAGTACTTTGTTAAGGATTTCTACATCTATGCTCATCAGTGTTACTGGTCTATAATTTTCTTTTTTTGTGATACGTTTCCCTGGTTTTAGTATCAGGGTGATGGTGGCTTCATATAATGAATTTGGGAATATTTCTCCCTCTGAAATTTTTTGGAAGAGTTTGAGAAGGATTGGTGTTAGCTCTTCTCTAAATATTTGATAGAATTCATCTGTGAAGCCATCTGGTCCTGGACTTTTCTTTGCTGGAAGATTTTTAATTACAGTTTCAATTTCATTACTTGTGATTGGTCAGTTTATATTTTCTAATTCTTCCTGGTTCCATCTTGGAAAATTGTAACTTTCTAAGAATTTGCCCATTTCTTCGTGGTTGTCCATTTTATTGGCATATAGTTGTTTGTAGTAGTTTTTTATAATCCTTTGTATTTCTGTGTGCCAATTGTGTTTTCTCCTTTTTCATTTCTAATTTTATTGATTTGTGTCCTCTCCCTTTTTTTTCCTTGATGGGTCTGTCTAAGGGTTTATCAATTTTGTTTATCTTCTCAATGAACCAGCTTTTAGTTGTACTGATCTTTGCTATTGTTTCCTACATTTCTTTTCCATTTATTTCTGATCTGATCTTTATGATTTCTTTCCTTCTACTGACTTTGGGGTTTTTTTGTTCTTTCTCTAGTTGCTTTAGGTGTAGTGTTAGATTGTTTATTTGAGATTTTTCTTATTTCTTGACGTGAGATTGAATTCCTATCAACTTCCCTTTTAGAACTGCTTTTGCTGCGTTCCATAGGTTTTGGGTTGTCATGTTGTCATTGTCATTTGTTTCTATTTATTTTTTAATTTCTTCTTTGATTTCTTCAGTGATCTCTTGGTTATTTAGTAGCACACTCTTTAGCCTCCATGTATTTGTGTTTTTTACAGTTTTTTTTTCTGTAATTGATTTCCACTGTGGTCCAAAAAGATGCGTAATATGATTTCAATTTTCTAAATTTTCTGAGGCTTGAGTTGTGACCCAAGATATGATCTATCCTGGATAATGTTCCATGAGCACTTGAGAAAAATGTGTATTCTGTTGTTTTTGGATGGAATGTCCTATAAATATCAATTAAGTCCATCTTGTTTAATGTATCATTTAAAGCTTGTGTTTCCTTATTTATTTTCATTTTGGATGATCTGTCCATGGTGAAAGTGGGGTTTTAAAGTCCCCTACTATCCCCCTCACTTTCAGTCTGTATGTGTCCCTAGGTCTGAAGTGGGTCTCTTGTAGACAGCGTATATATGGGTCTTGTTTTTGTATCCATTCAGCCAGTCTGTGTCTTTTGGTGGGAGCATTTAATCCATTTACATTCAAGGTTATTATTGATAAGTATGTTCCTATTACCATTCTCTTAATTGTTTTGGGTTTGTTTTTGTGGTTCATTTTCTTCTCTTGTGTTTCTCACCTAGAGAAGTTTCTTTAGCATTTGTTGTAAAGCTGGTTTGGTGGTGCTGAATTCTCTTAGCTTTTGCTTACCTGAAAAGCTTTTGATTCTCCATCGAATCTGAATGAGATCCTTGCTGGGTACTCTTGGTTGTAGGTTTTTCTCTTCCCTCAGTTTAAGTATATCCTGCCACTCCCTTCTGACCTGCAGTTTCTGCTGAAAACTCAGCTGATAACCTTATGGGGATAACTTTGTATGTTATCTTTTGTTTTTCTCCTACTGCTTTTAATATTTTTTCTTTGAATTTAATTTTTGTTAGTTTGATTAATATGTGTCTTGGTGTGTTTCTCCTAGGGTTTATCCTGTATGGAACTCTCTGCACTTCCTGGACTTGGGTGACAATTTACTTTCCCATGTTGGGGAAGTTTTACACTATAATCTCTTCAAATATTTTCTCAGACCCTTTCTTTTTCTCTTCTTCTTCTGGGACCCTATAATTTGAATGTTGGTGCATTTAGTGTTATCCCAGAGTTCTCTGAGATTGTCTTCAATTCTTTTCCTTCTTTTTTCTTCATTCTGCTTCTTGGCAGTTATTTCCACCATTTTGTCTTCCAGCTCATTTATTCGTTCTTCTGCCTCAGTTATTCTGTTATTGATTCCTTCTAGTGTATTTTTCATTTCAGTTATTGTGTTGTTCATCTCTGTTTGTTTGTTCTCTAGTTCTTCTAGATCTTTATTAAACATTTCTTGTATTTTCTCAATCGTTGCCTCCATTCTATTTCTAAGATTCTGGATCATCTTTACTATCATTACTCTGAATTATTTTTCAGGTAGATTGCCTATTTCCTCTTCATTTATTTGTTCTTGTAGGTTTTTCCCTTGCTCTTTCATTTGTGACATATTTTTTTGCTGTCTTATTTTTTTGTTTGTTTTTTGATGGGTGGCATTGTGCTCCTGTCTTACTGGGCGTTTGGCCTAAGGCTTCCAACACTGGAGCTTGTAGGTTGTTGGGCAGAGCTGGTTCTTGGTGCCAAGATGATGACCTCTGGGAGACCTCACTCTGATGAATATTCCCTGGGGGTCTGAGGTTCTCTGTTAGAACAGTGGTTCAGATTTGGAGCTCCCACTGCATAAGCTTCGGCCCAACCCCTGCCTCGTGAACCAATTCTGTAAGCTGTGCAGGGTGGCAAAAAAAAAAAAAAAAGAGAGAAAAAAGGAGAACAATAACAAAGAGTAAAAACTAAAATCAGACTAGGAAACTAACAGGTATGTTAAAAAGAGTGTAAAAATAAAAATATAGATGAAACAACCGGAAGGGAAAACAGAACCACAATAGTAAAATAGAGGAGAAGAAAAAAAACAGGGGAAAAAAAAGGCGGAAAAGGCCTTGGCGTGGAAGGTAGGGCCTAGGCAGAGGCAGGGTTTGGGCAGCCAGTGGGGCCTATGCTTAGGACCCACAGGATTGGAAAAGGCCATGGGGGGGTGTCAGAGCTGGGGCTTAGGCTCAGCGGAACAGAAGGGGCCCCAGCCTCTGGTCTCATAGGGTGGGGGACCCCGCCTGGGAGCCCAGCAGGCTTCCGGGGCCTGAGTGGGTAGGGCAAACGCTCTCCACTCCTCTCCCGCTCCTCTGGTCCTGGGAGGCCCCTCCTGCCTGCCTTTCCTGTTCTCCCCCAGCCTCCCTCCTATGCCCCCAGGACCAACGCAGCCTGGAGGGGGCCTCTGAGGGCACAGGACTCGGCCCAAGAGCCAGGTAGACTTTCCGGGCCTATTAGGCAAGGGAAATGCTCAGTGCACTCCCTCCCTGATCCGAGCCCCCACGGGTCCATCCAAGCATGGGAACCCCTCCCCCCTCTCAGCCACCCCTCAGGGGCGCCAGTACTGTTCATCTTCCATTTCTCCTCCCCCCTCAGTCCCCCCATGTCCGACCGGTTCCCTTGGGGGTTCCTCCCGTCTCCATGGGCATCAAGGTCCCGCACCAGCATCCGGCAGGCACCCCAGTTGTGGGGAGACATGAACTCCACGTCTTCCCACGCCGCCATGTTGACTCTGCCCTCCATATTCAATTTTTATACAACTTTTTAGGAGGTTATTAATCATACAATCAAGGTATACACATTTATTTTTCCCCACCCCCAAGATTATTCACTTAAAGTGATTACCCTGGAATATTATCTAATATACAAAATATAAGTCAGGTGCGTGTATGTGCACGTGTGTGTATACACATATTCACTACCTATCCACCAGCAAAGTAAAGCCCAATGCTTGTTTTTATAAAGTTTGAACTTCCAAACCCAGCCCCACCTATTCATTTATACATTGCCTATGTACATATCTATATATATATTTCTATGGTTAATTTCATGCTACAACACCAGAGTTGAGTAGTTACCACAGAGAGAGACCTATGGCTCACAAAGCTGGACCTATTCATTACCAGGTCCTTTACAGAAAATGTTTGCAACCTTGGTATAATGAACTTTTCTTACCATATTCAGTAATATTTGCTTACTGACCTTCCATAATTGTTTTCATTACTATTAGCAGTAGATACTTTAAAAGATTAACAGTACCCCCTTTACTTTGCTTAGTAGTTCATAACTGACAAACACACACTCCTATTAACTTCTTATAAGGAGTCTATGGGCTGTCATTAGTAATTTACAATGTACAAATCGGGAGCCAGAGCTAAGAGGCTAGATGGTTGCCAAAGAGAAGCAAGAGAGTTAGCCCTTCATCTGAGTCCTGGGTATCCACTCTTCACTGAACCACAACTGTGCCCAAAACCAGAAGAATGCAAAAGCAGAACACCTCATCTGACATACAGGCAGGCAGCTCTGCACAGTAGTAGACAAACCTCTGGAGTCACAAAGACCTGGATTTGAATTCCACTTCTGCTACTTCTTGGCTCTGTGTCCTTGAAAAGTTTACTTACTTAAAGTTTAGAGATGGGAGCATCTCTAAAAGGGGCAAAAAAACTCCTTGTAAGTTATCAGGAAAAAAATTCCTTCATTCAAAGATATCTACTGAGTACCTTCTTTGGGTCGGACACTGCACAAGGCTCTTTGTATAAAGAGTGAGCCCGATAGATGTGGTCCAATGAGATGACATTTACATTGCACTTTGCAGAGTTTCTTACACATAACCTCTCAGAGTGCTACTGGATTGGTGTTGCCACTCTATTATTTTTATTATTATGAGGACAGTGGATGTGTTTGGGAAGCCTGGAGAAAACAACTCAATGAAGGTGGTAGGCAACCCAAGTCCCCCCGCTTCATTCTGACCATCCCTTCCTCACTGACACTGTTATGATGACAGATAGACAATCAAGGTATAACATATCTCGGGACAGTGCTGTCTTCCCCTCTCCACACAGCTTATCAACCTGTGCCCACTCCCTCCACGGTTCCGATCCGAGGCAAACCCACTTATTGCTATCCCCGGTGTTCACAGCAGGTACAGCAAGCACCACTATATGCTATTGATTCTTCCTGCCCTGCCTGTGAGCAACATGGCACCAAGCCCATAGGGTTCCTTTCCATCTGCTCATCCAGCGCCCTGGGTAGTTGTTATGGTAGCAGAGTTGCCTGGCAGGAGGGGAAAGCCCATGTGATACATCCTCAGAAGTAACTCTGACACCCCCTACCGTCCTCTCCAGTCACACTGCTTTCCTGCCCTTCCTGACAAATACCAGGCACACTCCTGCCTTCCTGGAATCTGCACGCTGGCTGTTCTCTCCTTTAGAAATGCTTTGTCTCCAGATATGCACATGACTTGCTTCCTTGCCTCCTCTAGGACTTTGTGTAAATGTTATCTTCTCAGAAGAGATATTTCCTGACAACTGTGTTCAAAATGGTCACACCTCCACCCGAGCACTCCTCTGCTTTATTTTTCTCCATTAAATCTATCACTTTCTGAATGTATCTGTAGCCCGCCACCATCTAGAACAGGATCTCCATGAGGAAATACCCTGTTGTCTGTTTTGTTGACTGCTGTGTTCCCAGTGCCTGAGGGCAGGATCAGCACGTAGTAGGTATGGGAAGGAGGGATGGAAAAAGAAAAAAGGGGCCAATCCCCTGAAGCACCCTGGGACATGGTTTACATATTTATTTGTCTCACTGACCCCATTTATGTTGAGCAATGATTTCTGAGATAAAACAAAAATAGTAAAGAACACGTAACTGAAGTGTAGAGAAATTGATGCACTTGTTTAATTCTGCAAGCCGTAGGTTGTTTCCTCTCCTCTCTGGTTTGTTATTTTGCTTCTCTGTGGTCACTAAACTGAAGCTCTGCGGTTGCCAAGCAGAGTTTCTGGATCTATCCCAACAGGGTACTTCTCTAAACCACTCAACTCATCCGCTTAAACTTGCACCAAAGCGAGCTGTTTAAAACTCCTAGGGAAGGATGTACCCCATTGTGAGATTACACGGATGGTGCGGCGGGGATGGTAATAATCCTTCCATTCAGGATTACTGGCTATAGACCACGATAATAAGCCATTCCAGCACCATAATTATCCCTGCATTTAAAAGGGCACAGTGGACAAAGAAAAACATATATCTTCCCTTGATGATCGACATTTTTTAGATTACCAGCTCTGAGTTCTCCCAACTTGCAGCTGTGCATTTCTCTAAAGTCCTAATATACACAGTTTTATGCACAGGCTTTGGATTCAAACAGTACTGGATTTAGATGCTGGCTCTGACACTTACTAGCTGGATTATATTAGGCAAGTCACTCAACCTCCTTGGCCCTTGATTTCATGCTGAAAAGGTAATGATAAAAATAATAACGGTAGAAATACAACCATAATCATAGCAGTGAGTCCTTGTTAGGCACTTGTGACTGTCATGTACTGGGCTAAAAGCATTCTATTTTGCTAGCATCATGAACACCAACCGTAACTACTCGGATTTACTCCCCAACCACTTGAGTCTTAACCTCAAAACACATCCTCTTCAGGCCTTTCCGACCACATACTCAGAGCAATCACTCCCCTCTCACCTCAACTGGTTGGTTATCTAGCACTGTCTAGAGATCGCCTCGTAGTGTTGGTCACTGTTTGCAGTACCTCATCTAAATCTCAATTCCATCATCAACAGTGGAGATGAAAACCATAGGGGACTCTCTGTATTCTCTAAACACTTAACTGATTTTCCAAGGCATGAGAAAGTATTTGCAAAATAACTACTGGGGGGGAATGCTGACAGGAGAAGGAAGTAAGAAAAAAATAGCAAGATAAGGAGAAAAGAAGGAAAAATAAGCTCCTCTCCCTCTGAGTCTCCTTAATTTTAGTTTCTTCATATTGAATCTGACATTTGAGAACTCCTTCAGAACTCACCTACCCACTCAGGGCCTCCATATATCACCACCTTCCCCAACCAAACTGAATTTCTTATGGCCCCACAGCACCTAGCAGTCAACTTCAGACACAAAGTAAGTCAATATATTTTACATAAGCAAGGTTTGCAGAAAGACTGGGAGAAGAAGACAGCTTCCAATCTGACAAGAAAGGCTGACTTCTACACAACTAACCGAATACAAGGTGGTGGTGGTGGTGGTGTTTGGCAGTAGGGGGAGATGCCCTAACCGCCTGCTAAGCCCCAAGTCTTGGTGATGAGACCAATGGAAATGAAACGGTAAGACTACCTTTCGCCCATCAGAAGTGGGACATACACAGCCACCTACTGGAGACAATCTGGTTGTCAGGCAACCATCATAGGCTATCAGCCTGAGTAAAAGTGATAACATACAACTATGGTGATAGTTGTTAATAAAATAACTTGTCAATCACAAAAAGGGAGAGGTCCTGCAAGGAAGCCTAGGTAAAAGTGTGGACCTGCCCATTTGAACCCTATGGAGGGAAGAGGAAGCCTCTTCCACAGGACTTTAAGAATCTCAGCTTCATTGGCAAAGCAGGTTGGCATGTGGAGATGGATGCAGTGGGTCCTAGCAAACAAACTGTAAGTGTGTCAAGTTCTCATCTACAGCTCAATCCCTCCTGTGGAATGGACAGCACACGAGATGCCATTTCAGTGTAGAACCTACCTGTTGTCCGTGCAGTGATTCATAGAACAATCTCCTGACTCTATGTGACTTCTCATGTAGGCTGACTTCAGGGAGTTAATACACCTAACATGGATTTTTCAAGTATTTCCAGGCCCTGAAATAATTCTTTTTCCCCGCAAGTTAATGAAGTAGGTGTTGATTATGATCTGGCTTCCAAAGTAACTTGACAGCATTGAAACAATGAGCTAGTAATGTCAAAATGAGCATTACAGTCTATATAGTATTTAATTCTCACTAAAAATTAGTTGTGATTGTCATTTGCAGCTTAGTCTCATGATCATTTGTTTATCATGAGTCGGTCCTCAGAGCCAGGAGGCCACTGGACAGTTAATACAGGTCTTGGAGCTTGCGACCTTCTTAGGGTCTTATCCAATGACACTCCTGCCCAGCACCAATATGCCTTCACATCTCGACCTCCTCTACCTATTCTAATCCCTTTCTCTCTACAGACTTCTACAGAAAGCAGGATGACGTCAGCGCTCAGCAACAGTAAAAGTAGCAATGCTTGCAAATGAAGGCAGGAGGGTCATATTGATTGTAGAGTTGGGAAAGGCACCACAGAGAAGGAAGATTTCAGCTGGGCCTTGAAAGATGAGAGGAATGAAGAAAAAAAGGGAGGAGAAGATGTAAGATGTAACATGGATAAATGAAAATTTCATAGAACATTAAAAGTAAAGGAAGTAAAACAGTCCAGCATGACTCACAGTTTTTTTTTTCCTCTTGAGCAAATAGCTGAATAATGGTGATGTTGCCAAGACACGATGGTCTGTATTTGGGGCAAACTCCAGGTAGACAGTGAATTCTGTCATGAGACAAGGGTTCTGTGGGGTATCAAGTGCAATATGAATCCAGGGGTCAAGAAAGAGTCTGGAGACATGGAAGTAACCTAAATGTCCATCGACAGATGAATGGATAAAGAAGATCTGGTACATATATACAATGGAATATTACTCAGCCATAAAAAGGAATGAAATTGGGTCATTTGTAAAGACGTGGATGGATGTAGAGAGTGTCATACAGAGTGAAGTAAGCCAGAAAGAGGAAAACAAATATCGTATATTAACTCATATATGTGGGATCTATAAAAATGGTATAGATAATCTTACTTGCAAAGCAGAAACAGAGACACAGACACAGAGATCAAATGTATGGATACCAAGGGGGAAGTGGTGGTGGGATAAATTGGGAGATTGGGACTGACATTATACACACTACTATGTATAAAATAGACAACTAATGACAACCTACTGTATAGTACGGGGAACTCTACTTAATGCTCTGTGGTGACCTAAATGGGAAGGAAATCCAAAAAAGAGATGCTATATGTATACATACAGCTGATTCATTTTGCTATACAGCAGAAACTACCACAACACTGTAAAGCAAATATACTCCAATAAAAATTAATTTTAAAAAAAAAGAGAGAGTCTAGAGAACCCCTTCTACCAGTGTGTCATTTATTCTAAACCTACCTCCTCCCGTTTTGGTTTTATGGCTGGTTGGAGCACCTGAACTGACTATTCCAGTCTCCACCTGCCCTCTACATTCTCACATCCATTACTCCTCTTCCCTCACACTTAAATTTCTTCTTTGCCTCAAATTCTTTCCCCTGTAACTGTCAGCCAACACTTCCTTTCCTTTGCTGACACTGGCAGGACTAGAAAGTGATTGCAGGACATTCAGGCAATACTACTGAAGCTCAACCTGGCACCAAGACGGCATCGGGCACTAAAACATGAGACAAACCCCCATGGGTGCCTGAGACCACAGATGTTCCATCTCTCACCCCCCTCTGGAAAGCTCCACACGAAATAAGTTACACCAAGGATACTGGCAAACATCCTATTAACCTCGTTGTCC
Organism: Physeter macrocephalus; assembly: GCF_002837175.3. Taxonomy (NCBI): domain Eukaryota; kingdom Metazoa; phylum Chordata; class Mammalia; order Artiodactyla; family Physeteridae; genus Physeter; species Physeter macrocephalus. The sequence goes on from NC_041224.1 coordinate 81,160,462, forward strand.
ACTGGGCTTGTCACATGCCAATCCCTACCTTCTTCCTCATTTCCTCCCCCATTTCATGAAAGCCGTAGAACTCTGTTCTTCATTAGGAAGAAACAGATAAACCAGATCTGAGACAAGGACTAACCAACTCCAGAACTCACAGATGACAGGAATTCAGCAGGACTTCCATTCATTTTATTTTTTTAATAATTTTTATTGGAGTATAGTTGCTTTACAATGTTGTGTTAGTTTTTCCTATACCGCAAAGTGAATCAGCTATATGTATATATATCCCTTTTTTTTTTTGGATTTCCTTCCCATTTAGGTCACCGCAGAGCATTGAGTAGAGTTCCCTGTGTATATTTTATATATAGTAGTGTATATATGTCAGTCCCAATCTCCCAATTCATCCCACCCCCTTCCCCCCTTGGTATCCATATGTTTGTGCTCTACATCTATGCCTCTATTTCTGCTTTGCAAATAAGTTCATCTGTACCATTTTTCTAGATTCCACATATGTGATATTATACGATATTTGTTTTTCACTTTCTGACTTACTGCACTCTGTATGACAATCTCTAGGTCCATCCATGTCTCTGCAAATGGCAGGAAAAACTACCATGTGACCCAGCAATCCCACTCCTGGGTATATACCCAGAGAAAACCAAAATTCAAAAAGATACATGCACCCCATTGTTCACTGCAGCACTATTTACAATAGCCAGGTCATGGAAGCAACCTAAATGTCCATAAACAGAGGAATGGATAAAGAAGATGTGGTACGTATGTACAATGGAATATTACTCAGCCATAAAAAGGAACGAAATTGTGCTATTTGCAGAGACATGGAAGGATTTCCATTCATTTTAAAAATACATAAAGAACAGACTTGTGGTTGCCAAGGGGGAGGGGTTTGGGGGAGGGAAGAGGTGGGAGATTGGGGTTAGCATATGTAAGCTTTTATATAGAGAATGGATAAAAAACAAGGTCCTACTGTACAGTACAGAGAACTATATTCAATATCCTATAACAAACTATAATTGAAAAGAATATTTTTAAAAAGAATGTTTATATATGTACATATATAGGTATAACTGAATCACTTTGCTGCACAGCAGAAATTAATGCAACACTGAAAATCAACTATACTTCAATAAAAAAATTTTTTAATTCATAGATAATAAATTCAGATTTTAAATGAGTATTCAACTTGGGGTCTACACCTGTCTAAATCTCTCTATATCTTCAGTCAATACTATATAAAAAGAGTTCCTTGATGGTATGATGGAATATTACTCAGCCATAAAAAGGAACGAAATTGTGCTATTTGCAGAGACATGGAAGGATTTCCATTCATTTTAAAAATACATAAAGAACAGACTTGTGGTTGCCAAGGGTGAGGGGTTTGGGGGAGGGAAGAGGTGGGAGATTGGGGTTAGCATATGTAAGCTTTTATATAGAGAATGGATAAAAAACAAGGTCCTACTGTACAGTACAGAGAACTATATTCAATATCCTATAACAAACTATAATTGAAAAGAATATTTTTAAAAAGAATGTTTATATATGTACATATATAGGTATAACTGAATCACTTTGCTGCACAGCAGAAATTAATGCAACACTGAAAATCAACTATACTTCAATAAAAAAATTTTTTAATTCATAGATAATAAATTCAGATTTTAAATGAGTATTCAACTTGGGGTCTACACCTGTCTAAATCTCTCTATATCTTCAGTCAATACTATATAAAAAGAGTTCCTTGATGGTATGATGAGTTTTTTCCAACAAAACCAAAAAAATGCTGACTTTAAATCATAAACTGAAGACAAGTCAAAGAGAAGACACTAAGAAAAGCCCTATGAATGCACACACTGCCATCACTGATTTCTCTATTAAAGAAACATTGATGGAGCACATACCATGGGCCAGGCACAGAGCGGGGCCCTGAGCAAAGACAAGTTAGACAAGACTTCCCCAGTCGCACCACCCCAAAATTAACATAGCCTAGTGCAAAAGAGAAGCAAGGGAGGGGCTAACTTCTGTGCCAAGTGATGAACTAGATCCTCAGGTAGTGAGAGCAGCCCACCCAATACAGGAGGAGGAGGAGGAACGGGGGGGGCGGTGGAGAGCAGTGGGTAGGTGAGATAGTGCACCTGACCACAAGTGATCCTACGGGTCTGATGAGCTACAGCCCTGTCTCTCCATCCTCTGCAAACAGCTCACCAAGCAGATAAATGGCAATGAGGGGCCACGGAAGAAAGACTCAGTCTCAGTCTAGGTCAATTATTTTTAGGGCAGGAGAAGAGAAGCAGAAGATTCTTTTTCAAGAAAGAAGTTTTTAATTGTTGTTGTTTGTTTGTTTGTTTAATGGCTGATTTAAATCAAACTACCCAGAATAACCTGAAGGACTGTACATTCCAGGCTCTTCTGCATTTAGCTGGAGAAGAGAAATAACCACTACCACCCATCTGCAAACTATCCATCTGCCATCACATCACTGACAGCCCTCAGCACAGCCCACAGCCACTGCAGATACACGTCATGTCAGAAAGCCCTCCAGCCTTCATTCAAGGCAGAGCAGAATGCCCACCACCCTTGACCAACCCCCATCCACACTTCAGGCCTGTGTTTGTCATATTTCCTCACCTATCAAATCCTACTTATCCTCTGTGCCAACCTGAACACTGCCTCACACATGACAAGCCCTTGGGTCCCCACATATGATCTCCTCCAACCACTGAGCTGTCAGGAGAAATGCTTGAATGTTTTGCACAGACAGCCAGCCCCAATATCTGTTTGCCTCTCTGCTACAATTAATGCTATGTCCTAATAGATCACAACTTGAAGGCAGGGTCACATTCTTATCCATCTCTTATTTCCAACAGAATCTTTATGATGCCCGAGTTAGAGTAGGCATTAAATATTTATAGTCAGCAAAATAGTTTAACAGCTAACTTTTAAAACAGCTTACTCTAATTTGAGTTTGTTAGCCTATCAAGGCCAAGAAGCCCACCTATTTTTTTTCTGGTCAGTTAATAAATAACACGAAGATAAAGATTAACATTAGTATACAATTTAACATCTTAGCCCCTTCATACTAAACTATGAATTAGGAACTATGTTTAAAAATTCACTTAATTTATATTTTGATTAGTGGAAAAAGATATTTCAAATTTACAAATAACAGTAAACATCATAAAAAACTGTTACAAAAAGGATTTCATAAATGTTAATGGTTATGAAACAAACAGTTAAGTCATTTAATGGTTAATGGTGTCTTAACATAGTAATGCTTCCAAAATAATATGGTCTTCAAATATCCACAATCCCACTTCCCAGTGAAATCTAAATGTATGGCATAATTAAGAGGCTTTGGTTCTAAAAATAAAATAAAAAATCCTAGTGGAATAACCAGTTTTCTCCATAATTGTAACACTAACCTAGAATATAAAAAAATTAAGCCATTGTCTCAACACTGAAACCTACTTCCAGTGCCATAAATGTAAGATTTTTTAAAAAAACTAATTAAACTGATTATCCTTATAGTTATAGTTGTTCATCTGATGATTACGTTTAAATTAAATTCATCCTAGAAATACAATATTTGTCACATAATTATATTTGGTTATTTTTACCTTATAGAAATACTAAAGCTTTATAAAAATCACTGAATTGATAAGAATTTGTTTCCTTTAATATTTGGTTTTCTTTTCATTTTTAGAGGAGGCAAGTGAAGTTGCCCACAGGTAAGTGTGCACACACGTGCACAGGAGCAGACACTCACGCAGGTACGTACTTGTGAAGGAGAAGAGAGTTCCAACTCTCTGGCAGTCAAAAGGAGACACATATTCTTACATTTCTTAGGAATGTGAATATGCATTTTTGTCTGTGGGTAGTGGAGACAGAGAGATAGAAACAGACACACATTTCAGCAAAAAGTTCAAATTATGCTCTTGATGCCTTTGCCAGGAGATGGAAAAAAGAAAACTCATCCAATAGGGCTTTTAATGCCTTGAAGTATTCTAGGAAGGTTATTTGTAATACTTTTAAAATACATAGAGGTCAACCCCAAACAAATGGGAACACTGGGTGCAATCAATATTACCTTCGTTTAAATTCTTATAAATGACATCCTCTCCATGCAAGCTAACCACAAAAATAAATCCTACCCAAATTTTTCAAGGGCACTGAATACACTTTTAAAAGAAGAAAAAAAGACAAACAGGAAAGTGCCCAGCCCTGGTCTCACCTCTGGCCCTTCTGGTGCATCCTCTCCAAGGGGAGTTTTCTGGAGCACATCAACGATGCCACTGCTGGAAGCCCTCCTGTCCTCGGCAGGAGAGGCGTAGGTCTCCTGGGAGTCTGTTTCCACCACATGGAAGTGGCCTGCTTCTTCCTGGCTCCAATCCAAATCTTCTTCAGACTGTTTCAAAGAGCTACTGCTACTTCTGGGAACGATCCCTGCCGTCGACAGGCTGCTAGGCACCGAGGTGTAGGACGACTGGGGCTGAGAGTAAGACCACCCCTCCGGGGCCAAGGCCTCAGCCTCCAGGAGGTCAGGGACAGAGAGGCTGAGGCGGCGGTCCAGACAATGCCTGTCCCGTAAGTCCAGGGGTTTGTCTGAGTTCTTTTTCACCTTCCTCTTGCTCAGGTTGATTAACAAAGGCCTGGTCCGCTGTTTTAAAGAGCCCCAGACAGAAGGTTTATCCAGATTCATGGCTGCATGAAGACCCAGGAAGTCACTCTGGGAAACAGTGTGTCTCTACAGGCCCTTCCTAGGAAACAGAAGACAAGAAGAAAGAACATGAAGCTACTCTGTGCTGTCAGGGCACATCAAAGCGGAAAACATGACTCAAGAATCTCACCCTTCCCATTAAGTGATCAAGATCGAAACATTTGATTGGTAACATCTACAAATATCAGGAAGAGCATTCTTATGGCACTGAATTTTTAAGATCTTTTTATCAGAGTAGTTACAGAAAAGTTAAAGCAATGAATGCATGAAACTATAAGGTTGACACAAAAAATGTGACATTAAAAGACTGTTTTCTGGGCTTCCCTGGTGGCGCAGTGGTTGAGAGTCCGCCTGCCAATGCAGGGGACGCGGGTTCGTGCCCTGGTCCGGGAAGATCCCACAGGCCACAGAGCGGCTAGGCCCGTGAGCCAGGGCCGCCGAGCCTGCGCGTCCGGTGCCTGTGCTCCGCAACGGGAGAGGCCACAACAGTGAGAGGCCCGTGAACCGCAAAAAAAAAACCAAAAAACAAAAACAAAAAAAGACTGTTTTCTGAGTTTGGCTTATTTCACTCATTGCACTCCAGGTTCATCTTTGTTGCTGCAAATGACAAAATTTCCTTCTTTTTATGACTAAATAATATCCCACTGTATATGCATATATATATATACCACATTTTCTTTATCTATTCATGCTTCAGTGGCCATCTAGGTTTTTTTTCCAAATCTTGGCTACTGTGAATAATGCTGCAGTGAAAAGGGATGCAGATATCTCTTGGAGATACTGATTTCATTTCCTTTGAGTATATACCCAGAAATGAGATAGCTGGTTTAATTCTAGTTTTTCATTGTTTAAGGAACTTCCATACTGTTTTCCCTAACTAGACCAATGTATATTTCCGCCAACAGTGTGTAAGTGTTCCCTATTCGCCACACCCTCGCCGACACTCATCTCTTTGTCTTTTTTATTTTTATAATCACCATGTATTTTTGAAATTTGCTAAGAGAGTAGATCTTAGGTGTTCTCAGCACACACACGCACAAAAAAATGGTAAGTATATGAGGTGATGGAGATATTAATTAACTTGATTGTGGTGCTCATTTTGTAATGCATATTAAATTGACCACTGTATACCTTAAATATATGCAATTTTTATTTGTCAATTATACCTTAATAAACCTTGAAAAAAACAATAAAAATAAAAAGTAAATAAGAAGGCTTCTTTCTTATCTCCTCTCAAGAGAAAGCAGAGCAAAAGGCATTTACTAGAAAAATAACAGCATCTTTTAACCAGTATGTTCAAGGGAGTCCCTTTCTATGTGTCTAAACCCAGAGTCAGCAAACAATTTCTGTACAAGGCCAGTTAGTAAATATTGTAGACTTTGAGGGTGAGATGGTGGTCAAGCTACTCAACTCTGTTGTTGTGACACCAAAGGAGACAGAGATAATACCAAAATGAAAGCGTGTACCTGTGTTCCAATAAAACTTTATTTATAAAAACGGGCAGCCGACTGTAGTTTGTCAATCCTGCTTTAAGCTTATCATCTTCCTTTCTAGAGTTAAGTGTGCACTTTGAAGGACAAACAACTGCTCATATCAACTAGGATTCCATCTAGTATCTTTAAAATTTATATTAAAATAAGAGTGAGAGGTCTGCCCTTATTCCAGTGTACCAGATCAGAAGAACTGGCAAAACTTCTATAATGGAAATATTAAGAAAAGCAACCTTCAGAGCTGCAGCTTGAGAATGAAAGAGTTAGAGAAAACGTTTTCCACAAACAGTTGGGTGTGAGTGATACGAATGCTTCACAGACAAATATGATACATTATGGTGAATGCTATGCAAGAAAGGAAGTAATTTAAGATATCACAAGGCGGACGCATTAGGAATCAGATTAAAATCAAGTTTGGAGCAATAACCCTTATTCTCCGTGTTAAGTACCTCAGAATAAATCTTTCCAATATGAAAAAGTACAGTGTGGTCAAGTCACTCTAATTTGGCCTGTACTCACATTGACACATTTGGCTGAGGACAAAAAAGACCAAGAGCCATGGCAAAAAGCATTTTCAAAAATCAAGGACTTCATGCATTTGTACCCAGCCCAGGATATTTAGTCATTGGGAAGTCACTGCCTTTTGAAGGGCAGGACAATACAACTCTACAGCTCTTGCCTGTTGACCATTAGCATCCCAGGATGAACTTAGTATCTTCAAGTAGGCAATGTGGAGATGAATGGATTCTAGAGGCAGACTCCACAGGTTGGAATTTTACTTTTTTATGTTCTGCTTAGGTGTACTATCACACTCTCAATTTTTTCACCTATCCACTGGGGATTGTATCACCTAGTTTACAGACAAAATGAGATAAAGTGTTAAGTCCAGTGTCTGAGTATCCTTAGGTGGACTATTACACTAAGTCTCAATTTTTTCACCTATCCACTGGGGATTGTATCACCTAGTTTACAGACAAAATGAGATAAAGTGTTAAGTCCAGTGTCTGAGTATCTGATACAGAGAAAGTGTTCAGTCAGGAAAAGCTATTTTTTATTACTACTGATAATACTATCATAATGTCATATTTTGATATCTTAACTCAAGTTACTTAAGAGCTGTCTCATTATTATTTCCATTTTTATGCATAAGTTTAAATATAACTACCTCATAGGGATCTTGTGAGGACTGAATGAGTTAGTCCATAAAAAGTACTTAGAATAATGCTTCACATAGATTAAATTTTTAATATTACAATGTTACCCAGCTTTTTTTTTTTTTTTTTTTTTTGTGGTATGCGGGCCTCCCTCTGTTGTGGCCTCTCCCGTTGCGGAGCACAGGCTCCTGACGCGCAGGCCCAGCGGCCATGGCTCACGGGCCCAGCCGCTCCGCGGCATGTGGGATCCTCCCAGACCGGGGCGCGAACCCGGTTCCCCTGCATCGGCAGGCG
>NC_041224.1:81168532-81186719 GCF_002837175.3 Physeter macrocephalus
ACTTCACTTAGTATGATAATCTCCAGGTCCATCCATGTTGCTGCAAATGGCATTATTTCATTCTTTTTAATGGCTAAGTAATATTCCATTGTATATATGTATCACATCTTCTTTATCCATTCATCTGTCAATGGACATTTAGGTTGCTTCCACGTCTGGGCTATTGTAAACACTGCTGCACTGAACACTGCGGTGCTTGTCTCCTTTCAAACCATGTTTTTCTCCGGATATATATGCAAAAGTGGGATTGCTGAATCATATGGTAGCTCTATTTTTAGTTTTTTAAGGAACCTCCATACTGTTCTCCATAGTGGCTGTACCAATTTACGTTCCCACCAACAGTGTAAGAGGGTTCCCTTTTCTCCACACCCTCTCCAGCATTTATTGTTTGCACATTTTTTGATGATGACTGGTGTGATGTGATATCTCACTGTAGTTTTGACTTGCATTTCGCTAATAATTAGTGATGTTGAGCATCTTTTCATGTGCCTCTTGGCCATTTGCATGTCTTATTTGGAGAAATGTCTCTCTAGGTCTTCTGCCCATTTTTTGATTGGGTTCTTTGTTTTTTTGATATTGAGCTGCATGAGCTGTTTGTAAATTTTGGAGACTAATTCCTTGTCAGTTGCACTGTTTGCAAATATTTTCTCCCATTCTATGGGTTGTCTTTTTGTTTTCTTTATGATTTCCTTTGCTGTGCAAAAGCTTTTGAGTTTAATCAGGTCTCATTTGTTTTTTGTTTTTTCCCATTACTCTGGGAGACACATAGAAAAAGATATTGCTGCGATTTATGTCAAAGAGTGTTCTGCCAATGTTTTCCTCTTAGAATTTTACAGTATCTGGTCTTACATCTAGGTCTTTAGTCCATTTTGAGTGTATTTTTGTGTATGGTGTTAAAGAATGTTCTAATTTCATTTTTTTACGTGAAGCTGTCCCGTTTTCCCAGCACCATTTATTGAAAGACTGTCTTTCCTCCATTTTATAGTCTTCCCACCTCTGTCATAGATTAATTGGCCATAGGTGCATGGGTTTATTTCTGCGCTTTCTATCCTGTTCCATTGATCTTTATTTCTGTTTTTGTGCCAGTACCGAACTATTGTTTTTTGTATACATGTCACAGTTAAAACAGTTCTCTTCTTGCTGTTTAAATCCATTCTGACCATCTCTATTTTGTAGTTGGTTTGTTTAGACCATTTGCATTTAATGTAATAATTGATATGTTTGCACTTAGGTCTAGGATTTTATCGTTTCTTGTTTGTTTCCTCTGCTACTTGTTCTGTTTCCTCCTTCCCGCACTTAGGTTTAAACATTTTCTTAGTGTGACATTTTAATTTATCAATTCTGATTTCTGACTATATCTCTTCATGTAAATTTTTGGTGGTTGATCTAGGGGTTACAACATGCAGAGTTAACCTTTTACCCTTTACTTGGAATCAATAATTCAGCACTGCAAGTGGATTAGAAAAACCAAATCACAGGCATTTGTTTGCTATTGCTGTTATAATTTTTAAAAAACCCACAAACTTAGTGGTTTATTGAGATAAATTTATTACTTTTCAATTCTGGATGTCAGAAGTCCAATACACATTTCATCAAGCTAAAATCAAGGTGTTGACAAAGCTGCATAATTTCCTGGAAGCTCTGGAGGAAAATCTGTGTCTTGGTCATTCCACACAAAAAAGTCCTCATTTTCTTGCTAGCTGAGGGTCTTTTGCAACTTGGCCCTCTTCTTCACCTTTAGAGACAGAAACAGCCATGAAAGTCCATCTTAACACTGCAGCTCTCTGATGCAGTCTTCTGGCTTCCTCTTCCATTTTTAAGGACTCATGTGACACGACTGGGTAAACCAGGATAGTATATTCTTCCCATCACAAGATTTGCAGCCACACACACACAAAAAAGAACGTTGTAGATTCGTTTAACATCTTTATTGGAGTATAATTGCTTTATGATGGTGTGTTAGTTTCTGCTTTATAACAAAGTGAATCAGGTATACATATACATATATCCCCATATCTCCTACCTCTTTCATCTCCCTCCCACCCTCTGTATCCCACCCCTCTAGGTGGACACAAAGCACCGAGCTGATCTCCAAGTGCTATGCGGTTGCTTCCCACTAGCTATCTGTTTTACATTTGGTAGTGTATATATGTCCCTGCAACTCTCTAACTTCATCCCAGCTTACCCTTCCCCCTCCCCATGTCCTCAAGCCCATTCTATATGTCTGCGTCTTTATCCCTGTCCTGCCCCTAGGTTCATCATAACAATTTTTTCTTTTTTAGATTCCATATATATATGTTAGCATACGGTATTTGTTTTTTCTTTCCCAATTACTTCACTCTGTATGACAGTCTCTAGGTCCATCCACCTCACTACAAATCACACAATTTAGTTTCTTTTTATGGCTGAGTAATAGTCCATTGTATATATGTGCCACATCTTCTTTATCCATTCATCTGTCAATGGACATTTAGGTTGCTTCCATGTCCTGGCTATTGTAAATAGAGCTGCAATCAACATTGTGGTACATGACCCTTTTTGAATTATGGTTTTCTCAGGGTATATGCCCAGTAGTGGGATTGCTGGGTCATATGGTAGTTCTATTTTTATTTTAAGGAACCTCCATACTACCCTCCATAGGGGCTTTTTCAATTTACATTCCCACCAACAGCGTAAGAAAGTTCCCTTTTCTACACACCCTCTCCAGCATTTACTGTTTGTAGATTTTTTTGATGATCGCCATTCTGACAGGTGTGAGGTGATACCCCATTTTACTTTTATTTTCACTCCAGCATTTACTGTTTGTAGATTTTTTTGATGATCGCCATTCTGACAGGTGTGAGGTGATACCTCATTGTACTTCTGATTTGCATTTCTCTAACGAGAGAGATGTTGAGCATCCTTTTGTGTGTTTGTTGTCAATCTGTGTATCTTCTATGGAGAAATGTCTATTTAGGTCTTCTGCCCATTTTTGGATTAGGTTGTTTGTTTTTCTGATATTGAGCTGCATGAGCTGCTTGTAAATTTTTGGAATTAATCCTTTGTCAGTTGCTTCATTTGCAAATATCTTCTCCCATTCTGAGGGGTGTCTTTTCATCTTGTTTAAACTTTCCTTTGCTTTGCAAAAGCTTTTAAGTTTCATTAGGTCCCATTTGTTTATTTTTGTTTTTATTTTTATTTTTTTTTATTTTTTTTTTTTTTGTGGTATTTCCTCTAAGAGTTTTATAGTGTATGGCCTTACATTTAGGTCTTTAATCCATTTTGAGTTTATTTTTTGTGTATGGCTTTAGGAAGTGTTCTAATTTCATTCTTTTACATGTAGCTGTCCAGTTTTCCCAGCAACACTTACCAAAGAGGCTGTCTTTTCTCCATTGTATGTTCTTGCCTCCTTTATCAAAGGTAAGGTGACCATATGTGTGTGGGTTTATCTCTAGGCTTTCTATCCTGTTCCATTGATCTATATTTCTGTTTTTGTGCCAGCACCAAACTGTATTGATTACGGTAGCTTTGTAGTATACTCTTAAGTCTGGGAGCCTGATTCCTCCAGCTCCATTTCCCTTTCTCAAGACTGCTTTGGCTATTCGGGGTCTTTTGTGTTTCCATACAAATTGTGAAATTTTTTGTTCTAGTTCTGTAAAAAATGACATTGGTAGTTTGATAGGGATTGCACTGAATCTGTAGATTGCTTTGGGTAGTATAGTCATTTTCACAATGTTGATTCTTCCACTCCAAGAGCATGGTATATCTCCCCATCTGTTTGTATCATTTTTAATTTCTTTCAACAGTTTCTTATAGTTTTCTGCATACAGGTCTTTTGTCTCCTTAGGTAGCTTTATTCCTATGTATTTTATTCTTTTTGTTGCAAGAGTAAATGGGAGTGTTTCCATAATATCTTTTTCAGATTTTTCATCACTAGTGTATAGGAATGCAAGAGACTTCTGTGCATTAATTTTGTATCCTGCTACTTTACCAAATTCATTGATTAGCTCTAGTAGTTGTCTGGTAGCATCTTTAGAATTCTCTGTGTAGAGTAGCATATCTTCTGCAAACATTGACAGCTTTACTTCTTCTTTTCCATTTGGATTCCTTTTCATTCTATTTCTTCTCTGATTGCTGTGGCTAAAACTTCCAAAACTATGTTGAATAACAGTGGTGAGAGTGGGCAACCTTGTCTTCTTCCTGATAGTAGAGGAAATGGTTTCAGTTTTTCACCATTGAGAACGAAGCTGGCTGTGGGTTTGTCATATATGGCCTTTATTATGTTGAGGTTAAGTTGTCTCTATATCTACTTTCTGGAATGTTTTTATCATAAGTGGGTGTTGAATTTTGTCTAATGCTTTTCTGCATCTATTGATATGATCATATGGTTTTTCTTCAATTTGTTAATATAGTGTATCACATTGATTGATTTGTGTATATTGAACAATCCTTGCATTCTTGGGATAAACCCCACTTGATCATGGTGTATGATCATTTTAATGTCCTGTTGGATTCTGTTTGCTAGTATTTTGTTGAGGATTTTTGCATCTATGTTCATCAGTGATATGGGCCTGTAGTTTTCTTTTTTTGTGACATCTTTGTCTGGTTTTGGTATCAGAGTGACGGTGGCCTCACAGAATGAGTTTGGGTGTTTTCCTCCCTCTGCTATATTTTGGAAGAGTTTAAGAAGGATAGATGTTAGCTCCTTTATAAATGTTTGACAGAATTCACCTGTGAAGCCATCTGGTCCTGGGCTTTTGTTTGTTGGAAGATTTTTAATCACAGTTTCAATTTCAGTGCTTGGGATTGGTCTGTTTATATTTTCTATTTCCTCCTGGATCAGTCTTGGAAGGCTGAGGTTTTCTAAGAACTTGTCCATTTCTTCCAGTTTGTGCATTTTATTGGCATATAGTTGCTTGTATTAATCTCTCATTATCCTTTGTATTTCTGCAGTGTCAGTTGTTACTTCTCCTTTTTCTTTTCTAATTCTATTGATCTGAGTATTTTCCCTTTTTTTCTTGATAGGTCTGGCTATGCTTTATCAGTTTTGTTTATCTTCTCAAAGAATCAGCTTTTAGTTTTATTGATCTTTGCTATCGTTTCCTTCATTTCCTTTTCTTTTATTACTGATCTGACCTTTATGATTTCTTTCATTCTGCAAACTTTGGGGGTTTTTTGATCTTCTTTATCTAATTGTTTTAGGTGTAAGGTTAGGGTGTTTATTTGAGATGGGTCTTGTTTCCAGAGGTAGGATTGTATTGCTATAAACTTCCCTCTTAGAAGTGCTTTTACTGCATCCCATAGGATTTGGGTCGTCGTGTTTTCATTGTCATTTATTTCTAGGTATTTTCTGATTTCCTCTTTGATTTCTTCAGTGATCTCTTGGTTATTTAGTAGTGTATTGTTTAGCCTCCATGTGTTTTTATTTTTTACAGATGTAAGGTTAGGGTGTTTATTTGAGATGGGTCTTGTTTCCAGAGGTAGGATTGTATTGCTATAAACTTCCCTCTTAGAAGTGCTTTTACTGCATCCCATAGGATTTGGGTCGTCGTGTTTTCATTGTCATTTATTTCTAGGTATTTTCTGATTTCCTCTTTGATTTCTTCAGTGATCTCTTGGTTATTTAGTAGTGTATTGTTTAGCCTCCATGTGTTTCTATTTTTTACAGATTTTTTCCTGTGACTGATATCTAGTCTTATAGTGCTGGGGTTAGAAAAGATACGTGATACAATTTCAATTTTCTTAAATTTACCAAGGCTGACTTGTGACCCAAGATATGATCTATCCTACAGAATGTTCCACCAGCACTTGAGAAGAGAGTGTATTCTGTTGTTTTTGGATGGAATGTCCTATAAATATCAATTAAGTCCATCTTGTTTAATGTATCATTTAAAGCTTGTGTTTCCTAATTTATTTTCATTTTGGATGATCTGTCCATTGATGAAAGTGGGGTGTTAAAGTCCCCTACTATGATTGTGTTACTGTTGATTTCCCCTTTCATGGCTGCTAGCATTTGCCTTATGTATTGAGGAACGCCTATGTTGGGTGCATAAATATTTACAATTGTTATATATTCTTCTTCAATTGATCCCGTGATCATTATGCAGTCCTCCTTTGTCTCTTGTAATCGTCTTTATTTTAAAGTCTATTTTGTCTGATATGAGAATTGCTACTCTAGCTTTCTTTTGATTTCCATGTGCATGGAATATCTTTTTCAATCCCCTCACTTTCAGTCTGTATGTGTCCCTAGGTCTGAAGTGGGTCTCTTGTAGAGAGCACATATATGGGTCTAGTTTTTGTATTCATTCAGCCAGTCTATGTCTTTTGGTTGGAGCATTTAATCCATTTACATTTAAGGTAATTATCAATATGTATTTCCCTATTACCATTTTCTTAATTGATTTTGGTTTGTTATTGAAGGTCTTTTCCTTCTCTTGTGTTTGCTGTCTAGAGAAGTTCCTTTAGCATTTGTTGTAAAGTTGGTTTGGTGGTGCTGAATTCTCTTAGCTTTTGGTTATCTGTAAAGGTTTTAATTTCTCCATCAAATCTGAATGAGATATTTGCTGGGTAGAGTAATCTTAGATGTAGGTTCTTCCCTTTCATCACTTTAAATGTCCTACCACTCCCTTCTGGCTTGCAGAGTTTCTGCTGAAAGATCAGCTGTTAACCTTATGGGGATTCCCTTGTATGTTATTTATTGTTTTTCCCTTCTGCTTTTAATATTATTTCTTTGTATTTAATTTTTGATTGTTTGATTAATATGCGTCTTGGCATGTTTCTCCTTGGATTTATCCTGTATGGGACTCTCTGTGCTTCCTAGACTTGATTAACTATTTCCTTTCCCATATTAGGGAAGTTTTCCACTATAATCTCTTGAAATATTTTCTCAGTCCCTTTCTTTTTCTCTACTTCTTCTGGGACCCCTAAAATTCGATTATGGTGCATTTAATGTTGTCCCAGAGGTCTCTGAGACTGTCCTCAATTCTTATCATTGTTTTTTCTTCATTCTGCTCTGTGGTAGTTATTTCCACTATTTTATCTGCCAGGTCACTTATCCATTCCTCTGCCTCAATTATTCTGCTATTGATTCCTTCTAGAGAATTTTTAATTTCATTTATTATGTTGTTCATTATTCTTTGTTTGCTATTTAGTTCTTCTAGGTCCTCGTTAAATGTTTCTTGTATTTCTCCATTCTATTTCCAAGATTTTGGATCATCTTTACTAACGTTACTCTGAATTCTTTTTCAGGTAGATTGCCTACTTCCTCTTCAGTTGTTTGGTCTGGTGGGTTTTTACTTTGCTCCTTCTTCTGCTCTGTGTTTCTCTGTCTTCTCATTTTGCTTATCTTACTGTGTTTGGGGTCTCCTATTTGCAGCCTGCAGGTTCGTAGTTCACACTGTTTTTGGTGTCTGCCCCCAGCGGCTAAGGTTGGTTCAGTGGGTTGTGTAGGCTTCCTGGTGGAAGGTACTAGTGCCTGTGTTCTGGTGGATGAGGCTAGATCTTGTCTTTCTGGTGGGCAGGACCACGTCCGGTGGTGTATTTTGGGGTGTCTGTGACCTTATTATGATTTTAGGCAGCCTCTGCTAATGGGTGGGGTTGTGTTCCTGTTTTGCTCATTGTTTGGCATAGGGGTCCAGCACTGTAGCTTCCTGGTCATTGAGTGGAGCTGGGTCTTAGCTTTGAGATGGAGATCTCTGGGAAAGCCTTTGCCATTTGGTATTATGTGAGGCCGGGAGGTCTCTGGTGGACCAATGCCCTGAACTCAGCTCTCCCACCTAAGAGGCTCAGGCCTGACACTTGGCCGGAGCACCAAGACCCTGTCAGCCACATGGCTCAGAAGATAAGGGAGAAAAAAAAAGAAAGAAAATAAATAAAGTTATTAAAATAAAAAATAAAAAAAAATTATTAAATATTAAAAAAAGAAAGAAGGAACGAAGAGAGCAACCAAACCAATAAACAAATCCACAAATGATAACAAGTGCTAAAAACTATACAAAAAAAAAAAAACCACAGACAGAGAGAACCCTAGGACAAATGGTAAAAGCAAAGCTATACAGAAAGAATCACACAAAGAAGCATACACATACACACTCACAAAAAGAAAAAAAAGGAAAAAAATATACTTATTTATACATATAAAAAAAAGGAAGAGAGCAACCAAATCTACCAATGATAATAAGCTCTATATACTAAACTAAGAAAAACATAAAACCAGAAACAACAAATTAGATGCAGAAAGCAAACCCCAAGCCTACAGTTGCTCCCAAAGTCCACCTCCTCAATTTTGGGATGATTCGTTGTCTATTTAGGTATTCCACAGATGCAACGTACATCAAGTTGATTGTGGAGATATAATCTACTGCTCCTGTGGCTGCTGGGAGAGATTTCCCTTTCTCTTATTTGTTCACACAGATCTTGGGGTTCAACTTTGGATTTGGCCCTGCCTCTGTGTGTAGGTCGCCTGAGGGCGTCTGTTCTAGCCCAGACAGGACATGGTTAAAGTAGCAGCTGATTAGGGGGCTCTGGCTCACTCAGGCCGGGCGGAAGGAGGGGTACAGAATGCAGGGTGAGCCTGTGGAAGCAGAGGCCAGCGTGACATTGCAACAGCCTGAGGCGCACTGTGTGTTCTCCCAGGGAAGTTGTCCCCGGATCATGGGACCCTGGCAGTAGCCGGCTGCACAGGTTCCCGGTAGGGGAGGTGTGGATAGTGACCTGTGCTTGCACAAAGGCTTCTTGGTGGCTGCAGTAGCAGCCTTAGTGTTTCATGCCCGACTCTGGTGTCCGCGCTGACAGCCTCGGCTCGCGCCTGTCTCTAGCGCTCATTTAGGCGGTGCTCTGAATTCCCTCTCCTCATGTACCCCAAAACAATGGTCTCTTGCCTCTTAGGCAGGTGCAGACTTTTTCCTGGGCTCCCTCCTGGCTAGCTGTGGCGCACTAGCCGCATTCAGGCTGTGTTCACCCAGCCAACCCCAGTCCTCTCCCTGAGGTCTGACCTCCGAAGCCCAAGCCTAAGCTTCCAGCCCCAACCCACCCCAGCGGTTGAGGAGACAAGCCTCTCAGGCTGGTGAGTGCTGGTCGGCACCAATCCTCTGTGCAGGAATCTCTCCGCTTTGCCCTCTGTACCCCTGTTGCTTGCGCTCTCCTCCGTGGCTCTGATGCATCTTCCCTGTCCACCCCATCTCCGCCAGTGAAGGGGCTTCCTAGTGTGTGGAAACTTTTCCTCCTTCACAGCTCCCACCTAGAGGTGCAGGTCCCATCCCTATTCTTTTGTCTCTTTCTTTTTTTTTTTTTTTTCTTTTGCCCTACCCAGATACATGGGGGAGCTTCTTGCCTTTGGGGAAGTCTGAGGCCTTCTGCCAGCATTCAGTAGGTGTTCTCTAGGAGTAGTTCCACATGTAGATGTATTTCTGATGTATCTGTAGGGAGGAGGGTGATCTCCACGTCTTACTCCTCTGCCATCTTGAAGGTCTCCCCCCACATCGTTCTTTTTGCCATTTACTGTAACATTCATTCACAGGACTTGGGGATTAGAATGTAGATATGGGGGGGAGGCGGGGACGGGGGGAGATTATTCTGCCTTCCATACCACCATATAGGTTTCCTCGTCATCTCCCTTTTATAAAGTTCTTACATATTACATCTAAATACATTGAAAATTCCCCATCAGACAATGTTTTACTTTGATTTAAATGATGAACCACTTTTTTAATAATTCAAGAAGAGAAGATTTTGTTATATTTACCATTTCCTGAGTGTATATTTCTTTGGATTTATCTTGTCTGGGATTAGCTTAGCTTCTGGAATGTATAGGTTCATCTCTTTTGCCAAACTTGGAAAGTTTTCAGCTATTATTTCTTGGAATATTTTTTAGCAACACACTCTTCTTTCCTTCTGAGCCTCCAATCATACAAACATTATGCCTTTTTGTTATTCTCCAACAGTTCAGGGGTCTCTTCAATATTTTTCCTCTCCTTTATTAACAAACGGATAATTTCTATTGACTTATTTTCAAGTTTGCTGATTCTTTCCTCTGTCACCTCCATTCTGTTACTGAATCCATACAGAGAGGGTTTTTTTCCTTTTTGGTGTGGGGGGTGCAGGGTAGAGAGGCTGCTGTATTTTTTAATTCTAAAATTTCCATTTGGTTTACTGCATATTTCCTATTTCTTTACTGATTACTTCCTATTCTAACTTTTATTTCAGAATTTAAGATTATTCATTTGAGCACTTTTACAGTAGTTGCTTTAAAGTCATCTTTTCATTGTCATCTGTTGTCTTTTCCCATGTGATCTGAGATTTTTGTAGTACTTCATACACCCATATGGAATGTGCCTTGTTTAAATCTATGGTGAATGTTGATATTTTTTCTATCAGGCACTTGATTTGGTTAGCTTCTGGTCATTAAATCCAACCCACCTCTATGGGCTGTAGTTCCAATATCAGTTCCATTTTCAAAAGCTATGCAGGGCCATTCAGATTTACACCGGTGTGCACCATGTAGAGATCAGTCTGGGACTCAGGTGATGTTCTATTCATTAATTCCATCCTCAAAGACCTTGGTATGCTAATAAGGATGAGATCCAAGCATGTGCAGATTGTAGTGAGTCTAGGAGTTCACAGATTCATGGGTTTATTTCCCAGGCCCCTCCTTCTCACCTGTCTCCGCTGATACTTTCTGGTACCCTGGAACATCCCTTGTCACTCCTCCAATCAAAAACAACCCAGTTCTATGACTGCACCAGAGTAGCAGGAGGATTGAGAGGGGGTGGGGGGGAAACAAGCAATGGTTTAGCCCTGCCTTTTATAACTATAGCTTTACCAGATAGACAGGATGTTCCCTTAACTCATTGGCTCCTGAAGTTTCCCACCGCCAGCTGTTTCTGCTGCTACTGCCTCTGCCACAAGATTGCCAGGGAGCTGGGGCATGACAAAACCAAGAAAAAGGAGACAAAAAAGATGGGAGATTTCTCCCTTCTCTCAGAGCTTTAGGGCTTCCCTTTTCTACTCCTTGAGCCAGAACTAGATGTGTCTCCTGGATTTCCGTCTGTGTTCCAATACTGACTTCAGGATTTTGGACTGCATTGAATTCAAGCTGTGGGGGTAGCAGAGGAAAAAACTGTAAGCCCATCTCTAGTTCAGTGGTATTTCATTCTAGTATTCTTCCTTAGTCTACATGCTGATATTTACTTTTCAGAGAACTCAACTAGCTTCAACTGGCATTTTATCCAGTTTCATGTTTGTATTCATTGGGGGAAAAATGGTTGGAGTGGTTTTATTCAATTTTACCTGGAACCAGAATTCTTTTAATAAGTTTTGCAAAAGCATTTTAACCAATTTCCCCAAGTGTGCAATACCAAGTGTACAGAACTGCAAACATATAAACACAAAAGATATGTGCCCAGGAAAAAAAAGTAATCTTAAGGGTGTACATAAAGCTAATACACTGTTAGACTGTGGTCTCTTTGATGCTTGAAAACGTCATCCCTCCAATTCACAGTGCATTCTTCAGAATAAAGGAAACTTACAAATCTAAGGTTTGAAGAAAATGACAGTGAGGTAAATCCAACTATCTAAGTATTAAAATATACTGAGTTTTCTTCATCTCAAAGGATACTTAAAAACAAACATATCTGTTCCATTTTCTACAATGACAAAAGTTCATAGGTTATTGTCACAAACACCCAAAGGATCACAAGTTAAAATATAACCCACGCTCTGCAAACCATCAGCACTAGAAGCAGAATCTCTTCGTAAAACAACATACCTATGCTACCCTACCTGTTAAATTTCAGCTTTCATTTATTGAACGAAAATAAGTATTCTGTTTCTTCAAACTACTAAAGGCAAGACAAGGTCTTTACAGGAAACAGCCCCAAGCCAAGGAGCCTAATGGAAGCTTCATTTATTATGGTTTTAACCCAGACATCCTCCCCAGCTGGCTGGTAGCCACTGGCCAAATGGAAAAAGAACAAACCTTTGAAATTTCAGCTCAAAAGTTTCTGATTGAACCTGGACCACAACCCCTATCTGAATGAGAAACTCAAGAAAGGAAAGAGGTTCTGAGAATGACAACAGCATAAGTTATCATCACGTGTATCAGAGCTATTCAGTAACATTAACTCAAATTGTGCTTCTCAAAGTTCTCCTTTAGTGTAAATGTGATGAAAAGGGTTTGTTTTCACAATCTAAATATCAATTCCAATGACAAAGCAGCAGGTAGTTATTATGAGTCAGAATGTGTCATTACTGAGACATCTTTTTAGTTAACCACAATATCTTTTTTTCTTACCAGTAGAAAGAAAATTTCCTACCACATTCTGTTAAAATAGGGGGGAAAATATCTAAACTAAATTCAATGAAAGTGAAAATCTGACGGTGTAAGCTTATCTTACGGGAAAAGACAAAGGCAAATAAAATTCTAAAGAAGGATTATTCAGTATTCTGATAGAACAGGGTAAGAGTCTGTACACCTGGGTATATTTAATTGTGCTTGTAGCAGAAATAATCCCCCCACCCTTATCTAAAGGAGACTATCATTAGGGAAAGGTCTCTCGAGATCAGTTCCATATAAAGGACAGACGATTCTCTGCTTTTTTAGTCAATTTGGTTTTTTTCTTCTAAAATACAGCCTCCCAATCTATCATCCAACTTGTTACTAAATTTGTGAGCCAACTGAGGAAAGGGAGATCATTCCATATACCAGACATCTATTAAAAAAATATATCATGGAGACAGAAATCCCTCCAAAATTAGGATCTAGTCCAAAAGGACTAGATGCATTTTTCAGTCCCACTACACATGTTCTTGGAAAGAAACAAAATGTATTAATAGAGAAGTAGGTTCTGTCTCCTCTGGTTAATGCCATACCTGGCCACACTACTGGTCTCTTAAAAAATCTCATCTACAGAAAAAAAAAAAAACCTCAGAATTTCTTACCTCTTTATCAATCACTCCTAATTCATAGGCTATGCTTGGAGAGGATTAGAGGAAAGGAGAGGAAGGGGCTAGGGTTTCTGAAGCATCAGATACATGTACTTTCACTTTAATTCCATCTCTGACAGCATATCCACAGTTACCATCTTGCCCTGAAATGACCAGAATGAGTTTAATAAAAGGTATACATGATTTTTAAATGGGCCCTGAGTTAACATTCCATTCCCAAAGAATAAAGAAATTGCACAGAAAAGCATAAGTAGCTAGCTTTTAAAAGGCCTGTGTGCAACGTTATTCCTTGGTTGGCATCTGGAAGGAACTTGGGAGTTGGAAGGTTTCCCCCACCAAACTAAGTGACAAGAGCAACTCATTGCTCCTAAACCGTGTATGCAAACAATCTGTCTTATGCTAAATACCCGCTTCCCTTCTAAGAGTCTAGAAATGAAATACACACTAGGCAGAGGGGGCCTATGTGACCAGTTCCCAGCACAAATCTACTTCAAAAATCTTTCTAATGAGCTTCCCTGGTAGACAACATTTCACAGGTGCTGTCACACCTCCCCACTAGAGGAATCAAGCCTGTCCTAAGTGACTCCACTGGTAGAGGACTCTTGGAAGCTTACATCCGGTTTCCTCCAGACCCTCCTATGCACTTTTCTCTTCATTGATTTTGCTGTGTATCCTTTCCCTACAGGAAATCATAGCTAAGAGCATGACAAAATGCTGAGTCCTTCTAGAGAGCCACCTGACCTGGGGGCAGTCTTAGGAATCCCTGACACAGAAATGTTAATAAGAACATCAATGCTTTAACATAAGTTGCCAAAATGGACAGATTTGGAAGAAACGAAATATTCTAAATGATTCTGATTCATTCCTTAGTAAGAGTAACTGAAAGAAAACAAACCAGATATTTAAAAAAAAAAAAAAAGACTAAGAAGAAAGAATAAGTGAAATCTCATTATAGCATTAAAATTTCTTTAATATAAGCATGAAAAGACAGGCAGCTCAACTTAACAATAAACAGATGGGTCTGCAAGAAGGGTAGGAAGGAAATGAGATGAGAAATGGTCAATTAAGTCAGTGGTATTCTATGGGCCAGGCTTAACTGTGAGTGGTGTCTGCCCATCCAGAAACATTCAAGAAGAACCAGAAACACAACAGCTAAGAAGGAATAACTCAACTTCAGGGGGCAGGTGGTGCTCTGGCAGAAAAAGCTGGGCCAGCCTGGTGTTGAACAT
Organism: Physeter macrocephalus; assembly: GCF_002837175.3. NCBI lineage: Eukaryota > Metazoa > Chordata > Mammalia > Artiodactyla > Physeteridae > Physeter > Physeter macrocephalus. The sequence continues at coordinate 81,182,683 of NC_041224.1, forward strand.
CCTGAAAGACAACACAGTGTTAACAGGGAATACAGAGACCATGCGGGCCTTGGTCCTTCCAAGGGTTTCTACCACCTCTCTTTAATCAAAGTATCGCTGTCTAGAGTTCTGGTAGGGATGGATGGCCTAAGTAACAGTCTGTAATTTGGGGATTTACCTTTATCTCATGAGAAGTGGGAGAGAGAGGGGAGAGAAGGATACAATGATTACTAGGTACTCATCATTTCTGGAAGCTACAGAATTCTCTATAGTCAGTACGAACACTGACTCTCAGATTTCATAAATGTAAATTTCTTCAGCACTCTTTTTCACTTTAATTGCACTTAGAAAAATTAAGTCAATTTAATAAGCTAAGAAGTAGCTCACCACCATGTCAAGTAGCAGTCCCTCCTCATTTGATGTCTCTTGTTTTATTGCCATATTCTTTGTTAGGATCCAGTGAGATCATATCCATCAAACCACTCTGCAAACGTTAAATAAATACTAAATAGGTGGGTTTTAACATTATAACTCCTACCCTGAGGTCTTCTCTAATCTTTCCTGACTTTTCTTGATCTAAAGAGTTTATTTCATTGATTGGTCTGTTTATTTACTGTTTTATTGATTTCACCCTGACATTGCTTATATACCTTAGTTCATAATCATTTTTAGATCTCTGGACCTAGTAACTCCACTCAAACTTTCTCAGCCTTGGTTATGTATTCCTACTTTCACTCTTGTTGTTATTTTATTACACTTAGTTTTCTTTAGTTACTTTCTAAACAAAATTTAGCCCTATGAATATATATAGAAAATTTTATAACACACAGGTACTGGTATAATAAAAACTTAATGGCAATTACATTTCCTGTGAGTTTCTTTCTGACTTTCCCATCATGCCCTGACAGAAGTAACCACTATTCTAAAATTATATTTATCACATGCAGTTATTTTGTAAGATGTTATTCAGGGATATATAATACCGTACTATTTTTCCTAATTATAAACTTTATATATTGTGAGATTTATATAAGTGGTATATTACCCCATGCTCTTATTTTTTTTTTTTTTTACAAATTGCTTAGTAATGCATAATTATTTTATCATGTCAACTCAAAGGTACCTGAGGGAAACAATAATCTTCCTCTATTCTTTTTTTAAATTTTTAAAATATTTCATACAATTTTTGAAGATTAATTTCCATTTACAGTTACTACAAAATATTGGCTACATTCTCCATGTTGTATAATACATCCTTGAGCTATGCTTTTATTACTTTTTTAAATAAATTTATTTATTTATTTTGGGGGGGCTGCATTGGGTCTTCACTGCTGCAAGCAGGCTTTCTCTGGTTGTGGTGAGCGGGGGCTACTCTTCGTTGCAGTGCGCAGGCTTCTCATTGTGGTGGCTTCTCTTTGTTGCAGAGCACGGGCTCTAGGTGCGCAGGCTTCAGTAGCTGCAGCACACGGGCTCAGCAGTTGTGGCTCACGGGCTCTAGAGTGCAGGCTCAGTAGTTGTGTTGCACGGGCTTAGTTGCTCCGCGGCATGTGGGATCTTCCTGGACCAGGGCTCGAACCTGTGTCCCCCTGCATTGGTAGGCGGATTCTTAACCACTGTGCCACCAGGGAAGTCCAAGCCATGCTTTTAAATCAACATCTCTTTCAAGAATTTTATCCACAATGATAAGTGTAGCTTTATTAACCTCATTTCAACAGTCATATCCTATTTCCATTGTCAGAAGATGCTACATTGTATTTAATTTCCCTGCAGATGGATACTTAAGATGCTTACTATATTTTACAACTACAGAGTTACACAAAGCTTTAAAGAAGATTCTTAGATGTGTCTTCTGATGCATAAGTCAATTTCTCCCAGAGTTTTCAATCAGCCATGGACTGCCCCACTAGAAGTGATTAGAAACGTTTGAAGAATGTTTGGATGTTTGAATGACCATGGTATAGGGGGCATAACTCACACACAGTGGGATATGAATGATACCCCAGAAGAGAGGCTTACCCTGCCCCAATTACCAGTAAGGTCCCAATGAGAAACACCATATCCCAGAGGTGAATTGTTGGTTTGTAGGCTATATGGATCCTAAAGTTGACTCATGAGGTATTGCCAAATTGCTCTTCAAAGTAGGTATATTGGGCTTCCCTGGTGGCACAGTGGTTGAGAGTCTGCCTGCTGATGCAGGGAACACGGGTTCGTGCCCCGGTCCGGGAAGATCCCACATGCCGCAGAGCAGCTAGGCCCATGAGCCATGGCCGCTGAGCCTGCGCGTCTGGAGCCTGTGCTCCGCAATGGGAGAGGTCACAACAGTGAGAGGCCCGCGTACCGGAAAAAAAAAAAAAAAAAAGTAGGTATATTAATTAATACACCCAACGTCAGCCAATAATTTCCTACTGTGCAACATCTTTGCCTGCACCTAGGATTGCAAGATTTTTTTAACATTTGCCAACCTGAAATTGTGAAAGGGGAACCATTATTCTCTTAGGATGATAGCTTTGGAGTTTTTATTTATTTGAAATGGTACTTTAAACATTCTAATAATAATGCTTTCTTAGTATTTTTTGTTACATAACTTTTCACCCAATATCTAGCCTTTTTAAAAGAAAAAAAAATTTATTATTACGGTACCAAGATTCACATGTATAAAAAAACTTGGTGAGCTGAATTTATAAATATATTTCTTTTCAGGTTGTGTTTTTGTGTGTGGCATATATCTACAGGGTATGGTTTTAAAACCCTCAAGGTCACACATACATTCTCATATAACTTCTTGGAAAAGCTCTAAAGTTTTGCTTTTCACAATCTTTATCCTGAATTGTTTGCTTATGGTTTCAGGTGGGGATTAAACTTTATTTTTTATCCATATGGATAATCAAACTTCAAAGCATCTTTTATTGAAAAGACCTATCCTAACTCCCAGTGACCTACAAATCCATCACTATCAGGTATATAATTTCCATAAATAAGGTCTCTACCTGCTTATCTATACCTGTGCCAATATCTCATAATAATTAATTCCTATAGGTTTGGAGTAAGTCTTGATATCTATTTGGGTAAGCCCGCCACCTTGTCATAGTCCTTCAGATCAATTTCTTTTCTTCTTTGTTCTTCCATGTAAATTTTAGAATCCATCTGTCTAATATCCCCACCCCCAAATAAAAGCAGTGGAGATTTTGATTGGCAATTTTTTTACAAGTTAATCTAAGAACAGTTTCATGATATCATTCTCTTCCTAGCCATGAATATGGTTACTTTCTATGTATCTTTTTTTTTGTAATAGACTTTAATCTTTAGCGCAATTTTAGTATACAGAGTAACTGCAAAAGTACAGAGTTCCCTCCTATCTCCCCTTCCTCCCTATACACAGTATCCCCAATTGTTAAGATCTAGCATTAATGAGGTTACAATCGACAAACCATTATTGACGCATTATTATTAACTGAAGTCCATAATTTACCTTAGCATTCACTTTTGTGTTGTATAGTTCTATGAGCTTGGACAAATGTATAATGTCATGTGCCTCCCATCACAGTATCACACAGAATTGTCTCAACTGTTGTATAAATCCCCTGTGCTCCACCTACACATTCTTCCCTCCCCTCTCCTCCCCTTCCCTGGCAATCATTGATCTTTTCACTACCCCTAGTTTTGTCTTTTCCAGAATGTCATAGAGTTGGAAATACACTTTACATAGCCTTCTCAGACTGGTTTCTTTTTTTTTTTTTTTAGTGTGACTTTGTTTTTTATTTTTATTTTTTTTTAACATCTTTATCGGAGTATAATTGCTTTACAATGGTGTGTTAGGTTCTGCTCTATAACAAAGTGAATCAGTTATACATATACATATATCCCCGTATCTCTTCCCTCTTGCGTCTCCCTCCCTCCCACCCTCCCTATCCCACCCCTCTAGGTGGTCACAAAGCACCGAGCTGCTCTCCCTGTGCCATGCGGCTGCTTCCTACTAGCTACCTATTTTACATTTGGTAGTGTATATATGTCCATGCCACTCTCTCACTTCGTTCCAGCTTACCCTTCCCCCTCCCCAT
>NC_041224.1:81187468-81291355 GCF_002837175.3 Physeter macrocephalus
AATAGAGATGCAATGAACATTGTGGTACATGACTCTTTTTGAATTATGGTTTTCTCAGGGTATATGTCCAGTAGTGGGATTGCTGGGTCGTATGGTAGCTCTATTTTTAATTTTTTAAGGAACCTCCATACTGTTCTCCAAGTGGCTGTATCAATTTACATTCCCACCAACAGTGCAAGAGGGTTCCCTTTTCTCCACACCCTCTCCTGCATTTATTGTTTGTAGATTTTCTGATGATGGCCATTCTAGCCGGTGTGAGATGATATCTCACCGTAGTTTTGATTTGCATTTCTCTAATGATTAATGATGTTGAGCATTCTTTCACTTGCTGTGATTTACGTCATGGAGTGTTCCGCCTATGTTTTCCTCTAAGAGTTTAATAGTGTCTGGCCTTACATTTAGGTCTTTAATCCATTTTGAGTTTATTTTTGTGTATGGTGTTAGGGAGTGTTCTAATTTCATTCTTTTACATGTAGCTGGTTTTCCCAGTACCACTTATTGAAGAGGCTGTCTTTTCTCCACTGTATATTCTTGCCTCCTTTATCAAAGATAAGGTGACCATATGTGCATGGGTTTATCTCTGGGCTTTCTATCCTGTTCCATTGATCTATATTTCTGTTTCTGTGCCAGTACCATACTGTCAGACTGGCTTCTTGCACTTATGCATTTAATTTTCCTCCATGCCTTTTGTGGCTTGATAGACAGCTCATTTATTTTTATTGCTGAATAATATTCCATTGTGTGGATAAATCACAGTTTGTGTATCCACTCAGCTACTGAAGAACATCTCAGTTGCTTCCAATTTTTGGCAATTATGGCTATAAACATCTCTGTGAGGTTTTTGCACAGGCATAAGTATTCAACTCATTTAGGTAAATACCAGGGAGCAAGATCACTGAATCATGTGATATCTATACAACTTTAAACAGTCTTTAGTAATCATCATTTATATTGTTTAAACTTTCATAATAAACATCTTGCCCATATTTTGCTAAATCAATTCCTAGGTAACTCATAGTTTTGAAATTATTGACATTTTTATTATATTTTCATTGTGAGCTGCTATATATAGAAAATTAAGTCAATTGTTTTTATATTGTTTTATATTGTTATAAATGGACTCTAATTCCAACCACCTTGTTGAGGTCATTTATTAACTCTAATAATTTGTCTGTAAATTATAATTAATTCTGGTTTTCAATGTAAGCCACTAAATTCATTTCAAATGATGAAAATTTTCATTCATCTTTTCTAAAATAACTATTTTTCCTTCCTGCACTGACCAGGGTTTCCAATTCAATATGTAATAGTCTACTGGTAATATGCTTTATCTCTTATTTTCTTGATCAGTCTTACAAGGGGTTTATTAGTTTTTTAATCTTTCTAAAACTAACTTTTCCTTTATTGATTTATTGATTTCTGTTCTTAATTTTACTTTTTTCTTCTTCCTATACTCTCTGGGTTTAAGTTTCTTTTCTTCATTTAAATTCTTGGTATGGAAAATTAGATACTGATTTTCAGACTGTACACTTCTCTTATTTATGCATTTGTTATAAAGTTACCTTTAAGCACTCAGTTAGCTGCATCCCATGAGTATTATGTCAAATTATCGTTAACATTTAATGCAAAATACTTCCTAATTTCTATATTAAGTTCTTCTATGATACATAGGTTTTTCTAGAGGTACAGTGCTTAATTTCTTTAAAAAATGAGATTGTCTAGTTATCTTTATGCTATTGATTTCTAAGCTTAATTCCTAATGATTAAATCAGAAAGAAAATCCTGATGTTTTCATTCCTCTACAATTGAGGGCTTTCTTTATGGCCCAGCTTACAGTCAGTTCTGCAGTTCCAGGTTCTATATATGTCAATCAGTTGAAGCTGTTTGTGTAGTTTAGAGCTGTCTTCTCATTTTTTTGTCTTCTTGTTCTATTAGTAGAGAAAAGCGGGCAGGTATTGAGAAACCGTAATGATGTTGAGTTGACAGGACTCAATAAAGGGGATAAGAAAGAGGAGATGTCGGGATTGAGTCCAGCCCAATTAAAGTGTACTAGAGCCATTCACTAAAAAGTCCAGATTCTGAAGGGAAATCCGGAGCTCAGTCTTGGCTTCTTTGTGTTTGAGAAGTTCAGCTGGAGAAGCCAAGTTGTCATCTGGGCACAGAATTGTGGAGCTAAGAGAGAGGTCAGGTCTAGAGGCAGACTTTGGAGATTGACCTTCTGATGACAATTGGGAGCATAGCAATGGATAAGGATTGACAAGAAGAGTACAAAATGGAAAAATGGGATGAGCCTTAAGCAACTCCAGCACTTAATCTGTTAGAGCAGGATAAGCTTGCAAAGGAGACTAAAATGACATAGCCAGAGAGGAAACAAATAGTGTGGTGTTACCTTATGACAAATAGAACCCGAAACAGAAAAGACAAAGGAGGAATGTGTTATAGAGGAAGTGGTTAAGAGCATCAAGTGCTGCTTGCAGGCTAGTTAACATCAGTCTTAAAAGCATCCATGTGGTGCAAGAGAGATTACTGGTAATCTTGGTATGACATGTGTTGGTGGCATGAGGGGGAAGGTTCACAAGGAAGTGGGAAAGGAAGAAAAGGAGACAACAGATTAACTGATTTTCAAAAAATTGGGCTGAAAGAGAAGAGGGGTATAGGTCAAGTTGAGAGACTTGATCATACTTAGAGGTAAATCAATGTAATATTCATGCTAAAGGTACATATTTCTCTGGCTACGGCACTCAATGAATATTTACTTGCTGACTGAATTGCTCCCCACCACTTGCCAACACACACACACACACACACACACACACCTCCTTGATTCCTTTATCAGAATATTTATTATCTGTCATGCAGCTATAGACCCCAGTTTTGAAAATCAAGCACTATCCTACAAATAATTTCATGAGTCACGTTTTCACAAAACCTCTCAAAGAAATATTTGGACCTATCAACTGCAAGAAGGAAATTTTACAGGCAAATACCTATCTTTTAAATAAGCATCTTGCACAGTTTATCATTCCCCGAATCCCAAAACATAAAGCCAGTGGTTTTTCTTTTTTTAATAACGTAACCCTTAAAAGCATTTCCCAAGTCCATGCCTATATCAACAGGAGCAGCAAATATCTATCATCTAGCCAGAGAACAATTATACCTCCTCCAAGCAGATAAGAAAACTCAATCATTCTAATATGCTATGGATAATATTATTGATGACCTCTAGAAATTTTGCAACCAATTTCAAAACACATACTCCAAGATAATCACATCACTATAGCCTTAAAGCAGTCTCTTATAAAAATAAAAGGATCATACTTTCCTCAATTAAAAGTGAAGGAAGAATCACAAAGTTGAATGAGTAGAGAGTAGAGAAATTCGATTCTTAGACAACCTGGTGTCTGTTATCTCTTTCAGTGTTTCTCAAAATTGTTTAGATGGAGAGATTCCCATAAATGATTAATTCCATCATCTGGATTAGAAACTATTTACTAGAAAGTATAACTTTATTACACACACACACACACACACACACACAGTCACTCTCTCACACACACAGCATATGTACACAAGCCAATCATAACTTCTTCTCCTTTGTTATTTTTATTAAGTCATTCATTCAATAAACATTTATTGGCATCTATGTACTAGGGGATATTAAATTGGGGATTCATCAGTGAACAAAACAGAGTCCTTGCTTTCATGAAATGTATGCTCTAGGGACTTCCCTGGTGGTCCAGTGGTTAAGACTTCACCTTCCAATGCAGGGGGTGCAGGTTCAATCCCTGGTGAGGGAGCTAAGATCCCACATGCTTTGCAGCCAAAAAACCAAAACATTAAAACAGAAGCAATATGGTAACAAATTCAATAAAGACTTTATAAAAAAATGGTCCACATCAAGAGAATCTTGAAAAAAAATGTTCTACTTGAAAGAGATAGACAATGAGCAAAAAAATATTTGGTATGTTGTGTGATGGTAAGGGAAAGAACAAGAGCTGAAGGGAAGGGGTGGCTGCTGAGAGCCAGGCTGCCATTTTTTATATCTTCTATCAGGAAAGCCTCCTTCAGATAAAGTGAGCAGAGAACGAAAGGAAGGAAGTGAGGGAGGAGCGCCAAATGGATGCATGTAGAGGAAGAGCCTTCCACACAGAAGAAAGAACAAGTGCAGAAGGTCCAGAGACAGGCTGATCTCTCAGGGAGATAGAGAAACAGACAGGAGGCCAGCGTGTGACTGGAGCAGAGGCAGGAAGAACTGCAGGAGATGAGTTCAGAGGGGAGTAGGTCAGATCAGGCCAAGTCCTTGTAGGTCACTACCAGGATCCTGGGTTTTACACTGAGTAGGCTGGAAAGCCACTCGAGCCAATGATGCCTTGCTACTTCCTACTACGTATCTGGTCCTGTGTTCACTGCTTTACTTCCATCATCAGCAATGTTCCCAATGATCTTATACAATATGCACTTTTACTCCAACTTTACAGGTGAGGAAGATGCAACTTGTTCAGGTCCACAGTGCTGGGAACTGAAACACAGGCTCATCTAGTTCAGCACTGCTCAGTGGCAGGGGGGATATTACTAGCATTTGGAGCAGGACAATTCTTCATTGTATGGGACTGTTCTACACATTGTAGGATAGCAGTTATCAATGCCATACCTCACCTTCAAATGCCAGCAATGTCCCCTCATCCTTCTGACAATCAGAAACATCATACATATTTTCAAAAGCCCTCAACAGGCACACTACCCCCACTAGCTGGAACCACTAGTACAGTCCCTGCCCACCCTCCCTTGTTTTACCCTGCTAGCAGAAAGCTGGTGATTGGAACAAAATTTGTAAGAAAGATGGATGCATGAGTGAAACACTTTAAAGCTGAACTATCTTCTCTGTTGAAACCATTTGTTTGGGCATTCCCCCCCTCTTATTTAAAACTCTGAAACAGCACTGTTACATATCAGAGTTGGAATACAAATGTCCAGGACAGAGAATAACATAATATTCTTCAGAATACTGAGAGCTGAGCCTTCAAGTCCTTGGAATAAAAATTTGCCTGTGGGCTTGGGAATACAATGGGCTCTTTGGAAAACACGCAGGTGAGATTTTCTTTGGAACTATATATATGAAAATGTGCTTAGAGAAATAACTAACACGAAATACTAGGAAATTGTCCACAGCAATGCAAGATCATACACATGTGAGCCTGATAAATTCAATCCTTATCAAAGTTGCTATATCCACTTGAGAGTACTTATATAAGAAACACCAAAAATTAATACTGAGACATCAGTTTTCAATAAGTCTTTATAAAGCAGTCACTGAAAAGATTTGACCCAAGACACTCAAAGTTATAGGGATAAATCTGTATTATTATCTGTCTAAGATATTAATTATGCTTCCAATGGAATTTGATGAGAGCTTGAAAACTGGCAGAACTTGAAACCAAGCCCAAATCTTTATAATGCGATCACTGAAATGATATGACCCAAGATAACCAAAGTTGTAGGGATAAATCTATATTATTATCTAAAACATTAATTATGCTTACAACTGAATTTGAAGAGTTTGAAAATTGGCAGAATTTGAAACCAAGACCAAACAAGCCTAACTGCTTCGACAGGAGGCATTTCGATGGGCACTTCAGAAGTGACGAACTAAAAGAAGAACACATAGTGATGTAACCAATTTAATAAGCAATTTAAAAGTCCTTATACTAATAGCTTAAACAATAATATCAATAACAGGATTCTGCCAATTGATCCCCAATTCAAAACTGAAAAGCTGGCAAATACGCTTCTCTTAAGTCCTAAAAAAACTACCAAGAACACCTTACATACCAAAAGATTTATAAATTAAGAGTCTTTTTAAAATAATATTTTTTTCAAGACTGACTCTACTCTTTCTTATCCCCTACAACTCAATCAACATAGAATGTTACCTGAGTGCCTGTTGGTTCTTATCCGAGTGGCAAGAAACCTGCCCACAAGAAGTTCATGATCTAACGGGAAGAGTTCAGCAGGGAGCAAAGTAGTGTGTAATGCATACTACCAATATGCAGAAATAGAACTGGGACAGTATTTAATGAGGTGTTAATCCTACAGTCTATACAAACGAAGGCAGTGAAGGGGAAAAGCAAGGTGGAAGACTTCCTCAAGAAAAAGAGAAGTGATAACAACAAATTAAAGAATTAAAAAGAGAAAAATGAACGTAAGACCATGCCCATACTATTACACTCAAAACTAAACCAACTATCTTCTAGAACAACCAAAAACAAACAGGCAAATGCAAAAAATGGACAACACAAAGTGCTGGAGAGGATGCTGAGCAACTGGAGCTTTCCTGTGTTGCTGATAGGAATGAAAACTGGCACAAACACTTAGGAAAACAGTTTGATAGTTTCCTATACAATTAAACATACGCTTACCACATGGCCCAACAATCCCACTTATAGGTTTTCACTCAACAGAAATTGAAACAGATGTCCACACAATGACCTGTACATGAGTTTATGGAAACTGTTTTCAGAATTATCAAAAACTTAACACAACCCAACTCTCCATAAACTAGCGAATGGATTTTAAAGATATGGTACATCCATACAATGGAACACTACTCAGCAATAAAAAGGAATGAACTTTTAATATACAAAACAATACAGATATCAACATAAAAGCATTATGTTAAGTGAAAGAAGCCAAACACAAAAGGCTATATACTGTATGATACCATCTTTTATGACCTTCTGGAAAAGGGAAACCTATATGGACAGAAACAAGATCAGTGGTGGCTAGGGAAAAGGAGGGGATTAACTACAAAAGAGGACAAGGGAACTTTAGGGGTTATAAGAAACAGTCTATACCATGTTTGTGGTGGTGGTTGCATGACTGTTTCTCTCAAACTCAGACAACTATTTACCTCCAAAAGGCAAATTTTAGTCTACGTATATTACACCTCAATGAAACTAATCATTAAAAAAAAAAACAAAAAAAACTGAACCAACTGGATTTTAACCACACTACAAGGCAGCTCTTTAAAACAAACCGAAATGATGGAATTCACCTGAGTACTTCCTGGTCCTTGCCAATCCTGCCACTGTGGAGAGTGGTGGTATGTCACAATGTCACTCTTCCAATCTTACAAATCCCTCAAACACCACCAGCAGCCCCTTTTGCACTGTACTTCAAGAATGCCTTACATTGCTCTAAATGAGGAATTGCATTTACCTATTTCATTTTCCGACTGAGCTCTTTCACTCCTTCCCTTTATAAGTTAATACGGCTAAGGTGGGTCTGACCCAAGTGCCGGATGTCAGAAGACAGAGTCTGACCTCTCAATACAGGATATTTCTTCCTGGCCCCGTGCCTGTGCTGCGTCCCTCCCTACCTCTCACCTCCTCTTTTGCTCCTCACATTACACACCCCCACAGGCAGTGGTCTCCAAAGTTGAGTGTATGTATCTCAGTGTGGGCAGGAATTAAGTAACAGAACGCCTATGTATAGTTATCTTTATTTTTAAATTGAGAAGAATTAACCGTTGCTAAACTTTAATATACAGGTTGATTCACTCGTTTGACAATATTTACTGAGCCATGAATTTGTGCCAAGAATGGATCAAAGTGCTGGCAACGCCACAATGAACAAAACAAAGTCCCTGAACTCAGGGAGTGTGCACCCTGAAGGAGGAGATAGATAAGAAATTATAATAATAAAAATACCAACAAACCATAAAGTATACACATGCAATTCCCCTAGTGAAAGGTGCTAATAAAGTCAGGAAAGGGAAGAGAATGTGGTCCCACACCTAATCCATATATCAGCCAATCACACGCGATTGTGAGCTGCTCTGAGGGGAAAATGGAAATTTCACAGCACAGAGATCACAGGCCACAGGTTCTCAGATCCCTGTGCTGCAAACTGAGAAACTCGTGTGTGTGTGGCGGGGGGGGGCGGTATAAGTGCGTGCGCACCCACACAATTGGCTAAAGACATTTAAAGATGTTATCAAGTTTTACTGAACAAGATCCTTGCAAAGAAACTATGGGCTGAAGAGAATGTTGATAATTAAGCACAGGCGAAAGTAATAGAGTGGTACTTAGACTCCTAAAATGAGCTTTTTAATAAAACAATTAAGTGATTAAAAATGTTAAGGATTCTGTTTAATCACATTGCTCTTAGTAACAATAGTATTTAGTTCTCAATACATCAGATGAAAATAAAAGGGGTTATTATAAATATATATTTTTTATAATTATAATTATATATAATTATATATAATTATTATATTATAAATATATAAAAATATATAAAAATATATAAATATATAAAAATATATAAATATATATTAAGACGTTCATATACTGCTAATTCCATCTCCACCTCATCCTTCCTTTTTTAAACTTCTTTATGAAGGCATAATTTACATGACAGAAAAGTCACCCATTTTAAGTGTGTAATTGAATGAATAATATTTAGTGAATTTTCCGAGTTATGCAACTGTCTCTACAATCTACTTTTGAGAACAGTCGGCCTTCTTTTTCAACCTCTTCTTAATGCACATTATAATGTATAAATTACATGAGTTTTGAACTTCATATATGCAATCTACAGGTAAACAAATGCATACAATACACAGGGGTAAGTGTTTTTAAATATTTAATCATCAAGGGGCATGAACCAGAAGCATGGAGTATATGGCTTTAGGGCCCCAGCCACTGTGTCCTCCAAGTCCATGTGGCCCCACACACAAGCCACCCTAGACTCAGCCCCTTTATCTGCCTCTTATGCCTTCGGTATCTATACAGAACACCCAATGCCTTTTTCTGCACTACAGCTGCATGTCTGTGATCCATGATAAAATCAGGGGAACAGCAAACACAGGGCTCATGTAGAGACAGTTGTTTGGGCAATCACATCATCAGAATCAGGGATTCCACAGCAGAGTTCGCATCTCAGCGCTAGACCTGGAGATCTGAAATCAATGAGATAACACCCAGCCTCCAAGATTCCAAGATTTGTTAATACACACAAACGTATTACAAATCAGTGTAACTGGCATCTGAATACCAAGGGGCATGAAGAACCAAGAAAGAAATTACTCAGTTCCAGAAATAGCTGTGTGCTTCCTGAACAATTGCTTTTATGTAAAAGATAATGAGAATCAGGCCTTTCTTTTTGGGAACTGGTCAACTCAGGGCCAAATTGAGAGTTCCTCTCTCCCTAACCCAACAGTTTGTTGTAGCACCACCTCAGCTTCACCTTTTCACACTTAGGAACTTTTCACCTTAATTCTTTTCCTTAAATTTTTTTGGGAGGTGTTGTTTTTGTGGGTGGTGCATCATCAAATCCTTAAGAAAAATGAAAAGGCGAGTTGGGTATGGAAAACTGAGTGGATTGATAGTTTACATGTGAGGGCTTACGCACCAACTCCTGTCTGAAATATCTGATATATATTAGATATCATATAATACGTTATAATAACCATTTTATAGAAAAGAAAAGAATGTGCAAAAAAGCTGAGGAGCCCTGCCCGAGGGCAGGCAGGTAGTAAGTGATAGAGCCAAAATTTGAACCCAGGACATGGGAATGCACAGCCTACTTTTTTCATCACCACACTCCTAATGTCTCCCAACTCAGAGACTAGGACAGGATGGGGAAGCTAACTGCAGGGTCATAGCAGGCCAAAGGCAATTCACCCGTGCAAGTGGAGGCAGGGACTGTGACCCCGAAGAGGCGAGGAACATCTAACAGGTACTCAAGTGTTAGCATCAGGTAGAGAATCCAGTCCTTCCCAGTTGGAAAGCTTAGCTCTACTCACTTCTACCAGATACAGCTCTTGGGAAGGAACAGTTTAACTACTCAACTTGTCATTCAAGGCATACATGTGGCCTCAACATTACTTTATTCTAACTACAGTTGAGCCTCATTATTCATGAAGTCTGTGTTTGTGAATTCGCCTACTCACTAAAATGTATTTGTAACCCCAGCAGCACTTTCCAGGTCCATTCATGGACCTGCCACAGGGTGACAAAAAATTGGAGTTGCCCAATGCACACGTTCCCAGTTGCGGTCAAACAAGGTGAGGTTCTCGCTTCCTGTGTCAGATCTCATACCGTAAACAAATAACCATTTTGAGGTCCACTGAGTGCCACTTTTTCGCATGTTTTGCTTTTTCTTGGCCATCCTGCTGTTTATAATGGCCCCAGACACAGTGTTGCAGTGCTGTCTAATGTCCCTAAGCAAGTAGGCTACGCTGTGCCTTGTGGAGAAGATACCTGTGGGAGATAAGCTTTGTTCAGGCATGAGTTACAGAGCTGTTGGCTGTGAGTTCAATGTTAATGAGTCAATAATATATATTAAATAAGGTGTCTTTAAACAGAAACACATATAAAACAAGGTTATGTATTAATAGGTCGACAAAATGTGACCAGAAGCTTACAGGAACCTATTCCTATATTCCCCTTATGAGTAATGACCCATTATTCACTAATTTAGTGATCATGGTGACTTTCTAAAAGATAACTATAGTGAATAATGAGAATCAACTCGATGTCTCTTTGGATAGACATTTTGTCCAGTCAGTATTCAGCCAAAAACCCAAGTGCATAATGTGTCCTGTCCTGCTTAGAAAACAGGTTTATGGTCACAAAGATTTAAGTGAAGAGTCTGTTTTGTACTATAAAGAAGAAATAATAATCTGTTTTTCCACAGAGGAGTTATATGCCCAATTTATTTTGCAACTAAAGTAATCGAACACAAATCTTTTAAAATACACTTTGAGAAGCAATAAATATGTTAAATCCATATTAAATGGAACCTATAAACACTGCAGCTATGACTTACATAAATCTTGTAGCCATTGTTGAATTTGTTTTCACAATTAAAGTTAAAATTAAGAGCGAGTTTATAGACCATTGATCTTGACAAATGATGCTAGGCCAATATGTTTCCAGCAATGTCCTAGTCATCTCCCAAAAGAAACAGTTCATATCATAAGTTGCTATAAAACAGACTAGGGAATACAACAACTAAAACACACACACACTGCACAAATTAAAACCACAATCATTAAATAATTATTTGCAAAGGAAGCTCAGCTAGCAAACACTACATATATTAAAGGGTACCATGAAATAACGTAATGATAACTGCATAATAAGAATACTGTAAAGTTTCACATACTGGTACTTAATAACACTAAAATAGTTTATGTGACTTTAACCAAAAATTCTTTAAGCATAATTTATTTTTTATCTTTTAAAATAAGCTAAATTACTCTGAGTAAAAGAATATAGATTATATTGCTTGAATAGAATGTATAATGACAGTAATTAGAGGGTAAGAATATAAATCATTAACTTATTAATTTCCCAAAAGTAATGAAGTATCTGTCTAATCAGATTGACACATACAAGAAATTATGAAATAAATATTGTTTCCTATTCAACAAAGTTTTATAACCTCATATAGACGACAGTCTTAATGGGATGTTCCATCCAAAGTTACGCATAACGGGAAACACATTTATCACTAGTTTTAAACTATGGCATGAAATCATTCCAAAAAGACTTAAATACCAGTCAAGCAGGAACTTTGTTTAATAGCCTAGTATATGGTTAGAAAAACTATTCCTTTTATTAACATAACCTAACTAATACTATCTATGTCCATTAATAGAGACACTATTTGGAATATCAAAAGACTCAACTTCATATGCCAGGATTTCAAAAGGTCGGACCTCAGTGCAAATATCTCACGGTGGGGTAGAGGGGAGTAACAACAGTTACTGAGAGTGTACTATGTTCCTGGTACTCAGAACATGTCACAAACTTAATTTATAGAATACTCATAAAAATCCTGCAGAGATTATGAATAATCATTCAAATCTCTACTTTACAGATTAACTTGCCCTGAGTCAACAGTTTTGCTTTTGGTGGCAGAGTTGTCACTAAAACCAACAGCTGCCTAGCTCAGGATCCATGTGCTTTGTACTCTGCCAGGCCGTTTTACCAGTCAAGTAATAAAGTAGTCAACTAAATTAACAGTTTGAAATTGGAATGAAGTACAGGGTTTTCTCTGAGCCTCTGCCTCTTTTCCCAAGCCTCTCTCCTCTGCAAACCCTCTTCTACACCCCCCGAGCAATGGTCTTACCAAAGTAGAGATAGAATCCCCTGTAATGGCTCCTGCACTGCCTGTAGGAAAAAGTTCACAGCCCTTCATGTGGCATTTGAAACCCCATTGCATATCTGGCTACAACCTGTATGCCCAGCCATTCCACCTGTGCTGAGGGGTGAGAGAAGATGAGGGCCCAGTAAGAAAAGAAGGACTGGAATGGTCAGACTGAAAGCATGCCAGCCTGTCAAGGGGGGCTCCACCCTATGATCAAGAGATGAGGAGATGATGCCAACAGCTGAACAGCAGGAACGCTGAGTGGACCTTGTCTCAGTGGGCAGCCTGCAGCCTCAGGAAGGAATGACAAAGAGATGCTGGAGCATTCTCAAATTGAATACACCATGCTGGAGGAAGCCCCATTGGATTCTGAGTTGAGAGGAATTTTGCTTAGACTTTTTATCTCCACTGAGATGCTCAGTGACCAGAATCCCCAGGAAAGGTCCAGCAAGGTTCTGCGGGTAGAGAAAACAGAGATAATGAGGGTAGAAGCAGGGCTGACATAAGTAGAACAGTCTTAGAGGCAGGGGTAGAGTCTTTTCATATATTCCTGAGATAAGGCAAATGATCCAGCTGGTAACTAGCAAAAGGGGGATGGGAGGTTGAGAAAGATGAAGAACAATGAGGTGAAAGGCTCCTCACCAAATGTATGGGATCTGGAAAGGGCAATTATCTGGCAGTGAGGAGGGTATTACAGGTTAGACTGGAGTCATCTACTGTTCCATCCTATCATCATAAGGCAGAAATGACCATACTGGCACAAGTGACCAAATCAGGGCAGGTACACTCTTTTCCATGGCAGAGATCTGAGTAAGCCTTTTCAAGTAATCAAGACCCTCAAAGTGCAGGTATCCTTTAAAAGAATGGTCTTACAGCAAGAACCTGAACAACAGGGCGATTTAGGCTTCAAAGAAACAAGGGCAGCACATTTCCACATTCCTTATATGAAAATCTTGGGCCAGGTTTGTCTTGGAATATAGAACTTAAAATTTTAGAAAGTGTTGTGTATTATGTAACAACCTAAATGGTATTTGAGTCAGCATCCCATAATCAAACATAAGATTCATACTAAATGACACAGAGACCAAACAGCTTCCTAAAGAGTTCAGGTCAGAATTTGCTACCAAATAAAATTTTTTAAAAACTTTCCATTTCCAAAAAAATCTTTCCGTTTTCAAGAGACATAAAGCAGCAGTAACAGCTGCAGGAATAGAACAAAAAGAGAAACAGACGTGGAACATGAACTTCTGCATCCTGATCACCACCCCACACCAGGCACCGTATGCATTCTAACATGTTATGAAGAATGAAGAATGCAGTGGGTTTAGCAGATTACTTTCAGGACCATTGGCAGATTACTCTCTCTCCAGCCTCCCTGTGCAGAGTTTGAGCACCTTTTCATGGCGCATTTTCACGAAGATCCTGCAAACCCATGAGGCTCAGGGGAGGCAGTCCCCAGGATGCACTGAGCCTGCCCCATGGAGGGACCAGAAAAGCCATGGGATGTGCACAGAAAACACTGAGACTTCCATTCAGACTGATCTAATGTGTCCTTTTAATTTCTATTTTTGTGAATGCTTAATAATACATGTACTATCAATACCACAGCACATGTACATAATTTATAAGTAAATATTGGGTGTGCCTGCTCAAAAAGTATCTGCTAATAGGATGTCTGATCAAAAGAGCATGCAGAGAACATTTCTAGAGCACCTGGACAGTGAAATCCTTTAATCTGCTGAAAAAAAAAAAAAAAAGCCTGCAATACTAAGAAAAGAATTTGCTTTTCCCCTTTAGGCAATGACTATTTTCAGAACTGTGTCTCTTCTCTCAGAAAAAAGTATCAGGTAACAACATAATACAAACCAGACAAGCTTAAATAGGCAATGTACTTGTTTTGAAAGAAAAAATCCAAGTGTGATTTAAACAGGGTTTTCAGTAAACACTGCTGCCACCTCTGCTAAAGGGTGTTTCTCTTGGGGAATTTTAATTTCAACAAATGATCTCATTTGTCTCAAGTTTACCCTAACACTTACAAACTACACTATACACTGCTTCCTGTTGCTTCCTCCGGCCCATTCATATAATTTGCATTTTCAAAAGTAGACACAGATGCCTTTCTCTGGACCCAGGTGATGAGGCAGAGGTAAGGAAAAAAAAAAAAAGATTTGCATCTCCTTTGAGAAAGGAGTCACTCATTATTAGAGCAGAAATTCAAGCTTACAACATTAAAATAAACCCATTTAACATAAAGTGGGGTTACAAAAATCTGGTTCACTGAAGCCTTGATTTAGCAGTGGCATTGTGAATAAGAGACAGGAGTTAGAAACCCTCATGAGATTGAAGCACAATGAAAGGTCAATGTGCCGAATGGACCATAAATATTCTTTAAATGGTGACATTTCCAAAACAAAACAAGTTTTCTCTGTTAATTCTTTCAGTTCATTGTAGTGAACCTGCAGCACTGTTGCAGATGCAAAATGTATAGGAGATAAGGTTGAATTCGGTCTGATCTATCATAAACTCTGAAAGTTCTTTTAAATGGACTCCCAGGAACAGCTTCCCAAGTCTGACTTGACCTCTTGTATATTCAACAATTCAGTGGCCAAATCAATCAAAGGGATCTGCTCTCTTGAAGTGGGGATATATATGCACGCAGGGGGCGATGGAGCCATTTCACAGAGGAAGAAGGAACATAGGAGCAGACATCTAAGTGACAAGGAGGAAGAGCAACACTGGCTCTTTGGGGAAGAGGATTCCAGACAGAGGGGAAAGTCGATGCAAAGCCCAAATCCAGAAGCATGCTCCCTGTATCCTAGGAAGAGCAAAGAAGTCAACACAGCCAGACCTGCAGGACCCAGCGGGCAGTAGGAAGAGATGACATCGGAGAAGAGGTTGGCCCGACAAAGACTTTAGATTTTATTTTAAGTAAGCTGGGAAGTCAATGCAGCAGGGAGGGGGAGGGGAGGGGGAGGTCGGTAAGAGGATGGATCTTATTCGGTGTATATTTTAAGGACCATACTGGGTGCTGTGGAGACTCCGTCTCACACAAGAGTCAGAGGAGTGAGACCAGCTTAAAGGATCAAAGGTGCTTTGGTTTACTATTCACTTTTTCGTTTTGAGCTTTCTGATTATTCAGATTTCAATAAAGCGTATCCATAAATCCTACACCACATCTTACATTATCCACTGCCTATTCCATCCACGCAGGAAATGAGAACATGAGAGATTACACTTCCTCTCAAAAAGGTCCATGCAGGAAACAAGAACCTGAGAAAGTGACACTTCCTCTCAAAAAGGTCCTTTACTTCACTGAGAATCACCCTCACAGAAAAGAGACCAATCCCTAAGCCAGCGGCCTTCCTGATATTCACTAAGGACATTATAATAGCCTGTCAATCTAAACAATGCCATGCAAATTTTTGCAAGTATTTACTAGGACTTGCCTTTTTGTCTGAAAGGAGCCCCATATTTTGTAGGTGAACAGCTTAAGGACAAAGTAAAGTATATCATCAATAAAAGTTGTTATTCCTTCAACAGACATGGGAGGAGGGGATGGGTGCTTGTATTTTATTCTTACCATATGTCAAGAATTGTTCTGGACACTAGAATGTGGCTGTGAAGAAAAGACAAAACTCTTCATGGGACACTTCAGAAAAATCATCCCTGCTAAAATTCACACTGCGACACACTTACAGAGAGAGAATTCCAGCAGCAAAGTCGATAGAACACATGTTCCCTAAGATCACGCCACAGCTGCCAAACACTGTGTTAACCCCCTACTGTCGTGAGTGATTATTTCTTTCATACCAGCTCCCCCAACTTTACTTTATTCTCCCCGTCTCCTGAGCAAAGATTACTGGAATAGCCAATTGTTAAACTGCCCTGGTTTCAGGACAGCATGCAGCATGGAGGTGGTCCCAGCCTCCCCCAGTTCTTCCTTAAAACCATCCAGCATAAACCCAGAGAGACCTCCTCCTATCCCTTCTACTAAAACACCCCAGGATTCCTCACGGTGTACACTCTCGCTGCTTGGAGGTCTTTATCTAAATGGAATTTATCACTACTCAGGGAAAACAGGTACAAATAAAATAAATATTAAAATATTATTATGTTAGATGGTGATAAGTGCTACGACAAAAACAAAACTGCTAAAAAAAAAAAAAATTTAAGTCAACTTTCTAGCCATTTACATCCAAATGATTGCTAATACCAAAGATCTCAGTCCCACAGAAGAAAATCTCTCTGCTTGAAACAGTAACAAATCTAAAAAGATCTTCTAATCCTGTTTCTCTCTTAGGTCTCCAAAGTGCCTGGCTGACCAAACTTGAAATTTAGCAGTCTTCTGTAAAGATATATAAGAAATCATTTCAGTCAACAGTCCTGAATAGACTGATCATTTCACCAGGAAATTCAGTGTGTAGCTATAAGCTCAAAATGTTAGGGACTATTTTTAAAGTATTAATCAATGCTATTTATTGAAAGTTGTCTTTAGAAAGGGGAGGAAGAACATGTCTGATCTCCCAATGGGCGATTCAGAAAAGTTGTGCTTCCATCAACCCCAGCTTTGCCATCATATTACTGACCCTTCCCAAGCGTAATACATCTTTTACAAAAATGCTAGATTAAACCTATCTGAAAACTTCAAGCTTTAGAAAAACGATACAGTGACACTGTTGAAATTACAAGCAATGCAAAAGAGTTTGAAAATTCTCTCTGGTAAAGTCATTAGTTTCTAAATAAAGAGTCATCAGTTTCTAAATAGAGTCATCAATCATCTAAGGTTGTGCTCAATGATAAAGTAATATTTACTCTCATAAGGACAATAATGACAGTTTAAACTCATTCATTTATCCAACGAATATGTCTACAACTTAGTATTTATCAGAACATAAAATCTGTGTTTTCTTAACATTTGTATAGCTGAGTTTCGGTGATCTCAACTTCATCCACGTATGAAATAACTGCTTCAAGAAAACGTACGTTGGACACATTTGTCAAATTTCCAAATCAAGTGGGTAATTAGTTCAAGAATGATAAATAGTGACCCTTTATTTTGTGATAACTATAGGCAAGCCCTCTACTGAATACTTTTTCTCTAAGAGTTTGCTGAATCCTCACAACCATAATAGAGGTACACAAAATTACTCTGATTAAACATGAGAATAAATCAAGGATTAGAAATATTAAGCAAATCATCAGCTAGTAAGTGGCAGTACCAGGATTTAAACCAGCTTCTCTCTTACCACAAAATCTGTGCTTATACTTTAAGCTACACTGCCGTCACTAACTAGGGATCACCAAATCTCTCTTCTGTGTAAATCAGTCAAAATTATAAAATAAGAATTTAAAAAAAACAAAGAGACATGGTGGATGACATAATTATGGATGCATTAGAGTGAAAAAGAATACAGAAAATTACAAAGGCTAATTAAAAAGTGATGGTATTTAAATACCCTATGAAATAAGCAGCCATAATAAACAGAAGCAAGTGGAAAGTAACTATAAAAATATCCAAATGCTATGAAGAAAGCATCTGCTGTCACCAATCCACCATCGAAGTATTTAAAGCTTTCTATCATGTCACCCACCATTGCCCCGTCATTTTCAGTGCACGCATGTGCAACTCTGATTTATACAGTTTGAAATCTGAGTCATTGAAGGTGAAAGTAAACAGTGTGCTCTAGAGCATAAAAAGCCACGTTAAAAGCAGATGTTGGTTTCAACCCACCAATGAGCTAAAACAATACCAGATTTTTTTTTTAACTAATGAGAAAATTTTCTTTTTCCATCTTTGGATTTTAAGGGTTACAACTCCATGAATACTGAAGCAGAATTAGATCTTTGACATGAAAAGGAACTATCATACTGTTCATATTTTTATGAGTTTTTTTAAAAACTGGAGTGCAATGGTAATGAGGGTATGATTTTTCTTCCCTAGGTATTAGCTCAAGGATAAAATATACACTTATCATTCTCCTGAGGCACTCAATTCAGTAAGAGAGAGAACAAAACAATTTCAATACAGTGTGATCTATGAGGTATTAAGAATAAGATGCTAATACAGCATCTTATACAGCATTCAGATGGATCTAATACAGCATTCAGATGGATCAAACCATCATGGTAAGGGCATAGACCAAGGAGATGGTAATTAGAATAGAGATGAGGGGACTAGTTGAGAAGCTGAATTAGGTTATCTATTTGCTTATATGTGTTGGGCGGGTAGGAGTAAGGCAAAGGCAGATGTCAAAGGTTTCTAGACAGGCAGCAGGGAATCCATGGAAACTACCAATGAACACAGGAAAGTAAAAGCAAGAGCCATTTACAGAAAACAAGATGAATTCCACGTTGAATATCTTCAGTCGGAAGGACTGATAAGTTATCAAATTGGAGACAGACTACATAGCCCAACTGGCTGTCCAAGTTTACAGTTTAAAAACAAGGTTTGGACAGAAATGAGGAGGATAGGAACCCTCTCCCTTTCCCAAGCCAGTGTGTAAAGTAAAAAGAAAACAAGATTAGGGACAGAACCAGATTAGGGATCACATACTTTTAGTGGAAGCACAGAGAAAAGCTTATAATAAAAACTGAGCACTCTCCAGAGAGGCACAGGAGAGCTAGGGAGGAAAAGGGAGCCATCAAGGAAGCTGAGACAGGAAAGAGTTTCAGAGAGGGAGAGACCTACCATTTCAAATATTTCAGAGAAGTCGGCTGAAGAAAGCTAAAGTGCATCCATTGCTTTTGGCTATTGGGAGGGCAGTAGAGCCCTGGGGAACACAGAAGCCAGAATGCAGAGCACTGAGAAGGCAGGGAAGCAAGATATGACAAGAGACACCCTCTCAAGAAGCTTTGCTATGAAGAGGAGAGAAATTCTCCGTAGTCTTATGCCAGTGACAATGTAATAAATAGTGTTATCTGATTAATTAAAATAGGTTAAATTTTCAAAATCAAACTCATAAATTAAGACTAAGTGAAAGTTGTAAATATATAAAATTCAGATTTTAATCGTAGACTCCTCAAAAATCTCACCATTTCCTTTTCCCCGCAACATTAACGTTTTCATGTTGTATTTTGATGGTAGGCAATCCTACCTAGTCTGAACAGACCCTGGGTTACACTTACATCCTTAGGTCATAGGTTAAAAACTTCAGAATTAAAAAAGATTTCAGCTGTTTTCCGTTCAGAAACAAGAAAACTATAAACCAGAGACATGAATGAAAAAATTGTGATTTATTTTTCTCCTCCCTGTGGCACCCAGTGCAGCCATCAGCGCTTGGCAGAGGTCTAATTCACATCTCTTAAATGGAACTGAAGGTCAGATGGCTAATTAGGATAGAGACTTGGCTAAAATCCACATCTTTTGCCTCTCCAGGTAATTTTTTTTCAATGACAATTCAAAAGGTTGTGTTTTGCACCTACAGCAATCTTTTAAAACATCATTAATCATTAGGGAAATGCAAATCAAAATTACAATGAAATACCACCTCACACCCATTAGGATGGCCACTATTTAAAAAATAACAGAAAATAACCACTGTTGGTGAGGATCTAGGGAAATCGGAATCCTTTGGGCATTGTTGGTAGGAATGTAAAATGGTGCAGCCACTATAGAAATCAGTATAATGGCTCCTCAAAAAAATTAAACACAGAATTACCATCTGTTCCAGAAATTCCACTTTTGAATATATATCCAAAAGAAGTGAAAGCAGGTACTTGAAGAGGTATATGTACAACCATGGGTCATAGCAGCATCATTCACAATAGCCAAAAGATGGAAGCAACCCAACTGTCCATCAACTGATGAATACAAAAGCAAACTGTGGAAAATTATTCAGCCTTAAAAAGGAAGGAAATTTTGATAGATGCTACAACATGGATGAACCTTGAGGACATTATGCTAAGTGAAATAAGCCAGTCACAAAAGAACAAATACAAAATGATTCCACATATATACGGCACCTAGAGTAGTAAAATTCATAGAGACAGAAAGTATAATAGAATGGTGGTGGCTTCCAGAGTCTGTGGAGAGGAAAAGGTGGGAAATGGTTGTTGAATGGCTACGGAGTTTCCGTTTTGCAAGATGAAAAGAGTTCTGGAGACAGATGGTGGTAATGGTTACATAACAATGTGAATGTACTTAATGCCACTGAACAGTACACTTAGAAATGGGTAGGGTGGTAAATTTTATGTTATGTTTATTTTCTGACAATTCAAAAATTTTAAATAAGTTTTAAAATTGATTTTTAAGCCTAGTTGGAGTGAATATATGGATCTATAAAGTGATACCGTTTAAGAGGATGAATTAAGTAAAATAATAAGACAAGTGGGGCTTCCCTGGTGGCGCAGTGGTTGAGAGTCCGCCTGCTGATGCAGGGGACACAGGTTCGTGCCCCGGTCCGGGGGGATCCCACATGCCGCGGAGCGGCTGGGCCCGTGAGCCATGGCCGCTGGGCCTGCACATCCGGAGCCTGTGCTCCGCAACGGGAGAGGCCACAGCAGTGAGAGGCCCGCGTACCGGAAACAAAAAATAAATAAATAAATAAGACAAGTGTGTCTGTAGCAGGGTCCAAATCTCAGGTGACCATGGGTGCCACAGAAGAAAAACAGGAACACAGGCAGATGAGTTGTGGTGGAGGATGAGGCAAGCCAGAGAACACACAGGACGCCCTGGAGCAAGGCGTGGCCTTGGACAGCCACAGCCCTGTGGCCAAGGGCTGTCCCAACACTCTGATTCTTCAAGAGATGCTCCCAGCCCAAATATCTGTGTGAAATTTCCACATTTCCATACACTGTCAATCAAATAAAAGTCACCCAAGAGCCACAATTTTCAAATCAATTTCTATAGTCATGTTTCTTATGTCAGTATATAAATATCCACGTATTGCTTCTAATTTGGATAGGATACTTGCTAAAACTTGACTAGGTGGACATTTTCTACGGCTTCTCACTCTATAAATACTCAGCACTGATTCACATTTAATAACACAATGAAGATAGCTTTTTTTTCCCCAGAAAGGATCATTTTTGTACTAAAATTGTTGGGCTATGCTGTCGATTTTGCTCTCTTAGTCCCTTCGAGCTGGATTCTATAAATAAGCATAAAAATCAAATGTATAGTTTCAGGCCACATTTCTTCATTTTATGATTGTTCTCTGAGTGATCTCACCTTGCAGAGCTCATGGCATTTAATGCAGTTGAGATACAAAGACCCTCCCTGAGCTAATAAAAGGAAAAATACACAACTCTCAGTCCCCATCATGAGGTATAAATTCACTTAGATAAATTTGTTTTCAAGGTTATTCCACTGTGTTAGTTCTTTAGAGAGCCCAGTGATTTGCCTTAATGTGTTTTTATAGAGTATGTTAAAGAAAATCCATACTAAAACACATGGTTCATAGCCTTCTCTACTAACTCCCTATACATGCTCACCACATGAAATTTTAAATTACCCCTTGATCACAGGTGAAGAACAGAATGCATCACACAGTTTGCACAAGGTGACAATCAGGTTAATATAAAATATAAATGTACTATAAGCCTAGGAAACTTAGCACAGAATGCATATTATTTCAGTGATGTATTTGTAGAGATACACACACTCGTGAACAGAAATATGAACCACTAATCTTCATTAATGCCGCCATTAAAAATTAGTTCTCTGACACTGTGTAGCCACCTGGAAAATTATTTATGATACAATTTTAACTGGAAAACACACAAACTGAAATTGTACCTAATCTATGTTTGCAGCTCTAGAAAATGATGTGTAAGTATGGACTAGGCTAGAAGGAAACACAGAAAAACTGTTAATGGCTAGTTTTTTCAACACAGAGAATACCTGCTTTCTTTCTGAATTTTTAGTTTGTACTCTCTTTAGTATTGACATCATGCTGTTTGCATAATAAATACACATAAAAATGAAAGCAATATGTACAATGGTATTTTGTGGATGTGTGTGTCTGTGTGTGCTTTCCCCCAACATAAAGGAAAAGTTCAATCCCAAATTATCTTGGATGACAACTAGGTTTCTGATGACCAGATCAGATCAACTGATGGCAGCTGCCTGAAGAGCTGTTATTTCAAAGGATTCTGAGGCTCAGTGGAAAACATGATGTCATCAACATGAATATCTGCCATGGGCTTCAGAAGGGGAACAAATGCTCTATGCCAGCTATTTGCCATCTCTGTCTCGGCACTAATATCAGAAACATGGATCCTGTGGAAGGACCAAGGGTATTCTACAGCTTTCCTTAGCACATTCAATTCAAGAGGCCTTAGCAACTCAAAACATGACATAGCTAATTAGTTCTTATCTAACAGCCAGTGTAGAAAAGTCCATGTATACAGTTTTAGAATTTAATATTCTAAAAATAAATTCTTAAAAATGAATGCAGTCCCTTCACTGACATGGTACAGACATGTGCTAGGGAATCAGGACAAACATCTACTTAATCTGTCTTATTATTAGGTTGCTGTAATTCCTACTTATGTGCAATAAAATGTTTTCATGTTATTGCCTCTGTGCAGAACAGAAGTCTCCAAAGAGAGAAGAGCCTGAATAAGCATTTATCTACAAAACCCAGGGTGTGAATAGCATCTAAGTTTGGGGTTAATATTTTATTTAATAAATGTCTGCTTCCCTATAAGGTTGTAATTCTGATAACCATTCTCTTCTATGGTAAAGGAGAAAACGGCACTGTTCTGTATTTAGAGTTAATCAACAAGAAATACAGAGTACCAGCTCAAGCCACCGTGGCAGCGTTGACACCACTGTGCGAGTTCCCTGACCATAAAGAGTTCTCCATTCAGACACTTGAACCTCTGCAAAGCCTCCTCGGCTGCTTTCATTCGTTTTCTATAAATACACAAAACAATTCAAACTTCAGAAAAGATAGAAAAAGCCTAAAAATAATCCATAGTTGAAAAGTCAGACTGAAAAAAGAGGAAGCTCTAATTTCCAGAAGGTGTATTGACACCAGTGGGCAGAATCTTGACCATGTGAGAATACGACATGCTGGTGTGTCATTTACAGAAAGCTAAAGGCATCAAGTGAAATCACACGTGTATTAGGCATGACAGGAAAGTTAAAGTAAGCTCTGGGCTCACCTAACCAGCCAGGATAATTGGAAAGTAAACACAGAAGAGCTCTTGTTAGGGGCAAAGTTCAGTTGACATGGGTTGTATGCCAGGAGGAAGGCTCACCAACCCATAGTGAACACCTGGCCTGGGAGAAGCCATCATTTCCAGAATGTTCAGTTTTACCAGGTCTAATGTTCATGCCCGAATGCAGGAGACTGCTGCAGCCCCAGAGCAAGGAGAAAAATGGGTGTAGCAAATATTGAGGAGGAAGGTCTAGGGAGTTTTGGTTCGAGGTTGTTATATAATCTGTTCTCCCCACAGCTCAAACACTGGCTCTTTCAGATCTCAGATCAAGCATCGCTTCCTTAGCAAGCCTGGCCCTAACCCTAACCCAGACCCTGACCCTCTAGTATGAAGCTGCATTTCGGCACCATAATCTCTTGTCACACCTGACATTCAGCGTGGCCTTGATGATCAAAATTATCTCATCAGTTTGTTTACTTGGTCTCCCCAATCCACCTCCCACAATAATTAAGTCCTCTGAGGAGACAGGGCTGTATCTGCCTAGTCCACATCTGCAACTTCAGCACAATACCTGGCCTTAGCAGCGGAAGGAAGGAAGGAAGGAAGGAAGGGAGGGAGGGAGGGAGGAACAAACGAACTCAGATGGCAATTCCTCTACTACTTTCATGACTGAATATTTCCCAGAACTCCAAGCCTGCCTAGAGACCAGTATATTCCATCAACCTGAAAAGTCTCACAATGCGTAAGCTCTTTAATACATGTTTAATCATTAATTAAATAACACTGGGCAATGTATTTATTGCTCTGTGATAGGATGTGTGAGCAGTTTCATGTATCGTATACTGAGCATTAAATCAGTCCTGACACAGCCTCATTAGAGACCTGGGTGTCACCATGCTGCTGAGGGTGGAGCATGTTTTACCTGCCTGCCCTTCCCCTCTGGTTTTCCCCATGCATTTCATAATGGAATGATCCACTCCTCTTATCAACTTTATAAAATCACAGTCTGCAGGTTGACGATGAAGCCCACCTAATTCACCTCTGAAACCCTCAACCAAAGAACTGAAAGAGCCTAGAACTGGGCATGACTGCAAAAGCCTACAAACCCAGGCCCTTTCCTCTCTTCCCATCAATGTTTGGATTTCAGTCATCTAAGATGCTCCTTAATCCTGAGGCTCCTGGAGACAGCCAGTGTCCCCTAGCAGGTCAGGACCAAGTAAAGACAACAGGTGAGGCTTCCAAGATGCATTCATGAGGAACTAATTTATGTGCACCTGATCACCTCTGAACTGATCCAAATGCCTGAATCAAATGAGGAAAACTGCTACAAATGAATTAAAATTCATCAGTCACATACACACACATATACATACACACATGCATACACCAAGCACCAAGCCTTTCCTTGCCTGAGAAAGGTTTTTAAGGAGGGATAATATAACGAAAACTGGAACTACCATATGACCCAGCAATCCCACTACTGGACATATACCCTGAGAAAACCATAATTTAAAAAGAGTCATGTACCAAAATGTTCATTGCAGCTCTATTTACAATAGCCAGGACATGGAAGCAACCTAAGTGTCCATCAACAGATGAATGGATAAAGAAGATGTGGCACATATATACAATGGAATATTACTCAGCCATAAAAAGAAATGAAACTGAGTTATTTGTAATGAGGTGGATAGACCTGGAGTCTGTCATACAGAGTGAAGTAAGTCAGAAGGAGAAAAACAAATACCGTATGCTAACACATATATATGGAATCTAAGAAAAAAAAATGTCATGAAGAGATTAGTGGTAGGACAGGAATAAAACACAGACCTACTAGAGCATGGACTTGAGGACATGGGGAGGGGGAAGGGTAAGCTGTGACGAAGTGAGAGAGTGAACTAACACACCATTGTAAAGCAATTATACTCCAATAAAGATGTTAAAAAAAAAATTAGGAGTTTGGGATTAACATTTACACACTACTATATATAAAACAAATAACCAACAAGGACCTACTGTATAACACAGAGAACTGTACTCAATATTCTGTAATAACCTATTAAGGAAAAGAATCTAGAAAAGAATTGATACATGTATATGTATAACTGAATCACTTTGCTGTACACCTGAAACTAACACAACATTGTAAATCAACTATATTTCAATTTATAAAATAAAATTTAGTTCAAAACAGAACTGTTAAAAAAATTTTTTAAGTTTAAAGAAAGGTTTTTAAAATATAGATTATTGGCTATTTCCTACACTCATGTGAAATATGCTTTATTTGAAGAATATATTTCTAAAACTCTCAGTGGTGCATTAAAGTGACATTTGCCCAGATTACAGAACTTTTTGTCTCAAAATACCCAAAGGGATTACTCACTCTCAGAATGTAGTCAGCACACATTAGTGTTTATAAAGCATTCCATTATAGCAGCATTTCTCAAATGAAAAGGTAGAGAACACTATTATCAATATTAAAACCATCTATCTCTTAAAAAGGTTACATCGATTTTTCCCCCACCACTCTGATTCCATCAATGCCAGTGTCAAGTCCATGAAGTGGCCGCTATCATGTAACAGCTTAAATTCATAATTCCCAAATGAACTTTCCTAATTTTCTATGCTCTCTCAACCCATGCACTTTGCAACTCATTTACTGGAACATCAGCTAGGAAAAGGCTTGGAGTGATCAGATGTATCCAAACAAATCTTCCCACTGAGCTAAAATACTGCAAATGAGTTTTTAAATATGAAGCAATAGTGAGGTTCTCTTAAGATGGGCAAACAGGACACCTTCTAGGTCATTTCAGCTAAAATAAGCCTCCCCACCATCAATGTCATAAAAACAACAGCAACAGCAGCAGCTACTGTAACTACTCCATACATGAGGCATTAGGTGTAACAGACATCACGCACCAACCAATTTAAGTGCATCTGTCGTTTAATCCTCATAACCCTATAAGGTAGGTACTATTAGAAGCCTCATTCACTAACGGGTAAACTAAGGCACAGAAAGTTTAAGTAACTTGCCCAGCAGCACACAGTCAATATGTAGCAGAGACAAGATTCAGGCCCAACAGCCCAACTCCACGTTCTTGATCTTTATGCAACCTCGTCCCCCAGTCTCTGTCACTTCATCTCCTGCTTCACGGTATCTAGTCCTAAAACATGCAGCATTGCAAAGGGACCTTCAGCAAAGCTCCAGGAGGCCACACGCTATGAAAGGAACAGAGATAAACAGTGCAGATCTCTCCTGGAGACCTCCACAAGCCTTTGAGGGTCACTTCCTCTCCATCCTTCCAGACTCAGATCACACTTTCCCTCGCATCAGCCTAAAACAGACCTCACCTGCCTTTAAAATCCTCTGTTCCCAAGAGGGTACCACTAATAATCTTTTCACAAAGATGGATCTTGACTCTCCAAGGAGATAAGCTTTTTGAAAGTAGGAACCACTTCTGTTTTCTCTACTGCCCCGTATAAACAGGAAATCATAGCTAATCGTTCCTTTTTTCTTTCCTTCTCTTTTTTTGCAATCAGAAATGTAGGCATGTGAACCCAATAAAGACACTGATTAGCTGCCACCTTCCAAAGACAGCCTTCCAAGGTATTCTTTCATCCATATATATTTAGGCAACATTGTCAGGTTTCCCCCAGGAGTGGCTGGGCTTTCATCAAATTATACTGTAATCACCAAGAAAGTGCTAAATCCAGCACAATCAATAGAATGTGTACATGACCAATATCCACTTTCTGCTCTCAAGACTTACTTAAAAATGCAAAAGGGAAAAACACCTTAAAAGTGAAAGTAAAAATCTAAAATTTAAAAAAAAAGGAAGGATGATGTCTCATCTCTAAAAAGAACGGCCTCTAGGTGGGTAAAAAGGACTGAATTTGATAAATTTTATTGCTCCCTAAAAATGTGTCTCCAGTTAGTTTTTGAAAAACTGTCATTTAGTACCAGCTCCTACTCATGCTTCCTGCCCTACCCATTCTTACTCTTATTCTGGTTGGAAGAAAATATAAAACAAAACATCAGCAGTGCAGAGGGGCCTGATCTCTGGGGAAAAACTCCCATAACACTGTGGGCACTCACTTCCCCAAACCTCTGCAGGCTCACTCATTTCCAAGTAGCCAGACTCTCTCTTCTCCTTGAATAACAGGAATGTATAAAGTACTTATTACATACAAGGCACTCCACAGGGATTATTATTAATAGTCACAGCACCCCAAGGTAAGGATTTTCATCTCCATTTTACAAATAATGAACCCAAGCTTTGGAGATGATGAAGTCCTACAAATGGCAGAGCTGATATTTGAGCCCAGGTTTGTCTGAATTCCAAACCCTGGCTCTTCCCAGTAACTGGGTCATGGTGAGTTAAGGGAGGCACAGAGTGGGGTTCCATAGCCAGCCTACTGCGGTGGAGGTTTCTGAAGTGGTCCCACCCCACACCTACCTCAACAAGGTGGCCTCCAGAAAGGCTCATTGAGTAGATAGAATCTTGGAACCTTTTCTCTCCTTAATCATATCAACTACCAGGCACTGCAGTGCCACTGTAGTGTTTCCAGATCTCTAACACAGAAGATGTTTGACTGGTAAAATCTGATAATAAATACCAGAGACTTTTTTAAAGCTTTAAAATGTTAAAGGAATTCAAAGTATTTATAATATTCTCATGTCCAAGGATGACTTTTTTTTAAATGACATCTTAAATACAACAAAAAAAGGCCTGTTATCTCACCATCCAATTAACCCTGGCAATATTTTTTCAAGGTATGCCTTTAGGAAATTTTAATTGTGCAGAGAAGCTCACCATGAAAAGTGACTCAGCCTAGACTAGACCATTTCCAAAAAGTAACCACTGGTAAGTTTCTAATGCTCATTTCCAGAACAACAACAACAAAAAAAAAATATATATATATATATATACACACACATTCATATACTAACACATAGTAACAGTGTAAATACGTGTGTATGTAAAAGGGGTTTTGCTCTATACTATTTCATACCATGCTTTATCACATAATGTTAAAAGCAACAATAAAACCAATGTTTTATAAATTCTAAGTCAGTTAGCTCTGACTCATAGCCACTACCAAAAAACAACATTTCAAGGCAGGGGCTGGTTTTCCAACTGGCTAGATTCGGGATGTTATTACAAACCAAAAAAACTACCAAAATCACACTGACAAGACATCCAGAACTGGTCAGCAAAATTTGCATTAAAAAATAGTTTAACCAAAGCACCAACTTATCTTTCATTACATATGAATGTCTGTAATGTTTCTTATTGGAATGAATGCAGATGACACTAATAAGCATTCTGTTCAAATGCACAGGACATCAATTCGCAGGGTGCTAGGGAGCTTACCTTACACCCTCTCCATTCCCACTTCCACCACATCAGCTTCAGAATCTACTGTCACATCCTACGAGGCCACAGGTTCTACGTCCACTAAAGGAGGGTTCCTAGGAGGTATGGCATAAGCAGAATGTCCAGCACAATTAACTCCAGTTTCTCCAAGACCACATCAAACAGAACATCAACCTCATCTGTATACTGTGGACCCTTAAAAGATCTCATTTGACAAACGGGCCTAATGCTTAGAAATAAATGAGTAACAAAAAAGCACCTAGATTTGATCAATTCCACCACAGGAATTTTACTTGGATTTTGAAATGTCAACATCTGCATGTACTTAAAAGCTTACATCAATTTAAAAACACAAAAACACTGGGAGGTAGCTCTCCTGTGAACGCTCGGGAATTACGCATGGTGTTTAGATGGAAGGGACCACCTGCTTTGCTCCGCAAATCTATTACAACGATTACATGTCTTATGCATCACTTGGGTCAGATAAAGGAGAGAGACCTTTTCAGAATATCCAGCTTCATGTATTCACAATCTTTGGGCATGAAACTGCTCTAAAGCAGTGTATTTATCAAGACCATGCCAAATCCATGTCCAGAAGAGGGTCTAGCAGGATTCCAGGGCTTTGCCGATGTGAAAGGTGAAAAAGGTTTCAACTATGCCTTCACCCTGGGAAGGTGCAGAGCAGCTGCTTCCAACCCCAGGCTGCAGGGAAATTCCTGGAATCTTATTTGGAACAGGTCTTGTAGATTCTCTCGTCTTGTGGTTAAACAACTTCATTGGGAAGCAAGGCAGAGTGGAATGGTTGAAATAGCACTGGCTGGAATGGAATAGTAGGAGAAAAACTAAAATTCCATCCAATTGGGTAACCCTGAACAAGTTATCGGGCTTCTCTGAGTCTCCCTGTTTTCTTGTATTAAAAGGGGATGACTCCTACCTAGGAGGGTCCCTGACAGGATTAGAGTAAATAAGATAATGCTCGCACCTAACAGAAGCTCAGCAATGGCAGGCAGCTAGCACACTAAACGAAATAAATCGCAGATGAGCCTGTATGTCCTGTAAACTAGGAAAAGCCAAAAACTCCTTCCATTAAAGGAAAAAAACACTATCAATGAAAAGGCACATATTGGCAATTGAACCCCAAAACTAAGCAATAAATGAGTGATTTAGGATCTTGAGCTCATGGTGACAAAGCTAGAAATGACACAAGACTGGAAGTTGGAAAGAAAGTAGTTAATAAAGCAACTGAATATTAATCTGTTATTATGACCAGGGCCACGCCTCTGTGTTTAAACTTTTGTGTGTGTGTGTGTGTGTGTGTGTGTGTCACACAAAGAGTTCATGACATTTAAAAACAATTCCTCATGTACCTCTTCAGCTCTGCTATGTCTTCTTGTTCAAATATTAACACAGGAAACTTCCTGAGAGCCTTCTTTCTCATTCTTGGCTAAAGCTAAGTATCTCTGTGCCAGCTCACCTGAGATTAGAGAGTGAAAGAAATGTCAGAGAAATTCTACCTGTTTCGACAGGCCTAAAATGCTGAAGGCAACTTTTGCCAAGGATTCCTAACAAGATCCAAAACACTAACCTATGTAGAAAGAAAGTGCATGACAAATAGAAGAGGAGATAAGGAAAATGGCAGTAAAGAGTCTGAGAAGATGGTGATAGTGAATTACAGGGCCTGGTCCAGCAACAGACAAGAAACTATAGGACAAAGAGTAACAGATACATTTTACCTGACAGATTGGACAGATTTTGTTACCAACATGTGAGGATAAAGAAGCCTCCAGCATCTCTGGGCCCCAGGTGGTTCATGAAAGGCCATCAGGAGGTGAAAGGGCTGATCCTAAAGGCATTTCCAAACTACAAACCTAGAAAGCTAAGCTAATTTTATATACTTATATATAATCTTTCACATTAGGCAAGACTATCATAGCAATAATGTTAGCTATTGTTCAGGTAATACAATGTTCTTTTCTGACATACCACCTAAGTTCTCAGACTAACCCTCAACATCTTTCATAATGCTAAAAATAGTCCTCCCCACAACCAAAAAGTATTACACAATCATTATTTTTGTTTGTTTCTAGTTTGGTTTGGGTTTTGCGGGGGAGGAGTGGTTGTTTTGTTTGTTTTTTGCAGGTTTTTTGAGTTTTTGCTTCTTGGATCTGAACATGGTCACAGTCACACAGATAAAAGTTGAATACTTTCTTTTGGGTTTTCCTGATCAGTTTACAGCTCTCACGAACATTCTCTTTTATTAGCTGACTTTTAATGGACAAAACAGGCGATTCTAAACTTTCAGTTCCTCAAAAGCATCCATCCATCAGTTTCTCAAAGCAACCTCTCTGATCCTTCCAAATCTTCCTCCTGGCTGACATGCCTGCCCATCCTTCCCGCTAAGCACTGGCAGCCCTGCCCCTGGAGGCACCCTTCACTACTTAACTCCTACCACCCGCTGTGCCTTATCCTTAACTAACAGCACACTTTATTGTACTCACCTGTCAAGCTGTCTTTGACTTCCCCTCTAGGCTCTAAGGAGACAGAGCTCTCTGCTTTATTCACAAGGAAAACTCTAGCACACAGCATGCATAATACACAATTAATAGCTTTTGGATAAAAGAACAAATATTTATGTATTTCAGGTACTTTCTTTTTTTTTTTTTTTTTTGCGGTATTCAGGTACTTTCTAACACATGTTCTAAACAAGCCATCAGCTTAACTCTGAGCACCTAAGAAAACCTGTATCCTCTATACAAATGAATCTTGTAACATCTGTATCGGTAGCAGCTACAAAACAGCCCTGGCCAATCTACATGGTATGTACTATCTACCTATATGTATGCATATGTGTATGCATGCATGCATGTATGTATGTGTATATGTGTGTATGTATGTATATGTACACATATGGCCAATCTACATGATACGATTCATTTACCATAAACATGATACACATAAATGATAAATGAGTGTTTTTAATAATACAACATAACAAATTAAGAGGAAAGATGGTAAGGCATTTTAACCTGTGACAATAAGATGGGCTCAAAATCTGAAGACCAGCTTTCAGCAAGCCCCTTGTCACTCTCCTGCCTGGCCTCCTTTCCACACTGAGGGCCTCCTCCCACGGGCCAGAGCTCAGGCTGTCAAACACACAAAGGCCAGAGTGGAGGATTCATCTCCACCCTCTGAAGAAAGTGTAGAAGTAAACCTTTTTCATCTTTCACGTCAAAGGAATTGGAGTGCGTTGCTATCCTGCCTACTCAGGAGAAATGCCCACATTTCCTCCATGACCTGCTTCTCACTTACCACACTGCCTGGGAGACAGCATTATTCAACTGGTGGTAGTATCCCCCCACTGAATTATTCAGTTCTCCGATCAGCTGCATTATTCTATCAGTCTACCCAAATCTCTACCTTGGAGTCATCCACACATTACAAACTCACAACATCCACGAAACTCACGATTATTCTCTAGAAAACCGCCTTCTCTAGTCCTGACTTGTGTTACTGGCACCAACCTGGGGGCCCAAGACACAAACCTCAGCCCCAGCAATCTCTCTCTTGCCACCCACACCCACCTGGTCACCTCTGTAACCTCCCAGATCTCTCTCAGATCCTTCCACACCTCTGCTTCCCTACTGCCTTACACTAAGCCCTATAACCTCACTCCTGAACTATGGTAACACCTTAACTCCTCTCTTGCCAACTTACTGCCTGAATTAGGGCGTCTAACTCTGTTCACCTGTAACATCGCAGAGCAAGTTTTCCCTTCCTAGTCTATAGGGATCACATCTGGCTGGTCACCACTGCATTTCCTTCCAGTGCTTAACATGAATGCTTAGCACAACCAAGGAGGCAAAAATGACCATATGAATGAATGAACGCATGAGTGAGACAGCCAGTACTCTCAGAATTACATTCTACTGCTTGCCATAACTCAAATTAATGTTTGTCTAAATATTTGTCTCTGGAGAAGAAGTAAATGAGGTAGGAGATAGATGGGCCCCTGGGCCGGACAGCTGATGTTTGTTAAGTGGAGTAAAACTGAAGCTTTGTTCTCACCCAGACACTCCAAGGACAAAGCTAGTGGCAGAAGCTGAGCTCTGCTGAAGTAAAGAGATGAGATGACCACTCCTGAGGTCAAGGGGAACTTTCCTGTCTA
Organism: Physeter macrocephalus; assembly: GCF_002837175.3. Taxonomy (NCBI): domain Eukaryota; kingdom Metazoa; phylum Chordata; class Mammalia; order Artiodactyla; family Physeteridae; genus Physeter; species Physeter macrocephalus. Next base: position 81,220,271 of record NC_041224.1, read on the forward strand.
CACACGCACAGGAAGGCTCCTTGGGGTTCAAAAACGGAGGAGCACCACCCCATAGTGAGTGTGGACATACACCCACAGGCCTCTGAAGTGAAATCCATCTTAGCAAAAAAGATGTGCACGTTGGGGCTTCCCTGGTGGCACAGTGGTTAAGAATCCATCTGCCAATGCAGGGGACATGGGTTCAAGCCCTGGTCCGGGAAGATCCCACATGCCACGGAGCAACTAAGCCTATGGGCCACAACTACTGAGCCTGCACTCTAGAGCCCACGAGTCACAACTACTGAGCCCGAGTGCCACAACTACTGAAGTCCGCACGCCTAGAGCCGGCGCTCCACAACAAGAGAAGCCACCGCAATGAGAAGCCCACACACCGCAACGAAGAGTAGCCCCCAGTCGCCGCGACTAGAGAAAAGCCCTGCGCAGCAACGAAGACCCAACGCAGCCAAAAATAAAATAAATTTATATATTACAAAGTAAAAAAAAAGATGTGCACACATGTTGGGGGGGTCCTAGAACAAGTCAGATGTGGGAAAGGAAACAAAATAATTGGCCAAAGGTAAAGGAAGACCTGAAAGAACTGTCCTATATAAGGGATTTAAATCACCTCTTTACTGCTCTCCTCCTCATTAGAGAGGACACCCATACCCTTTCTCTCTGGGTGTATATTTCTACCTTGCGTCTAACTTAAACTGTTTCTCTGTGTGCTCTCCCATACATTATGCTGTGTCTCTAATAATAAACTTTGCACCTGTTTTTACAGTTTTTGCCTCCTTGAAACATTCTTGCTTTCAATGGGGGTAAGAGCCAGGGCCATTTTGCTTCTAGGTGGTCTGGTGGCTAGGATTCCTGGTTTTCATCCAGGCTACCCAGGTCCAGGTCCTGGGCAGGAAACTAAGATCTCTCTTCAGGACAGCTCACTGCTGTCTCTCCAAGATCATAAATAATTAGTAATCTGAGGCTCACACCCAAAGGCAAACCATCATTCTACACACTGACACATGTACTCATATCGACAGCTATACATTCTTTTGATGCTGCCTCGCAAGATGGAGCTATTCCATGATAAAATGTACGGAATTGCGGAGAATGATTTTTTTCAGAAAGAAAAAAAAAAACTGAAAATGCAAAGTACAGTTCTTCTAGATACCTTCCAGGACTTGACGAACAAACACACCATCATCTTCAAGTCCTCTGTGGCCTGGGGAGGGGGGTTGGCCTTTAGAAGAGAGGTCCCTGTGCTAATATCCTGATCAAATCCCAGTATTCCGAAATAAGGCCACCTTCCACAATCATCCTCTGGGGAAATCCATGTAAGCCCATCATCATGCTGGGGAAAGAGGCGCTCCATGTTATGTAATCATATATACACAATCATATCCATTTGCTTATGAAATTCTCAAAATTTGCACTTGGAGTGAATGACAGTAAGATTCTTCCTCTCTCATCTGGCAAGTTGTCCCTAAAGAAAAACTTGCCAACCCCAAGTGGTCAGCAAACAGGGCCATTCCAAGCAGTTCCAGGCCTGCCTCCCAGACCTCTCCCACAAGGCCAACACAAAACAACAACAGTGATGGAAACTCTCCCAGACCTTCCCAGAGAGGGAAGATGGGTGCTGGAACCACACTGCCTGCGCCTATATCCTGGCTGAACTGCTTTCCAATCATGTGACCTGGGACAACACCTTTGTCTCTCTGTGCCTTAGTTTTCTCACATTTAAATGGAGTGATCTTCATGTCCATCTCAAAAGTGGACAGGACCTGGGCTTCCCTGGTGGCGCAGTGGTTGGGAGTCCGCCTGCCGATGCAGGGGACGCGGGTTCGTGCCCCGGTCCGGGGGGATCCCACGTGCCGCGGAGCGGCTGGGCCCGTGAGCCATGGCCGCTGAGCCTGCGCGTCCGGAGCCTGTGCTCCACGACGGGAGAGGCCCCAGCAGTGAGAGGCCCGCGTACCGCAAAAAAAAAAAAAAAAAAAAAAGTGGACAGGACCTCAGGAAATAGCAACAATTAACAGAAAGGCAGATTAGAAATAGCCCAAGGGGAAAAAAACAGATAAGCAACAAGGTCCTCCTGTATAGCACAGGGAACTATACTCAATATCCTGTAATAAACCATAATGGAAAAGAATATGAAAAAGAATATGTATATATATGTACAACTGAATCACTCTGCTATACATCAGAAACTAACACAGCATTGTAAATCAATAAAAAAAAGGAAGAGCCAAAATAAATAAATAAATAAATTATTGGAGTGACAACAGCTCTCTCCCTGGGGTTGTACTGCTGATTAAAAGAGTTAATATTTCTTAATCACAATGCCTGGCACCATCTCAGTGCTCCATAAATGTCAGTGATAGTAAGGTAAGTTATATTACAATAATAACATATTAGCCTTAGTACTAATCTTACTCCTCTCCTTTTATCTTCCCAAGGGATTCTATGCCCTACCAGTTCTCTTAAACACTACAAGCAATGGTTCTCAAACTTTATAGCATACACCGGAATCATCTGGAAGGCTTCTTAAAACACAGATTTCTGTGCCAGAGACACAGAGCTTCTGATTCAGGGGGCCTGGGATGGGCCCTGAGAACACATATTTTTAACAAGTTAATCTCAGGTGCATGGGTGCTGCTCAGTTTGGAAAGACATGTGTAAAAATACTATGGGGCCTCCCTCCATCAGCGGAGGACAGTGTGTGGGTCCAAACCTCCAAGGCTTTCTATGGCCCTCCACATCCCTAGACTGCCCTTCCCGGACTCTTCCATCTCAGTATCTCCACCCACAATTCCAAACTCAGCTCAAGCATCAAGACCTCTGTGCTGGCACCAACACTGTACTATCATCAATGAAATAAGCTCCAAGAGACCAGGAGCTCCCTGGCAATCAGAACCTGGCCTTACTCAGTGCATGGGACATAGAAAACCCTCAATAAATGGTGACATAGAATGAAAGCTGGGACAGCCAACAGTCGAAGGCATCCCTGGAGAACCAACCAAACTGGAAGGTCTTAGACACCATCAGGGGCCTTCCTCTCAGAACTGTTCACTGGACATGAAGTGCCCTGAGACCCCAATGAGCCCAGGATCCCCTCCACCCCAGTCGACAGCTTTTCTGCTCAGTGGGCCACTGGTCCTTTGCCTCCAAACACAACTGTCGCTCCCACTCTTTGAAGGTAACGGAGCTTCATTTTCCGGACTCTCACTGGCACAGGCCCCCATGAGTGCTACAAGCTGCTGGGAAATGCTGAGTGTTCTCAGAGAGAAGGTTGCAATCGGGAAGTATTTTTTTTTTTTTTTTTTTTTTTAGGAAGCATTTTTATGTAAGCATTTCTGGTAAATGGCCCAAAAAGATCTCTGCAGAAAGAGATAGCAATCTCCAGCAAATGGCTACAATTTCTTTTTCCATTCTAAATAGGCATTCACTTTCACAGCTAATTTTGTATTATTTTTTTTAACAAGGATCCCCATATTGTTTACCTTTCAGGTCTCACAAAATCTGGATCTGCCGGTTTCACCCCTCATGCATACGCTTCTCCAGCTCTTCTGTATATTTCTCTAAATCATCACACACCCTGCCCCTTCATTAAAGCATCTTAACCAAGCCAAGCACACTTTTATAAACACCTGCTAGGCAGGATTTCAAATGCTTTTAGAAAGAAGTTCAAGGTGTCTTGTCGATTTCTCTGTCAAATGAAGATAGAGGGAAAAACAAATGTGCTAATAAGCACGATCCAGGCAGAATATCTACCTGATCCTCCCAACAGAGGCAAAAAGCCTTTCTTCAACAAAAAACACTTTCTTCAACACCTGAAGATAATTTCAATATGAAACCCCTCAATTTTTGTGTGTAATTACCAAGTTACAAGGAAGGTTTTAAGAAAGCGAGTGTTCTCCATGTCAAGAAATATTATTTAAAATTCTAAGTACTATTTTCATTCTTATCCTACACAGTATAATAATTTTAATTTGAAAATCACTTGTGTGGTTTACATGCACTTAAGGAAACCATCAGTTGAGCTGTTATGGATCATTTACTCAAAAGACTAAATTGGAATTTTAGGATTCCTTCCTAAATAAGCATGTTGACACACTTACACTTCTAGAGATAGATTTAAGGAAAACTATATATATCTTTTAAAATAAATATTCATGCTTATAGATTTATACACACACACAAAGTCTTTTCTAGGTGACAAAGGTGGCCTCTATTCACCTGTAAGCTATAAAAGGAAATTAAGATGAAATATGTTAAAGCATAAGAATAATAAAATTAGCTGATATTTCAGCATATGAATAATATGAATATTAGTTGATACTTCAATGTGTAATACACAAGGAATACATATAAAGTTTCACTAATTTGCCCAACTTGGCTATATTAGGTCCTTAAAAATATGTTAAGGAAGATACATAATAAATTTTATATTTTTTAAAATAGCTGTACATCTTCTTGTCCCAGATTGGTTTCAGTTTAACAAGGAGAATGAAAACAAACAATGTTCGTTTTACTCATGATGGTTACTTTTAACTCTCAGGACGTGGACTGTTTTGTGAACATAAATTTGAATTATTATTTCCATAAAATCTGCAGATTTACACTATCTGTCTCACAGTAACTTGGAATAGTGAAAAAGCATGGGTTCTGCACTCAGAAATATCCACACTCAAGTCCGGGTCCATCAGTTACTGTGAACAAATTCCTGGATTCTTCCCTGCCTCAGTTTCTCATCTGTACAGAGGAAGTAACACCTACTTTATATATTTTTTGCTTTGTTTTGTTTTTTGCGGTACGCGGGCCTCTCACTGTTGCGGCCTCTCCCGTTGCGGAGCGCAGGCTCAGCGGCCATGGCTCAGGGGCCCAGCCGCTCCGCGGCATGTGGAATCTTCCCGGACCGGGTCACGAACCCGTGTCCCCTGCATCGGCAGGCGGACTCTCAACCACTGCGCCACCAGGGAAGCCCCTACTTTGTATATTTTATGCAAGTTTTTAAGTAAAGGGACCAGCATGGTGCTTGGAACAGAGTTGATTCTTACTAATCTTAGTTTAAGGATGGTTTTGGATAATCCTTGTCACCCTGGATGAGAAACCAGGCTAATGATCAATATTCTCCAAAGATTTTCATTTTCCCTGCATTTAAAATGTTTATTACCAGAGATCAAAGAGATACCGTAAAGACAAAAGCACAATGTGCCACTTCTCTCTTTCTAAACACCCCCCTGTGAGAAACGACTGCCCTAAAATTCCCTTTTGTATCCACACCTGTGCTACCACACAGCACACCGGCCTGGCCCTCGTAGAGGTCCCCCCCTTAACAGGCGTGCAACAGATATCAGTTAAATTGAAATGCTGCTGACCCAAACAAAAACTGAATGCTAATGGAAATCGCAATCCATAGACCTGTTTGTGATTCGGTGTGTCGATGAAACAGGTTTTCTAGAGTCCCCAGGTTCACCGGGAGGCTCTTTGGTAACTTTAAGTTCCCGATGCCGATGGAACTTCTAGAACGGACTCAGGTAAGCACCCAGACACGGGTGAAACCTTCACACAGCGCGCATAAGTTCATTCAGACGTTCTAATCCACTTCATGGAAACCCAACCATATTTAAAAGCCATCAACGCACCATTTGCTTAACAAATGGACAGTGCACTGGGGAACTAATTGCGGAAGCAATTGCCTCTCAAGGTCGCCACCACCATCACGGTATTTTTTTTTTTTTTAATGTGACAAGACACTCTGGAACCCACACAATTATCAGAAGGCTTTCAACTCTCGTGGGGGGTGAGCAAATGTCCGCGCAAGGAACCGAAGCGGACTCTCCGGCTCTCCACGAAGGGAGCGCATCCAATCCCACCCAAGTGAGGGATTGACCTCTGCACAGAGTCCCGGAGGTGGAGGTGACAAACTCCGCTGCGCCCCAAGGAGACCTAATGTAGGTCCTTTAAAATGCAAAGAAATCCTAGGGCAGGCTGCCCTCCCCCGGTGCGCCCTCCAGCACTCCGGTCCTCGACATACCTTCTGTCTCTGAACCGGCAGCTCCGGAGTTAGCAGCTCCACTGAATTCCCTTCCCGGTCGCTCAGGTTCCCCAACTCGCCGGTTCTGTTGGCAGCGGACACCCCTCCACCCCCAAAGGAGAGAGCCACCGGCGACCCGGTGCTCCGCCCGCGCTCGCGGCCAGGTGAGCCCCGCACCGACCTCACCTGTCCGAGGCCGCGTCCCAGGGGATGCCGAGAGGCCGGCGCACGCCCCTCAGCTGCGCGGGCCCCGCCGCCGCCACTACCGTTGCGGCTTGCACGAGCCGCCGAGACGCGGCGAGAGCTGGCGCATCTCCGTAGGCAGCCAGACTTCCTCGGCCCCGCCTCTTGCCGGCCACGCCTCCAGCTACCCCGAGAGCCTGCTCAGCCTCCAGGCGGAGGTGGCGGCCGCGCGTCACCTTGGGGCCTCCTCCCACCCCGACCCGGCGCTGACGCCGCGGCGGGAAGCTCCGGCGGCTGCTGAGAGAACGGGCCGCCGCTGGATTCCGGGTAACGGCTGGGTGAAGAGAAAGAGGTTACCCGTAACTCCTTCGTCTGGGTTGAGTCACAGGAAAAGGAAGATGTGTCCAAAAAGTCTGGCAGTGACTAAAGGAGTTGAGTTTCTTCACGATTGAGTTCAGAGTAAGAACAAAGCGTGGACAAGTGCGGCTGGCAAAGTTGTAATTGCTTAATCACTTGTGTTCGCTATTGCGCAGAGGCGCGAACCTTGTTCCCTTCGCTACCTAAAGGATCAGTGGGAAGGGAACAGCCTCCGTTTTTACCACCCTGACCCTGGCAAGAGGTACCAGAGGCAGGCAACCCATGAAACCTGTGCCACGTGCGCGCGATTGTGGGTGAAACTCCGTTTCTGAGCCTAAGTTCCTCATTTCTGAAGATTAGGTAACAGTCGTGCACAGCGAGCTGCCGGAACACTCAAAGAGTCTCTTAAAGAGAGACTAAGTGCGATGACTGGCACGAAGGCATTCAGTAAACATTTGCTTCTGTTCCTTTCCCTTGAATTTTTTCTTCTTCCTCCTTTTTCTTCTCTTTCCGCTATAATCTTGCACTTTATTTACTGCTTATCTCTGCCTGGTCACTTTCTTTTCTCATCTATTAATGAGCCTGCATCTACTGGGCACCGAGTCTGTGGCCTGCAAGGCGTTGGGCGCTTTAAAAGGAGATGTTCTGGTAAGATCCCTGCCCTCTGGGAGGTCAGGAACTCACAAAACACCACCACCACCCCCACGAAACAGCTTTGAAATTAGATGCAACAGAGTTACAGAAACCCGCTAATTGAGTGTTGGACCCATCGGCCGTTCTGTAGGTTATTGTGGGTCTGAGAGCTGGTGAGGAGTGTAATTGATGTAATTGGTGGTGAAGAGCACTGCCTGGAGTCAGATCACATGCGGGCTTGGCCGCTAATTGTGTTAAACCAGCTACTTCACTTAATGTCTCTGAATTTCAACTCTCCCCTCCCCCAAAAAACAAAAACAAAAATAAAAAAACTGGGATTAAAATAATAAGTTGTTGCATAGATTCTGAGAAATAATTAATTTACATAAAGTACTTACCACAGTGTTCTGGCCTATGGTTAGCACTTAATAAAGGTTGGGTAATGATAATAAGAGTAGGGTAGAAAATGGAGGCTGGGGAGATAAAAATTTAGAAAATGTGAGAAATTGGGAGGGCCGTCATTGTGAAAACCATACTTCTAATAACAGCTACCGGTGATGAACAAAACTGGTAATCAGTTTCTGTGCTTGGCATGTAACACGTGATCATATTTAATGCTCACAAACCTGGAAGAATGTTCATAGTATCCCTCACTTGATGAGGAAAATTAGCCTCAGAACCATGAAATAACCAGCCTGAAGGGATGAATCCAGTTAGTAGTAGAATCAGAGAAACCGGAGGTAGATGGCAAATCTGCGCTTTTTTCCACTGTGCTCTCCCTGCTGCTACACCCCCTACCTGAGAGAGCAGAGGTAACAGGATAAATAAAGCAGCAAAAGAAGAGGAGGAGCATTGGGTAGGAGAAATAGCAACCACACCTTTAAAGCTGACTAAGGATACAACTGAATTAAACTAGCAAACGAGGGCTTCCCTGGTGGCGCGGTGGTTGAGCGTTAGCCTGTGGATGCAGGAGTCACAGGTTCGTGCCCCGGTCTGGGAGGATCCCACATGCCGCGGAGCGGCTGGGCCCGTGAGCGATAGCCGCTGAGCCTGCGCGTCTGGAGCTTGTGCTCCGCAACGAGACACCACAATAGTGAGAGACCCGCGTACCGCATAAAGAAATAGCAATAAATAAATAATAAAATAGCAAATGAACCCACACAAAAAAGCTTTTTGCTTCTTGCTTCTATCTCCTGCCGCAGTGGAGTTCCTGTTCTGTGGTTCCTGCAACCTAACCGCAAGTTGAAAATGACTAACAGCATTTTTCAGTCATTAAATGCTACGGAAAGTGAAACATCGAAAGATCACAGAAATCTAAGCTCATACCTCCTCTCCTCCCTCTCACCACAATACCCTCTTCTGTCCATCTTCCTTGTTTTTTTTTTTAAATTGCCCAGACATGTTACCTGCTTCTTTGTAATATCTTCCACCCAGGGAATAATATTGTTGCTTTAACCAGTTTAACTTCACTGTATAACCACAAGCAGCACTTAGAACAGCAGCTAGACTCATATAGGTGGCTGATAAATTTTCGATACACTGTTGTTACATTTAAAAAGGGTTTGAACCAAGTCTTATGGGCAGTCAATGACGTCATAATTGTTATTTTATTAAAAAAAAAGAATCTCCTGCATTTATAATAGGTGGTCTTCGCTGTCTTGCCTTCTAAATTCACATGAGCAACGAGATATTTGGCCTCTGAAGAAACAACGCTATTGTCAATATGATAATTGAGCATATGCTTGGTCGCATGGCAATCTAATAATTTCCATTTTTAAAATTTGAAATGGCAGATGTGTCTTCTAGGGGTCCGATGTGCTTTTTTGCTGTCACAGCTAATGTACCTGTCATGCCTTCAGAAGCACTGCAATAGAGGTATATTAGCAACTGTGGTGCCTGTTTAAATGAGCCAGAGCAATTTAAACAGGACAAGTTACAATGTTTGTAGTCACCTGAAATATCTGCCCAGGGGATTAAAGGAGTCTTCTGTAAAATAGAGAAAACCAGGGCTTCCCTGGTGGCGCAATGGTTGAGAGTCCGCCTGCCGATGCAGGGGACACGGGTTCGTGCCCCGGTCCGGGAGGATCCCACATGCCGCTGAACGGCTGGGCCCGTGAGCCATGGCCGCTGAGCCTGCGCGTCCGGAGCCTGTGATCCGCAACGGGAGAGGCCCCAACAGTGAGAGAGGCCCGCGTACCGCAAAAAAAAAAAAAAAAAAAAAAAAGAGAGATAGAGAAAACCGTGTCTGTAGAGGAGAGGAGGAGCAAGAACTCCAGCTCCTCTCTGCTCCTAGAAAATCAGGACAGGCCTCCTTGTGTCATACTAGCAGAACTGGCCTGGCCAGGCAGACCAGTCCAGCTCGAACTGAAGGACTCAAGGCTAATCTTGGGAGTACCACTCCCTTGAATATCCAAGAAAAAGGTTTCTGAGTTTTGCTAACAAAGATATTAAGGGCTTGGCACCTAGCATATCTCATCTTCATTAGTGCTTCTTATCATTTCTGGGCCAATAAAAGCTAAAGTAGAAAATCAATTGAGATATAAACATATAAATTTAGAGCTATTAGGAGGTGAAACCAATGCCATGGTTAAGGCAAAATTTAGTTCATGAGCCACGTGGCAAATGTTTAGTGTGTGCTGTAAGGAAGAAGCATGTGTACTTTGTTACGTGGCATTGAGAAAATGGCATTTCTTTTATTGTCAGTGCAAATAGGCTTTGTCATTATATTTACTTGGTTAGGGATTTTTTTTTCCCATCTTTCAATTGTCTTGGCAGATTACAGAAAGCATATTCCCTTTTTATAGTGGCAGTTGTGGAGAGACCAAATTTAGTGACTCACACCAGACCCCAGCTCTGCCACTTAACTAGATGTGTGTTTTCCTGCAGGCGGCTGGTAGGGTTTCAGTTTCTTGAACAAAGGAGTGGCCCCAACAGAAAAGGAGTGTTACTTTCTAATTACTCGGAAAGAAGACTTATTATAAAACCTTTCTTTGGAAACCTAGTATTTAATTGTCTTATTAATAATAATCCAATGTAGCAAATTATTTAAAATACCTAGGCATATATTTAATACAAGCTAATTAGCTAGAAATATGCATAGGTACTAAGTTGCTAAAAGCTACACTTATATGGATATTATGCTTTCTACGAGTGAGAATTTCTATGACCAGGATGAACATATGCTACTAGTAGTTGCTTTTGAAAAGTTAAAATTATTAGAGACATGGAGGGTAAATCTTAAGAGCTTTAATCCCCGTTCATCAGATGGGTTAAGCAGACCCAAATTTACTGCTTTCAGGTGAAGCTTCACCTGGCTCAAGGGTTCTCGCTTATCACCAACACGTCTGGTGATGTGAATTCCATCCATCTAGCTAAGTGCTTAGACCTTCTTCCAAAGTAAACCAGATCAGGTGTGCATTTCACACTGTACATCATTGCTGTGGCCCCCTGTGGAATACCTTTTCTAGAATGTGCTCTACTGTGTTTCCACTGGTGATAGTCAGGAGCATCTTAGGATCAGCCCTGAGAAGTGGGTTGTTGAATTTACACTGAAAATGTTAGTCAGGGTTATCATTTTTTAAATTACAGTGATCAAGCTAGAAGTTGTCCATCATCTCAGGAATGCAAATCTAGACTTTCCCACAGCAGTCAGTCTGTTTGCATCCTCTGGGTTCCATAAGTAACTCAGGTGAATTTGTTTTCCTCTCTAATTTGACTGTGAGAATGCTCAGGGTGACCTATCTCTGTCAAATGTTCAGAAATGCTTTTTCATACGTTGTATAATAGAGTTATATTTTTCTAACTTACTGTGCTAAGTCTGAGATGAAACGAAAGGAATTTTCAAGGCCAGGGTATTAAGATAATACTTGATTTTTCCATGCAATAAGATGTACATCCATCGACACATTTGTCTGCATAACATCCACTGAGCAGCGACAACCAGGGCCACACACTAGGATGCTTACAGGGGCCAGGCTGGTGAGATCAATGTGTGACTGTGGCCACATTCAAGAAAGTAGAGACTGTCAAAACCTGCAGAGCACATGCCCACCTAAAGGCATTCAGATTCTATTCTTGTTAACGTCTCTGCTGGCCAAAGCATGCAGGTGGCCAGATGCCAGGTAGCCATTTGTGTCCCCTGATCAACAATGTGTCCGAGCTCTAAGATAAACACTATGGATATAAGATAAATAAAATATGATAGCTTCTGCCCTCCAGGGATTCACATTTTGCTGTGGAAAAAGATATGTAAACAAATAAGCAGGACAGATTTTCAGAGGGAAAAGTCTCTGACAGCAGCACCTGCAGGGCCCAGGGAGTAAAGTACAGCATCAGGTGCAGGAGACCAGGTAGAAAATATATAAGAGAATTAGCAGGAGCGGTGACTCCACGCAGCCCCAAGGGCTGAGAAAGGAGATCCTGATGGGTGAAGCCTAGCTCACAGTACTGGGCTGAACCCATACTCAACAGGCAAGAGAAGATCAATTCAGGGAATGAAGCCAGACCTGCTCAGCAATATTTCCATAATTGTTCACTCAATCAGAAAATTTAAATATAGATACATAGAAATAATAACACTTTTGGTTGAAGACATTAACAAGTTTTGGACTTGAAGCCTCCAGTCTGTGACTGAGGATAATGTGTGTGAGGATAATCTATAGAATATAAGTTTTTATTTCCAATTCGTATATATACCCAATGTATTAGTTATCTATCGATGTGTAACAAATTACCCCAAAACTCAGTGGCTGAAAGCAAAAGACATTTATTATTACAGAGTTTCTATAGGACAGGAATCCTGATGTGGCTTGGATAGGTGTTTCTGGTTCAGGATCTCTCATGAGGCTGCAGTCAAGCTGTCTGCCAGGGATGCAGTCCCCTCAAGGCTGAAATGGGGCTGGAGAATTTCCTTCAAAACTCACTCATATGGTTGTGGGCAGACCATAATCCCTCACCATATGAGCTACTCCCTGGTAGCTGTGTGTCCCCCTGTCCTGGCAACTGGTAATCAAAGAGAGAAAGAAACAGACCAAGATGGAAACCATCATCGTTTTATAACCTAGTCTTGGAAATGACATCTCATCACTTCTGCCACTCTCTCTACATTAGATACAAAAGTTCATCACATATGTAGGAGGAGGAGATTACACAAGGGCATGAACACCAGGAAGCCAAGTTTATAAAGTCAGAGGCTGCCTATCACGCCTAATTAGCACAACAAATACACAGTAAGTGTCTGATGAATAATCTCTCTAGGGTTTGTTGAGATTCTTCAACTTGAAAGTTATAGTTGTCATCAAATTTGGATATGATGAAAATTTTTCAGTCATTATTTCTTAAAACATTTTTATGACCCTATATATTTTTTTTGAACACCCTTTCCATTCATGTGAGGCCACTTAATATTCTCCCACAGCTCACAAATGATCTGTTCATTTCTTTCTTCTTTAGGCTTCTATTCTCTGTATGTTTCATTTTGGATAGTTTCCATTTCTATATGGTCAGGCTAATTAACTTTTTTTCCTGCAATTGTCTTATCTGCTGTAAATTCTATCCAATGTATTTTTCATCACAGACATTTTATTTTTCATCTTGAGATTTGTATTTTCATCTTTTGTATGCCTTTTATGTTTCTTATTCTCATGCTTTCTGCTATTTTGTTGAATGTAGAGCGTATATTAATAATACTGTTTTATCCTACTTATCTACTAATCCTTATCTTCTGTTTCATTTCTGGTTGTTTTTTTTTTTCCTATTGATTAATTTTCCTATCTGTTGTGGGGTTTTTTTCCTGGGCTTCTCTGCATGCCTAATAAATCTTGATTCAATGTCATGCAGTATGAATTTTATGTTGTTGAGTGCTGAATTTTTAAAATATTATTCCTTTGAATATCTGGGGACTTTTTTCTGAAATGCAGATGAGTTACTTAGAAATACGTTTATTCCCTTGAGGGTTTTTTTTCAAGCTTTGTTGGATGGATCCAGAACAGTCTCTAGTCTAGAGTTATCCTCTCTGAGGATTCTAGCCCATGTGTTAGGACAACTTTCCTTACTGTCTTAGGGGAACTTGACTATTCCTGGCCCTGTATTAGCTGCAAGGGTTGCTCCACCTACGCCTTCTGGTGGTTCTTTCCTGTTCTTGGCAGTTTCCTTATGCACGTGAGCTAATCAGTGTTTGGCCAAATGCTTGAAGGGAATTCTTTATAGATCCCCGTGTCTCTCCTGTCTTTCTCTTTTTCTCTTTCCCTATAGATCTTTCCTCTGTAAATTCCCCCTGTAAATGATGGCCACCTTGGCCTTCCTAATCTCTCCTTAAATCAGAGAAGCTCCAGGGCTCTGCTTGATCTCCCATCCCTGGGCTGTGACCTGGAAAGTCTCCAGACAGTAAGCAGGGACAATAATAGGGTTTACCTCATTTATATCCTTTTCCTCAGGGATCATGGTACTGTGCTGTTTGTTGTCCAATGCCTGAAAAACGTCATTTCATATATTTTGGGTTGTTTTTTTTTTTTTTCCAGGTATAGGAGAGCAAATCTAGTTTCCTTTATTCCATCGTGGCCAGAAGCTGAAGTCTAGTCCTATAGAAACTTGATTTGATCTCAAACATATAACCTCTCAGTGACCTGTATGATATTTATTCTATACAAGAGAAGAAACTTGACTAAACATTTTTTATGGAAAATTTTATTCAAGACAAATTGAGGATTATAACCTGAGAACAGCCTCCCAGAAAGCTCTGAGAATAATTCCAGAAACTGGACTAAAATTTAAAAAATCTGACACTAGGAGTCAGAATATCTGAGTTGATAACTCTTCATCAAATTATAGTGTCATTTTTTTGATCAGTCAAATGCTTGAAGAAATTGGACCAGATCAAAGTTCTTAGTACTTTCACCCCAAAGTTTACTGTGTTACTATTATTATTTTCAATTTGGTTACAATGAATATCTTACTGATTGCTCTGTTAAGCGGGTCCAGCCCTCTTGTAAATGTCTGATGAACAATCTGTGTAGGGTTTGTTGAGCTTCTTAAACCTGAGAGTCCATCAGCATCCAGAGAGCAGATAGCCATGACATCAGTGTTGATTCACTGAGTTGATCCAATTTCAGCCAAAAGCAAGGAAGCAACATCTTAACCTCTACAGTCTCATTATGGGAAATAGTCTCTCTTTAAATGTAAGCCTTTATGAGTCTAGTGCTCAAATCTTATCAATCTTTGCCTCAGTTACTAAATAGTATCTTTACTTTTAACTAGGGTTCTTTTTTTTTTATTTATTTCAGACTTCACTCAAGGCTTGCCACTCTGAATATTGGCCAATCTTTTCAATGTCAATCGGGCAAATTTCCAGGTCCCAGTGACGCCTAGCAAAACTTCTAGGTCAGGACCCTGCTTCTTATTCTCTTTGAAATATACCAAGAACATGCTGATTTTTTCTCAAGACACTTGGACAAGTTCTCATTGCATTCTAGATTAATGTAACCTAAAGTAATTTGACCACCAAGTGTTAAGTCACTGAGCGACTTTGCCTTTCAAGGTAACTGGCAGATAATCAAAGATATGACTCATGATCCAAAGCACTCTTATGCGTCTTTCATTTGTAAGCCAAACAAAGGTGGAAATATATCATCAAAAGTTTTCTATAGAAGTGACAGGTTCTCTATTACTGTACTCAAATGAGTAACTCCAGTACATTCAAGCTGTCTTTGGCTGACAGTGTTCCTTTCCTTCCCAAATCCAGTCCAGTGGCTCCTGTTACACAATTGGACTTCACCACTTCTAAAGCCATTTGCAACTTAATAGCAGTCATGCACATTTTCATTTCAAATTAGCTCTTTCTCCTGATTTATCCGTATATTTCCATGGAATTATTACTCATGTTGATCATTCCATTTTCTGTTTACCCAGTGTTTCCTATAATCTGAATGACAAAATTTCAAATTTGAGTCTCTAGAACCTTGTACTCTATCTTACTTGTTCTTTTGACCCACTGTGGTCATAAACAATAGACTTATGCAATATACATAGGCAAAAGAGAACAAAAACAATAATAAGCAAATGACAAATAGAAAATACTGGTATAAAATATAAGCTCAAGTTCAGCTACTTATCAGCTAGTGACTTTGAGCAAATTAATTTCCCTTATGTGTGTTGGAATTACTATCTACATCAGACTAGTGTAAAGGTAATAAATATTTTGAATATATCAGAGCCAAAGCAGATTCTCAATAAATTGAATATTTGGATATTTTCATGATGAAGATGATAAAGCTCATTCTGTGTAATTCTTTTTTTCCTCAAATTCATTTTTTTTTCAACATTTTATTATGAAAAATTTCAAACATACAACATACCTGTAAGACTTACCATGAAAACCTGTGTATCTACCACCTAGATTCCACTACACATTTTGTTACACATCTATACAACTGTATCTCTCTGCCCATAGACCAATCTGTTTAATTTTGGACACATTTCAAAATAAACTGCAGACATCCTTACACATTGCCCCCCGTGTATACTTTTAACTAGAGTTCTTTTTACTTTGACTAGAATTTTTTCTTTTGATATAAATCTAATATACATTCAAGTGTATAAGTATTAAGAGTACATTTCCTGAGTTTTGATTAATAAGTACATCTCTGCAACCAAGATATAGGACATCTCCTTCACCCTCCAAAATTACTTCGTGTCCCTCCCCAGTCAGTACTTCCCTCTCCACACACACATGCATACACAGACACATATGCTTACTCATACACACACACACAAACATGCACAGACAGGCTGCCTTGGCTCTACTGTTTTGTTCATCACCAATTCGTTTTGCCTATTGTCTAGATACAGCAGTCCCCAACCTTGCTGGCACCAGGGACTGGTTTCGTGGGAGACAATTTTTCCTCCGACGGGGGTGAAGGGGGGATGGTTCAGGCGGTAATACGAGCGATGGGGAGCTGCAGATGAAGCTTCGCTGGCTCACCTGCCGCTCACCTCCTGCTGTGCGGTCTGGTTCCTAACAGGCTGCAGACCAGTACCAGTCAGCGGCCTGGGGGTTGGGGACCCCCGGTCTAGAACATCAAATAAATGGGATGATACATTTGTACTCTTTTGTGTAAAGGTCTTTTTTCACTCATAGTTTATGATATTTCATCCACTCTGCCATGTGTATCAGTAGTTAGTCCTTTTGTTGCTGAGTAATATTCTATTGCACAAATATGTCACAGATGTTTATCCATTCTATCAGTGGATATCTGACTGTCTCCAGATTGAGGCTTTTCTGAGAAAAGTTTCCATGAACTTGTTTGAATAAGCCTTTCTGTGGACATATATGTTTATTTATTAGGTTCTTAGTTCATAGGGATTAGATGTTGTTCCTTTCCGTTTTATTCCCCAAATACCTACCGTAATGCTGAACAGAGAAGCGTGCACACACATACACACACACACACACACACACACACACACTTAATTGCAAGACTAAAAGAAGAAAAGAAAAGGTGACTAGTTCTTTTGCTCCTCTATCCAAGGAAGGTCTTTTGTGAGCTAACAAGTATATAAATGTCAGATTTTTAATTTCTATAATTTTGTGAAGAATTACAGTCTTAATCATATAATGAATGGGTAAGCATACCCCCCCGTTTTATTGAACATGATGATCCAGTATCATTGCTTAGTTAATAAATTTTATAAAGAAACAGTTGACCTAATTGACAAGGAGCCAAGAAGTCAACTAGCTGAAGCCATTAAAGTCAGAGACATTGTGCAAAATTTTAGGGACCTCAGGTTCAGAATGCTGGTCTCAGGTGCACTGCTAATGACACCCAGGTCCTCCTAAACTCAAAGTTGCATCATGCTTTTTTATATTTTTCTTTAAAGTGCTCTGATGGGCTGTTTGAAGCAGAAAGCTGCCTTGATGCCATCCAGCTGGGACATGGAGTTGGTGCAAGATTTCAGAAAGAGTTCTGAGTCTGGACGGTGAGAGTCTAAGTTCTAAAACCAAGTCTGATATGCTTTTAACATGCCACTTTGGGAAAGCCCCTCAGCAACTCCCAGCAGCTTCAGCTTTCCAGTAGTAAATGAGGGCAGGGGGTTGAATGATCATTAAACTATGATGGTGATTAATGAAGGCAATTTTAGAATGCTATCACAAATGAAATAACTATACTCCATCCTGTCTTCTCTTTTGAATTTCCTTGGGATTTTTGATTACAACTTTAGCTCAGTTCTCCAGTAATTGTAATGTGAGTTACTTTTATTGAGTGATATTGTGTGCTAGACCCAGGTTTCCATGCAAATTGCTCTCCCGGTCCCATGATCATGTAGGCAATACATGCAGGAGTTTGAACCTAGTCCAGTCTGAACCTAAAACCTTTGGTTTTTTTTGTTTTTTTTGGTTTTTTTTTGCGGTACGCGGGCCTCTCACTGTTGTGGCCTCTCCCGTTGCGGAGCACAGGCTCCGGACGCGCAGGCTCAGCGGCCCTGGCTCACGGGCCCAGCCGCTCCGCGGCATGTGGGATCTTCCCGGACCGGGGCACAAACCCGTGTCCCCTGCATCGGCAGGCAGACTCTCAACCACTGCGCCACCAGGGAAGCCCAGGTTTTAAGCATTACCTTTGGGTAATGCTTCACGTAGGCCTTTGGGGACAGCATGAGCTCCTTGACTGTTTGGATAGTTAGCAGGTATGCATTAAGGATTAGTATTGCTAATGGTAAACTACCTCCGCTACAGCCTTCTCAGCATCCTTTAAATGGCAATGATTGCTTCTGGCTCTGTAGCCACAAAGTAGCTACATTTCCTCCTAAGCAAAGACTGGCTGGGTTCTGGCTTTTAATGGATAAGGCCACAGCTGCCTCCCACAGGAAAATACTGCTGACCTTACATTGGAACTTTCATCCTTCTTTACAGCTCTATGAAGACCTTCAGTAGGCAGCCCAATGTCTTTGTTGAATTTCATCTCAGTTTGCAAGATTTCTTCCTCGCATTTGTGTGTGTGTGTGTGTGTGTGTGTGTGTGTGTGTGGTAGGCGGGCCTCTCACCACCAGGGAAGCCCCTTCCTTGCATTTTTGAAATGCAGTGTCAATTCTATTTGATGGACATTTACTACACATCTTAAATCAGGATAGGCATTGGGAATGCAAAGATGAGTAAAATAATATGCACATCTTTATTAAAGGATAATTTTCCCCAAATGGTAAAACTATGACTCCTATACAGATGTCAAGTGAACATGTGTTCAGAGATTTTATTTAAACCCTTATTAATGAGAGAAACCTGCTAAAATGTTACAACCAGTTCAAAGAGGAAAACAAAACAAAAAAATGTATATGGGTGTTGGTTTGCAAACTGGACCCCATACACGGAGGGCAGGGAGCGATGGAAGAATGAGGCAGACTACACCAGATTGGTAGCTAGCAGTTTTTTTTTTTTTTTTTTTTTTTTTCGGTACGCCGGCCTCTCACTGCTGTGGCCTCTCCCGTTGCGAAGCACAGGCTCCGGACGCGCAGGCTCAGCGGCCATGGTTCATGGGCCCAGCCGCTGCGGGGCATGTGGGATCTTCCCAGACTGGGGCACGAGCCCGTGTCTCCCGCATCGGCAGGCAGACTCTCAACCACTGCGCCACCAGGGAGGCCCGGTAGCTAGTAGTTTTAATAAGCAAGAGAAGTTACACCAGAGGCTTGTCTTGGGAGGCTACAGAACCAGTATAGTATCTCCTTACCTGCCTGCCAGAATTTTAAAAGTTTATATAGAGAACTTAATGGGATTCAGAAGGTCTCAGCAACACCTTATTCTCTCAAGGCTACATCCTTGAAAATGTTTCCCACTGTGGGAACGGTGGACAGAGTGTACATTCCAAAAACAGGGAAGGTATGAGGAGCCTCTCTTTGCCCAGGTCCAGCTCGAGGGTCAACTTGCGGTCACATCCTCTCAATGACCTCCTCCAACAATGGAGTAAAAGAATCTTGAAATGAATTTGCCAATGGTTGCAAAACCACCTTTTCCAAAGGTGGAGAGGAGAGTGGTCCCTCCGCAAGACAGAATTAATTTGCATAACTATACAGAAGGATTATTTTGCATTGCTATGAATTATCTAAAAATAATCAAGTTATAAAGTAGTTCAAGGGCAATGAGAGGCTAAAATCAGATAATCTGGAAGGATTTGCTCTAGGCAATGCATAGTTTTCCATGGAAACACACCTTTTTCTCTGCACCTTAATGAAAAAAGATAGTAACATTTATTGAGTACCTGTGAAATGCTCCCAGGAACTTTGGAAGATTAGTTAGCAGTACCTAATTTGATTAAAGCACAGCTTAGAGAAATGTTTAGAGCCACTGCTAGTAAATTGGAAAGCTGAGATTTATTTATACTATATCTGATGATTCTAAAGACTACTTTTCAACTTATAGACTACTGCCTCACAAGGAAATCAAGGTGTAATGGATGGGACAGTTGCATAAACAGTAATTATATGCTGTGTGTTACATTGGATATGTGTTTGCACAAGGTGGGGGCACAAAAAAAAATATCCAGTGTTACCTTTTCCCTTGTGTAGCTCTTTTTGTCCCATAGATTTGGGAACTTACATTTTTTTAAAGACTTTCTTTTTTTTAATTCAAATTACTTGTTAGTTTCACCTGACTTTCCAACTTTTTTTTCTGGAAGCCAACAATGAAATTTAGAGCAAAAAAGGCTAAGATTTAAGAACATCATATGCTTAGATAAGTTTACCTATTTCATTTATTTACCCATCATCATTGTCAGCTATAAATTTTCTTTTTAGATACTTGTTTCAACAAGGTACAAACATCCTTTTTCAGAATAATTTTTGAGCTTTTCTAATAACCTTTCTGTTTTAGGGTAATTTTACATTAACAGAAAAGTTGCAAAGATAGTACAGAGTTCCTGAACACCCTTCATCCTGGTTCCCTCATTGGTAATGTCATAAAACACCATGATATATTTGTCACAGTTAAAGAAATGACATTGGTATTTACTATCAGCTAAACTCCAGAGTTTAAATTTCATCAATTTTTCCATAAATGGGCTGTTTCTGTTCCAGGATACCACACTACATTTAGCTGTCACCTCTCCCAGTCTCCTCTGATCTGTGACAGTTTCCTGGTTTTGACCTTGACAGCCTTGAGGAGTACTGGCCAAGTGTACTTAGAATGTCCTCCAATCTGGGTTGGTCTTTTTTTTTTATTTTCTTTTGATTAGACTGGGGTCTAGCTGTTTTTGTTGTTGTTTGTTTTTGGTACAAGTATCACCTAGGTGAAGTACCTTTATTGTCACATCTTATCAGGAGTTGTACAAGTGTAGGGTGCATAATATCCAAATGAATCACTGGTGTTGTTAACCTTTATCATACTGTAATTTCTCAGAATTTTTAAGAGTAATTTTGGATCTTGTTTGAGTACTTCATCACTAGTATGAAGAGCATGAAGTTTAGGAGGTGGGTATGATTCTCTGCTCTGCACTCTGGCAGTTTCCACTGTACATGAGTCAACGACCTGGCATGCTCTACTGTCAATATCCTTCTCCAAACAGTAAAGGACAAGAAAAATCACCACCCTTGTTAAGTGGTGCTGGGTTTATCCTTGCACAACCCAGAGCAGGAGGAACACAGGCTTCCAGTAATCTGCAAAGAAGCTCCGCTAAGTCATGCCTCGCCCCTCCTATGGCAAGCCCTGTAAAGTGTGAGGACATTTCTTACGCAAAGGCACAGCCCCATCACAATGACATAAAAGGCCTAGGTAAGTTTCAAAATGAAGGAGACCCAGCTGTGTCTCAGAGACTCAGCCTCTCCCAGTCCTTCTGGACTCATCCTGTGGGTTTTGATAGGTTTTCTAGAAGTTTCTGTTGCCCTCTTTTCAAGAATAAAAGGATCACATCTCAGACAGACCCTCCTCCATGAATTCATATGGCAAAGGTATTTTCTAAAATACACGTACGATGGACTAAAAATAATCTTTCTTTTTAAGGCTTATCTTTTTTTCTTATATGGCTATACATAGGCAGTTTTCTTTATAGAGATGCCAGATTTTAAGGAAATAAATCTCTGCATGCATGGGTCTTTTCATATAAAAGAGAGCTCTTTTATTTTTAGGTGCGTTTGAGAGGGGATAAGGAACAAAGAGAAGTAAACATATATTTTTATTTGCTTATTTTATGGGTGGGTTAAAATAGGCTATGCCTACTTCCACTTAGGACAAATACGAAAGGAGAGTGAATGCCCCATATTAAAGGCATATACTTGAATAAGTAAAGTTTGGCATTAGCCTGCTGTCTCCTATTTCCACTTCTCACAGGCTGAAGCTCAGAGGAGGGAGGAGAACAAGGATTTGCAAATGACAAGGATTTGTTGCCAGGGATTACAATTTAACTATGGAACACAAATCCCAGCGGTATCTATAGATGGGCTTTTGTTGTGTTTGCTGTTTTAATTGGAGAGTAGGAAGACTTGACCAGATAGAACCATTTAACTAAATCTTAAAAAAAAAAATGTTTAGTGAGTCTACTAACTGGTTGAATTCCATTTCAGTTAGAGAGACTAACTTAGAAGGAATTGTCAAAGCACTCTTTCTCAGGACATTGTAAACTTTAAAATCAATTTTGTTCAACTGTATTAAATATGTCATTATTAGAAATGGATACCACACTAGTATTTGTTGTAACTCTTACTTGAAAAAATTGAGGTATGGTTGACCTGTAATACATACTATTAAGTATACCTATTAAGGTGTACAATTTAATAAATTTTCATTTATTTATACATCCATAAAACCATCACCACAATCAAGGCAGTGAACATATCAATCACCCTCAAAAGTTTCCATGTGCCCCTTTGCAATCCCTTCCTTGCTTTCTATAACTATAGATTAATTTGCATTTCTTAGAGTTTATGTAAATGGAGTCATACAGAATTTTTATCCGGCTTCTTTCACTCAGTATTATTACTGCAAGATTTATCCAGGTTGAAGTGTACACCAATGGCTAATCTATTATTGCTGAGTTGTTTCCATGGTATGGATACACTATGCTTTGTTTATCCAATTATTTGGTGATGGACATTTGAGTTCTTTCCAACTTACAGCAATTACAAATAAAGCTGCTATGAATATTTGTGTACAAATATTTGAAAGATTATAGGCTTTCTTTTCTCTTGAGCAAATAACTAGGAGTCGAATGAATGACTCGTATGGTACCTGTATGTTTAATTTTTTAAAGTAATTGCCAATTATTTTCCAAAGTGGATGTACCATTTTACATTCCCAATGGCAGTATATGAGCACTCCAATTTCTCCAACTACTTGCCAGCACTTGGTATGGTTTCAAATTTTAGCCATTCCAGTAGGTATGCAGTGGCTTTAATTTGCATAGTCTTAATGATTTGTGATATTTAGCATGTTTGCATGTATTAATTGGCCATTCATATATCTACCATGATAAAGTGTTTGAGAAATTTTTTGCCCACTTACAAAATTGTGTTGTTTGTTATTGTTGGGTTTTGAGAATTCTTTATGTACATGTATTCTGGATTTAAGTGCTTTATCAGATCTAGGCTTGGGCTTCCCTGGTGGCGCAGTGGTTGGGGGCCCGCCTGCCGATGCAGGGGACACGGGTTCGTGCCCCGGTCCGCGAAGATCCCACATGCTCGTGGAACCTGCGCGTCCGGATCCTGTGCTCCGCAACGGGAGAGGCCACAGCAGTGAGAGGCCCGCGTAACGCAAAAAAAAAAAAAATCTAGGCTTTACAAACATCCTCCCAGTCTGTGGCTTGTATTTTTATTCACCCAACAGAGCAGACATTTCAAAACTTTGATGAAGTCAATTAAAAAATCATTTACTTATAATCATGCTTTGATGTATCTAAAAAAACAGTATTTGCCTAATCCTAGGTCACAAAGACTTTCTCCTATGTTTTCTTCTCAAAGTTTCATAGTTTTAGGTTTTACATTTAGATCCATGATTAATTTTGTCTCAGTTTTTTAGTATGTGTTATGGACCAAAGTTATTTTTTTGTTTTTAATTTCACATACGTATATCCAATTTTTTCAGACTTTCCTTTCTCCACTGAATTGCTTTTACAGCTTTGTCAAAAACCAATGCTGATCAACTATACTTCAATAAAAATTAAAAATAAAATAAAATAAATTAAAATAGGGGCTTCCCTGGTGGCGCAGTGGTTGAGAGTCCGCCTGCCGATGCAGGGGACACGGGTTCGTGCCCCGGGCGGGAGGGGCCCCGCATGCCGCGGAGCGGCTGGGCCCGTGGGCCGCGGCCGCTGGGCCTGCGCGTCCAGAGCCTGTGCTCCGCACCGGGAGAGGCCGCAGCAGTGAGGGGCCGGCGTACCGCAAAAAAAATAAAATAAATAAATAAATAGGAAAAAATCAGTGGTGCATATATGTGTCCATATATCTATTTCTGGACTCTATTCTGTTCCATTGATCTATTGATCAATTTGTTTATCTTAATCTATTTGTTTATCTTGACACTAATACCGCAGTCTTGATTTCTGGAGCTTATAATGAGTTTTAAAGTCAGGTGGTGTCAGTGCTGCAAATTAGTTTTTCTTTTCCAAAGTTATTTTAGATGTCTAGGTTCTTTGCATTTGCATATGAGTTTTAGAAGCAGCTTGTCCTTTTTCACAAAGAAGTTTGTGGAAATTTTGATTGGAATTGTGTTAATCTATAGATCAATTTGGGGAGAGCAATAGCTTAGAAGTATTGAGTCTTCCAACACATAAATAAGAAAATATATCTCCATTTTTTTTAGACCTCCTTTAATTTCTCTGAACAAGGTTTTGTGGTTTTCATGATACAGATATTATACATCTTTGGTTAGATTTATAACTAAATAGTTCATTTTTAAATAATTGTAGATGCTATTGTTTTATAAATTTCAATTTCTGATTGTTGTCAGTATATATACATATATATATACATATATATGTAAATATATACACATATAGAGTCAATTAAGTTTTCCACATAGATGATCATACCATCCAGGAATAAAAACTGTTTGTTTTTCTGTTTTCCTTTTAAATTGGCTAGATTTTATTTCTCTTCTGGTTTTGCTGCACTGGAAAGAGCCCCCTGTGTTTTCATTTTCTTTTTCCATTTAAAATGTTTCCTAATTATCCCTGTTGAATATAAGTGGTGAGAGCAGACATCTTTGCTTTTTCCCAGTCTTAGGGGAACAGCATTTAGTATTTCACCATTAAGTGTGATATTAACTATAGAGTATCAGGTTGAAGATGTTCACTTTTGTTCCTGGTTTGCTGAAGTTTTCTCAAGCCAAGAATGGATTTTGAATTTTGTCAGATGCCTTTTCTGCATTTGTTGAGATTTTTCTGTTTTTTCTTTTTAAATTGGTTAACATCGCTATGTTAACCAACCAGTGCATACCTGGATAAACCCTCTTGGTCATGGTAGATTATCCTTTTTATATATTGTTAGATTCAATTTGCTAAACCTTGTTTAGAATTTTTGCATCACTGAACATGAAGGATATTAATCGATTACCTTCCTTTCTTGTAATGCCTTTGTCTGGTTCTACTATCAGGGTAATGCTGACTTCATAGAATGAGTTGGGAAGTATTAGTTTTCTTTTGCTGCCTACAAAATAAGTGCATGCTTCCTGGCTTAAAACAATCCAATTTATTAGCTCAGCATCCCATTGTGGGCTGGCTGCATACTCTGCTCAGCATATCATGAGGCTGGAAGCAAGATATTGGCTGGACTGGGATATTACCCAGAGGCTTGGGGGGAAACCTCCACTTCCAAGCTCATTCTTGTTCATAGAATTCAGTTCCTTGCAGTTGTAGGACTGATGTCTCTGCTTCCTTGCTAGCTGTCAGGCCACTCTTATCTCCTAGAGTCTCCTCATATTCCTTGCCACACGCACTCCTCTGTCTTCAAGCCAGCAACAGTGCATCAGATCCAATTTCTGTTTCAAGTCTTTCTCATTTCCTCCTCTGTGACTTACCTGAGAAAAAGCTTTACTTCTAAAGACCTGCCCAGATAATCTCCCCACCTTAAAGTCAACTAATCTGGGACGTTAATTGCATTCTGTCACAGAAACACCTGGATTATTTTTTGGTTGAATGACTGAGAGAAGGTGTGTGTACACCAGGGGCTGGAAATTTATAGGGCCACCTTGAAATTCTGCCTACTACAGACAGTTTGTGTTTATTTGTGCATTATTTTTTCCTTAAATATTTGCTAGAATGCACCAGAGAAGCCACTTGGGCTTGGAGTTTCCTTTGAAGAAAGGTTTATAACTAAAATTTCAGTTTTTCAAATAGTCAAATGATATATTTCTTCTTGCATGAGGTTTATGAGTTTGAGTCTTTCAAGAAATTTGTCTAGTTAATCTATATTTTTGGATTTATTGGCATAGTTATTTATAAATTTTCCTTGATATGCACTAATGTCTGTAGAATCAGTTGTGATAAAATCTGACCCATTAGTCTCTTCTCTCTTTTTTTCACATCAAGTCTGACTGGTTTATCAATATTATATGCTCTTGATCTTCTCAAATAATTTCAGTTTCATTTATTTTCTCTATTTTCTATTTCACTGAGTTCTATTTTTATCTTTATTATTTTTTTCCTACTTACTTTGAGTTTAATGTGGTCCCCCTTTTTTCCTAGATTCTTAAAGAAGAAACATAGGTCATTGACTTAAGAAAGTTGTTCTGTTTAACAGAATTGTTTAGTACTATAAATATCACCCTAATGTTATTTTATGATATTCAACAAATTCTACTATGCTGTGTTTTCATTTTCTTTTTCCATTTAAAATGTTTCCTAATTATCCTTTTAATTGCTTCTTTGACACATGGCTTACTTAGATGTGTGTTATTTAGTTTCCATATTTTAGGGGTTTTCAAGAGATCTTTCTGTGTTTGAATTCTAATTTAATTCTAAATTTATCATAGAACATGCTTTGCATGATTTGAATCTTTTTTAATTTATTGAAACTTGTTTTCTGGCCCAAATAATATCTTTATAAATGTTCCATGTATGGTTGAAAAGAATGTGTCTTCTGATGTTTTGAAGCGGATTGTTCTACATATGTAAAATAAGTCGTTTGTCGATAATTTTGTTCAACTTTTTTACATCCTTGTTGATTTTGTGCCTGCTTATTCTATCAATTATTGAGGAAGACGTATAAAAATCTCTTGACTATATTTTTAAATTTGTCTCTTTCTCTGCAATTTCAGTAGATTTTACCTCGTGAATTTTACTTTATTTATGCATTTATTTTTTGGTTGCACCACACGGCTTGCAGGATCTTAGTTCCCTGAACCCGGGCCCTTGGCAATGCAAGGGCAGAGTCCTAACCACTGGAACGCCAGGGAATTCTCTGAATTTTAAAGCTTAGTTTAAAGCTTCATATTTTTTGTCCTCTTGATTGACATTTTTATCATTACAAAGTTACCTTATTTATTGCTACTAATATTCTTTGAAATTTACTTTGTAGGATATTAATATACCCACTCCACTTTTTTTTAGTGCATGTGTAGTTTATCTTTTCCATTATTTTATTTCTAAACTATTTGCATCCTTTATAAAGTTCACTTCTCTTAGACAGCATATAGGTGGATCTTGCTTTTTTATCCAATCTAACATTTTGCTTTTTAATTGTAATGTTTGGGCTACTTACATTGACTGTGATTATAGATATATTTAGACTTAAATCTATTATCTTGCTATTGGTTTTCTATTTGTCCCATCTGTTCATTGTTCCCTTTCTCTCTTTTTCTACCTTCTTTGGGATTAATTGAATATATTGTGATTCCATTTTGTCTCCTTTGGGGTCATTAGCTGTACTATTTGTTTTGTTATTTCAGTCATCACTTTAGGGTTTGTCTTGAACCTATCACAGTCTACCTTCAAGTGATGTCACACCACTTTATATGTAGTCTAAAACCTATAATAACACACTTCCATTTATAGCCTCCTGCCTTTTGTGCTATTTTTATACATTTTACTTAATAATAAAACTGAACAAAGGTAAAGGTAAGAAGGAAGAAGGGAGGGAGAGAGGGAAGGAAAAAGGAAAAAAGGAAGAACAGGGTGGAGAGAGAGAAAAAAAAATAGAACTGTAATCACTTACCTATAATTACAAAACCCAAGAAGCTCTTCAAACCAGAAGATTTTCACAATACATTTTATAGCAATATCTGACCTAATCTGAGTTGATTTGGTGGCAAAGCCTGACCTGAAGTGACATGAGGCTAATTATGGCCTTTATCACTGTTAGTGTAATTATTCATACATTTTGCCACAGAAAGTTGTGTGGAAAGAGTTAACATGGCAGGCCTGAGACTGCTCTCCTTAGAAAGGCCTGCATGCAAGGTTCCCCCCTTTCCTGGGAACTTGGATTCAGGGGGTTGCTTCCATTCCATCACATATGAGTGACTCACTGTGCTAAACCATTCATAGAAACCATGTGGTGTATGCCAAAAACCTGTCTTTTTCTTCCAGGAGACTTGAATTTTGGTATGTACTAGGCAGAGGGTGTTTATTTGCCGAGTCCTCAGTAAAAACTCTGGTCACTGAATCTCTAATGAGCTTCTATGGCAGACAACATTTCACATGTGTTGTCACAATTTGTAGCTGGAGAAATTAAGCACATCCTGTGTGTCTCTTCTTGGAGAAGACTCTTGGAGGCTTATGCCTGGTTTCCTCTGGACTTTGCCTCTTGAGCCTTTATCATTGCTGATTGTGCTTTGTGTCCTTTTGTTGTAATAAATCATAGCCATGAGCACAACTATATGCTGAGTTCTGTGAATCTTACTAGCAAATTGCCAGTCCTAGAGGTGTTCTTGGGAACACCTGACATGAAAGTGAATCTGATTGATTATGGGGTGCTTCTCTAGAATTTTCTGGGATTGTTATATAGCATATGCTATATTGTCTGTATAATTTATCTAAAATCCCCAAATTCCAAATTCTGAATTCCAAAGTGTATGTGACCTGTGATTTTGGATAAAAAGATTGTATAACCATGCCCACAAACACATATACAATAAAATATAAATAGTTTGCATATATAGTTGAGATAATCTACTGGTCCTTTCCAGGTAGGATAAACCATGATAACTTAAGCCGGGATGATGATGATAAAAGTGCTAGTGATGTAATAATAATAATAATAACAACAACAACAGCAGCAGCTAATATTTTTTAAGCTTTCATGCCCAAAGTCAGACACTGTTTACAACCTCCACAATAACTCAGCAAAGTACATATTATTATGATTCCTTGTTTTTTCTGTTGCAAATAAACTAAGGCTCAAAGAGGCTATAAAATGTGACCAACATCAAAAGTTCACAAGGTTTGGAGACTGGATTTCAACCCGGGTTCGTCTGGCTGGGTGTCTGAGCCCTAATCACAAAGCCACAGGAAGTGACTAGGCACTCTACAAAGTTCATTTCTTTATTTCCTTTCGTTAGCTCTGTCTCCATCGCTCACAGACTCCCTTCTGGGATTTCCACTAGCCTGTGCCTCGAGCTTACTGACAGCATTACACACAGATTATTTGCTTTCCTCGGTGCTGCTCGTTGGCAGCAGAAAATATGCTTTTGTGTTCCCTCACTGGGCTTTGTTCCTTCACCAGGTAATCACTACCATATGTCACATACCGTTTCACACAAGTGACCTTATATTGTATTAAATAATTTCCTGAGTGCAGATAAAGGCAAACTTGATCAAGCCCACTTAGAGGGAAAGAAATCAAGTCACATAACAGAGGAGAAAAGTAAGGGAGTTAGAAAGGAATCTAGAACTCAGGTCTTAAACAAGGCTAGGACTTGACCGGCCAGAGAGATGGGTTTAAAATTGAGCTGACTTCTGCATGCTGTGTACTTAATGCCCTGGGCTCATAGGTCTTTGGGAAGGTCATCTGTAGCTGGTGTGAAAAACATAACCAGGGACTTATGGTGAAAGGCTCACAGAAGAGGGGGACACTGAACTAAGAATCAAGAGATCTAGGTCCCGTCAGTGAAATTCTGCTTCCTTTTGGTGTGACATGGGGCATGTCACGTAGCTTACCACTGACAACAAAATAGGGTTCTTCCAATTGACCTCTCAATTCTCCTCCCACTCAAAAACTCTCTGATCATCCAAAATAAACTTTCTGGGTCAAAATAGGTTTCATAAGAGGCATCTGAAGAAAGAAAGGCTATTTTGTCAGTTGGATATTCTTCTTAAAGGACTATTGTTAAAGTCAATATCTGGGGCAGGATTCCCAAGGGCCTCTCTATCCCCATGCTCTGAGACTTGTGTTTTCTTCAAATGTCCTCCAATCTTTATGAGGTTTCAGAGGGTCTGAGAGAACAGTGCCAGAGTCTTAATGTTCTAGGAGACAGCAAGTTTGGTCTTGATTGCATCACTTATAAAACAACAGACAGGAGAAAAATCTGATTTCATTTTCTGAATAAATTATTTTGTCCTTAGTAAGGACATTTTGAGAAATATTTCAATATTTAAAACCGCATAAGTCTTTTTGTTTAATGGCTGCACCGGGGATTATCACCAAAGACACAGGAGGCAATAAACTACAGCTAAGAAAGCACTAGACTTGGAGAAAATGAGAGGGTTTGGATGCTCACAACACGGCTTACAAACTATGTGACATGAGGTGGTGACTTATCACCCTGAGTGACCCTATGCTCAGGTGAAGTCAGGGTGGAAGGGCCAGCTCTGCCTGTCTTGCCGAGTTGTTGAGATGGATGAAGTGGGGTGCTCCATGGGACCCACGTGTGGGTGTAGCCCACAAAGTGGGTCCCAAGAGGTTCAATTCTAATGTCTAAGTGCTACTTGGAAAGACCTTGAGGACAGGAATTATCACTGTGTTCATTTTTCTGCCTACAAGGTTACCTGTTTCAGTTTGGACACTGTGATGGTTAGTTTAATGCATCAACTTGACCGGCCATGGGATGCCCAGGTATCTGATTACACATTATTTCTGGGTATATCTGTGAGGGTGTTTCCAGAAAAGATAAGCATTTGAATTGGTGAACTGAGTAAAGCAGATCACCCTCCCCAACATAGGAGAGCATCATTCAATCCACTGAGATTCTGAATGGAACAAAAAGACAGAGGAAGTTTGAATTCATTCATTGCCTGATTGTTGAGCTGGGATATTGATCTTCTCTTGCCCTCAGAATTCCTGCTTCTCAGGCCTTCAGGCCCAAACTGGAATCTATACCATCAGCTCTCAGGCCTTCAAATTATACCACTGGCTTTCCTGGATCTCCAGCTTGTAGATTTAAGCCTCCATAATCACATAAGCCAATTCCTTATGATAACTCATATATATATATCTATGTACATAAATTATATCTATCTATCTATCTATCTATCTATCTATCTATCTATCTATCTATCTATTCCTCTGTGGGTTCTCTTTCTCTGGAGAACCCTGACTAATACAGACACTAAGCAGGAAGAGAAAGTCCAGAATAATTGATAATTGGCCAAGTACTGATTCAAGGAATTATTAATAATGCTGATGTTAATAACAGCAACAGCAAGTTAAATGCATTGAATGCTTACAACATGCGTCCTGGCACTTTGTCCTTTGGATACCTTAGTTTTTAAAACTTATTACAGTAACATAGGAGGTAGGTTACTACCTTTGCTAGTATCTGCATTGAACAGAGGAGGATATTGAAGTCCAAAGGGGTTGAACCCACAGCGGTAAGTGATAGAGCTACATTTCCAATTGAGATCTGATTTTAGAGTTTATTTTGACAAAGCAAGGAGCTAGCCTCATAGCAAGAACAGGTATGGGAAGGAATCATCCTCAGAAATAAGTAGGTAAAAACTTGATATTTAAAACTTTGAGAATTGAGAGAGTCTATAGTCCTACAAATTATCCTGATGTGAGGAAGCTAAATCCCAGGGCAAAGAGAATTTAGACAAAAAAGAGAATTGTATGGAGAATAAAATAGCAGCCCTTCTCTTGGTCTTTCTGGTTAAGAGTTATTACCTTCTCTTTAAGGAGGGAATGAATATCTGTATCAGAACTTCACCATGGGGGAGACCTTCAAGATGGTGGAGGAGTAAGACGTGGAGATCATCTTCCTCCCCACAGATACATCAAAAATACATCTACATGTGGAACAACTCCTACAGAACACCCACTGATGCTGGCAGAAGACCTCAGACTTCCCAAAAGGTGGGGAACAGATGTTCTCAGGTGACCTACACACAGAGGCGGGGCCAAATCCAAAGCTGAAGACCAGGAGCTGAGCGAACAAAGAAGAGAAAGGCAAATTTCTCCCAGCAGCCTCAGGAGCAGCACAATCAACACAATCAACTCCACAATCAGCTTGATGTACCTGCATCTGTGGAGTACCTGAATGGACAATGAATCATCCCAAAATTGAGGCGGTGGACTTTGGGAGCAACTGTAGACTTGGGGTTTGTTTCTGCATCTAATTTGTTTCTGGTTTTATGTTTATCTTAGTTTAGTATTTAGAGCTTATTATCATTGGTAGATTTGTTTATTGATTTGGTTGCTCTCTTCCTTTATATATATATTTCCTTTTTCTCATTTTGTGAGTGTGTATGTTTCTTTGTGTGATTTTGTCTGTATAGCAAAATGTGTATGCTTCTTTGTGTGATTTTGTCTGTATAGCTTTGCTTTTTCCATTTGTCCTAGGGTTCGGTCTGTCAGGTTTTTTTTTTTTTTCAGTATAGTTTTTAGCACTTGTTACCATTGGTGGATTTATTTATTGGTTTGGTTGCTCTCTTCTTTCTTTCTTTCTTTTCTATTACTTTTTTATTTTTAAAATTTTAATAATATATTTTTTATTTTAATAACTTTATTTTATTTAATTTCTTTCTTTCTTTTTTTCCTCTCCTTTTTCTTCTGAGACTTGTGGCTGATAGGGTCTTGGTGCTCTGTCTGGCTGTCAGGCACGAGCTTCTAATGCGGGAGAGCCGAGTTCAGGACATTAGTCTACCAGAGACCAAATGGCGAAATATCAAATGGCAAAAGGTAACCCAGAGATCTCCATCTCAACACTAAGATCCAGCTCCACTCAATGACCAGCAAGCTACAGTGCTGGACACCCCATGCCAAACAACTAGCCAGACAGGAACACAATCCCACACATTGGAAGAGAGGCTACCTAAAATCATAATAAGGTCACAGACACCCCAAAACACACCACAGAACACAGTCCTGCCCACCAGAAAGACAAGATCCAGCCTCATCCACCAGAACAAAGAGACCAGTCCCCTCCACCAGGAAGCCTACAGAACTCACTGAACCAACCTTAGCCACTGGGGGCAGACACCAAAAATAATGTGAACTACGAACCTGCAGCCTGCAAAAAAGAGACCTCAAGTGCAGTAAGTTAAGCAAAATGAGAAGACAGAGAAATACAGAGCAGATGAAGGAGCAAAGTAAAAACCCAAAAGACCAAACAAATGAAGAGGAAATAGGCAGTCTACCTGAAAAAGAATTCAGAGTAATGATAAAATGAGTAATGATAGTAAGATGATCCAAAATCTTGGAAATAGAATGGAGAAAATACAAGAAACGTTTAACAAGGAACCTAAAGAACTAACGAGCAAGCAAACAATGATGAACCACACAATAAATGGAACAAAAAATTCTCTACAAGGAATCAATAGCAGAATAACTGAGGCAGAAGAACTGATAAGTGACCTGGAAGATAAAAGAGTGGAAATAACTACCACAGAGCAGAATAAAGA
This sequence comes from Physeter macrocephalus, assembly GCF_002837175.3. Lineage (NCBI taxonomy): Eukaryota > Metazoa > Chordata > Mammalia > Artiodactyla > Physeteridae > Physeter > Physeter macrocephalus. The sequence goes on from NC_041224.1 coordinate 81,253,193, forward strand.
AAAAAGAATGAAAAGAATTGAGGACAGTCTCAGAGACCTCTGGGACAACATTAAATGCACCAACATTCGAATTATAGGGGTCCCAGAAGAACAGAAAAAGAAAGGGACTGAGAAAATATTTGAAGAGATTATACTTGAAAACTTCACTAATATAGGAAAGGAAATAGTCAGTCAAGTCCAGGAAGTGCAGAGAGTCCCATTCTGTATAAATCCAAGGAGAAACATGCTAAGACACACATTAATCAAACTATCAAAAATTAAATACAAAGAAAAAATATTAAAACCAGCATGGATATAGCAACAAAAAACATACAAGGGAATCCCCGTAAGGTTAACAGCTGATCCTTCAGCAGAAACTCTGCAAGCCAGAAGGGAGTGGCAGGACATATTTTAAGTGATGAAAGGGAAAATCTTACAACCAAGATGACTCTACCCACCTAGGATCTCACTGAGATTAGACAGAGAAATTAAAACCTTCACCGACAAGCAAAAGCTAAGAGAATTCAGCACCACCAAACCAACTTCACAACATATGCTAAAGGAACTTCTCTAGGCAGGAAACAAAAGAGAAGGAAAAGACCTACAATAACAAACCCCAAACAATTAAGAAGATGGTAATAGGAGCATACATATTGATAATTACCTTAAATGTAAATGGATTAAATGCTCCAACTGAAAGACATAGGCTGGATGAATGGATACAAAAACAAGACCCATATATATGCTGTCTATAAGAGACCCACTTCAGACCTAGGGACACATACAGACTGAAAGTGAGGGGATGGAAAAAGTTATTCCATGGAAATGGAAATCAAAAGAAAGCTGAAATAACAATTCTCATATCAGACAAAATAGACTTTAAAAAAAAGACTATTACAAGAATGGAAAAAGATATTCCATGCAAATGGAAATCAGAAGAAAGCTGGGGTAGCAATTCTCATATCAGACAAAATAGACTTTAAAGTAAAAACTATAACAAGAGACAAAGAAGGACACTATATAATGATCAAGGGATCGATCCATGAAGAAGATATAACAAGGGTAAATATTTATGCACCCAACATAGGAGCACCTCAATACAAAAGGCAAATGCTAAGAGCCAGAAAGGGGGAAATCGACAGTAACACAATAATAGTAGGGGATTTTAACACCCCACTTTCACCAATGGACAGATCATCCAAAATGAAAATAAATAAGGAAACACAAGCTTTAAATGATACATTAAACAAGATGGACTTAAGTGATATTTATAGGACATTCCATCCAAAAACAACAGAATACACTTTCTTTTCAAGTGCACATGGAACATTCTCCAGGATAAATCATATATTGGGTCACAAATCAAGCCTTGGTAAATTTAAGGATTTGAAATTGTATGAAGTATCTTTTCTGATCACAACGCTATGAGACTAGATATCCATTACAGGAAAAAATCCGTAAAAAATACAAACACATGGAGGCTAAACAATACACTACTAAGTAACCAAGAGATCACTGAAGAAATCAAAGAGGAATTAAAAAAATACCTAGAAACAAATGACAATGAAAACATGATGACCCAAAATATATGGGATGCAGCAAATCAGTTCTAAGAGGGAAGTTTATAGCAATACATTCCTACCTCAAGAAACAAGAAATGTCTCAAATAAACAACCTAACCTTACACCTAAAGCAATTAGAGAAAGAAGAAGAAAAACAACCCAAAGCTAGCAGAATGAAAGAAATAATAAAGATCAGATCAGGAATAAATGAAAAAGAAACGAAGGAAACGATAGCAAAGGTCAATAAAACTAAAAGATTTTTTTTTTTTTTTTGTGGTACATGGGCCTCTCACCGTTGTGGCCTCTCCCGTTGTGGAGCACAGGCTCCGGACGCACAGGCTCAGTGGCCATGACTCACGGACCCAGCCGCTCCACGGCATGTGGGATCCTCCCGGACCGGGCATTAACCCATGTCCCCTGCATCGGCAGGTGGATTCTCAACCACTGCACCACCAGGGAAGCCCAAAAGATGTTTTTTTGAGAAGGTAAAAAAAATGATAAACCATTAGCCAGACTCATCATGAAAAAAAAGGGAGAAGACTGAAATCAATAGAATTAGAAATGAAAAAGGAGAAGTAACAACTGACACTGCAGAAATATAAAGGATCATGAGAGATTACTATAAGCAACTATATGCCAATAAAATGGACAACCAAGAAGAACAAATTCTTAGAAAAGCACAACTTTCTGAGACTGAACCAGGAAGAAATGGAAAATATAAACAGACCAATCACAAGCACTGAAATTAAGACTGTGATTAAAAATCTTCCAACAAACAAAAGCCCAGGACCAGATGGCTTCACAGGAGAATTCTATCAAATATTTAGAGAAGAGCTAACACCTATCCTTCCCAAACTCTTCCAAAATATAGCAGAGGGAGGAACACTCTCAAACTCATTCTATGAGGCCAAAATCACCCTGATACCAAAACCGACAAAGATGTCATGAAAAAGGAAACTACAGGCTAATATCACTGATGAACATAGATGCAAAAACCCTCAACAAAATACTAGCAAACAGAATCCAGCAGCACATTAAAAGGATAAGACACCATGATCAAGTGGGGTTTATCCCAGGGATGCAAGGATTCTTCAGTATATGCAAATCAATGAATGTGATAAACCATATTAACAAATTGAAGGAGAAAAACCATATGATCATCTCAACAGATGCAGAAAAAGCTTTCAACAAAATTCAGCACCCATTTATGATAAAAACCTTCCAGAAAGTAGGCACGGAGGGAACTTACCTCAACAAAATAAAGGCCATATATGACAAACCCAAAGCCAACATTGTTCTTAATGGTGAAAAACTGAAACGATTTCCACTAAGATCAGGTACAAGACAAGGTTGCCCACTCTCACCTTTGTTATTCAAAATACTTTTGGAAGTTTTAGCCACAGCAATCAGAGAAGAAAGAGAAATAAAAGGAATCCAAACAGGAAAAGAAGACATAAAACTGTCACTGTTTGCTGATGACATGATACTATACATAGAGAATCCTAAAGATGCTACCAGAAAACTGCTAGAGCTAATCAATGAATTTGGTTAAGTAGCAGGATAGAAAATTAATGGACAGAAATCTCTCGCATTCCTATACACTAATGATGAAAAATCTTAAAGAGAATTTAAGGAAACACTCCCATTTACCATTGCAAGAAAAAGAATAAAATACCTAGGAATAAACCTACCTAAGGAGACAAAATACCTGTATGCAGAAAACTGTAAGACACTGATGAAAGAAATTAAGATGGTACAAGCAGATGGAGAGATATACCATATTCTTGGACTTGAAGAATCAACATTGTGAAAATGACTATACTGCTCAAAGCAATCTGCAGATTCAATTCAATCCCTATCAAACTACCAATGGCATTTTTCACAGAACTAGAACAAAAAATTTCACAATTTGTATGGAAACACAAAAGACACCAAATAGCCAAAGCAGTCTTGAGGGAAAAAAACGGAGCTGGAGGAATCAGACTCCCTGACTTCAGACTATACTACAAAGCTACAGTAATCAAGACACTATGGTACTGGCACAAAACCAGAAATATAGATCAATGGAACAGGATAGAAAGCCCAGAGATAAACCCACATACGGTCACCTTATCTTTGACAAAGGATGCAATAATATACAATGGAGAAAAGACAGCCTCTTCAGTAAGTGGTGCTGGGAAAACTGGACAGCTACATGTAAAAGAATGAAATTTGAACACTTCCTAACACCATACACACACACAAAAAATAAAAATGGGTTAGAGACCTAAATGTAAGGCCAGACACTATAAAACTCTTAGAGGAAGACATAAGAAAATATTTGCAAATGAAGTAAATGACAAAGGATTAATCTCCAAAATATACATGCAACTCATGCAGCTCAATATCAAAAAAACAAACAACCCAATCCAAAAATGGGCAGAAGACCTAAACAGACATTTCTCCGAAGAAGATATACAGCTTGCCAACAAACACATGAAAGGATGTTCAGCATCACTAATCATTAAAGAAATGCAAATCAAAAGTACAATGAGGTAACACCTCACACCAGTCAGAATGGCCATCATCAAAAAATCTACAAACAATATATTCTCGAGAGGGTGTGGAGAAAAGGAACCCTCTTGCACTGTTGATGGGAATATAAATTGATACAGCCATTATGGAGAACAGTATGGAGGTTCCTTAAAAAACTAAAAATGGAACTACCATATGACCCAGCAATCCCACTTCTGGGCATATACTCTGAGAAAACCATAATTCAAAAAGAATTATGTACGACAATGTTCATTGCAACACTCTTTACAATAGCCAGGACATGGAAGCAACCTAAATGTCCACTGACAGATGAATGGATAAAGAAGATGTGGCACATATATACAATGGAATATTGCTCAGCCATAAAAAGAAACGAAATTGAGTTATCTGTAGTGAGGTGGTTGGACCTAGAGACTGTCATACAGAGTGAAGTAAGTCAGAAAAATACAAACAAATACAATATGCTAACACATATATATGGAATCTAAAAAAAAAAAAAAGGGTTCTGAAGAACCTAGGGGCAGGACAGTAATAAAGCCGCAGACGTAGAGAATGGACTTGAGGACACGGGGAGGGGGAAGGGTGAGGTGGGGCAAAGTGAGAGAGTGACATGGCCATATGTACACTACCAAATGTAAAATAGATAGCTAGTGGTACGTAGCTGCATAGCACAAGGAGATTAGTTTGGTGCTTTATGTCCAGCTAGAGGGGTGGGATAGGGAAGTTGGGAAGGTGATGCAAGAGGGAGGAGATATTGGGATATATGTATACGTATAGCTGATTCACTTTATTATACAGCAGAAACTAACACACCATTGTAAAGCAATTATAGCCCAATAAAGATGTTTAAAAAAACACAAAACTTCACCCTGTGCAGGCACACTTTATTTTATTGTGCTTCACTTTATTGTGCTTCACAGATAGTGCATTTTTTGCAAATGAAAGTTTTGTAGCCATCGTGGTCAAGCAAGTCTATTGGTGTCATTTTTTAGACAGCTTGTGCTCACTTCCTGTTCTTATCTCACATTTTGGTAATTCTCACAATATTTCAAACTGTTTCAGTATTTTTTTATATGTTATGATGATCTGTGATCAGTGATCTTTGATGTTACTATTGCAAAAAGATCACAACTAGCTGAAGTCTCAGTTGATGGTTAGTATTTTTTAGCAATAAAATTAAGGTATATATGCTTTTTTTTAGACATAATGCTTTCGCACGCTCAATAGACTATTTTTACATGCACTAGGAAACAAAAAAAATTATGACTCATTTTATTATGATATTCATTTTATTGCAATGGTTTGGAATGGAACCCGCAGTATCTCTGAGGTGTGCCTGTAAAGCTACTTTATGCTAGTCAATCTATAGTGAAGTATGTATGGTACCTAGTTCAGATGTGGGTTTGGTCATCCCTAATGAATCCTTTAGCTATCTTTGCACACAGCTCCTCTTCAAGATCTCCTCCAGGTTATGTGTAGATCCGGAGTTGGCATACTTTTTCTGTAAGGGGCAAAATAGTAAATATGTTCAGCTTTGCAGGCCATGCAGTCTCTCTCACAACCACTCAACTCTTCCAGTGCAATGTGAAATCAACCACAGACAATATGTAAATGAATGGCTATGGCTGTGTTCCAATAAAACTTTATTTACAAAAGTTAAGCAGCAGGTTGTTTGCCAACCCTTGGTATATGACGGGTATTTGTATTAGGTAAGGTGACCAACTCATCCCATTTTGCTCAGGACTGTTTCAGGTCTAGCACTGAAATTCCTATGTTCCTTGAAACCCCTCATTCTGAGACAAAGCAGGAAGGTTGGTTAACATGGACTATTAGGTGGGTTCTATTTGTAATTTACAATTAAGTTGAGAAGTAGAATACACCATAAGTGATAAGAATCACTCTTTTTTCCCTTAAAAATGTTTTGGCTAAGCTTATATCTGTCAGCATAAATTTATAAATTACAAGTGCATTCTGTAACCCCCCACATATTATGTACATACAAGGACAGGCACCAGATCACAATTTTCCTTTCTTACTCTTCTGCTTCTGTACAGGGATTTCCCACTTCCTCTCATAGTTAGTCCCATCTTCAGACAAAGCTACAATCTGAGTGTTGACAAGGTGTCTGGACATCTCAGGAGACAAAAGTGAAGTTATAGTAGAATTGTCATTCTTGAACTAATTATAATATTATTGTTCCATGTTAGAGCAAGCCCCATAGAGTCTGCTGAACTTTGGGGGATAAACAAGAGAGGACCTTCAGTGATTGTGGTAATACAGAGAAAAAGCAACCCCACACAGAACACTAATGGACTGTCTCCAGCTATGCTAGTGGGCGTGTCTATTTCTTCTTTAATAGAGATGTCCAGGAGTTTTAGTTGTACTTAGTGAGAGGAACAGGGAGAAATACATCTAGTCTATCTTCCCCAAAGTGGAAATACCCCTTTCCATGGTTTTCATAGTTGAAAAATAACTCCTGGTCTAGAGAATAGAAGCCTAATTTGAATGAAAATGTCATGACTCACTGCCTAATTCCCAGACTGGGTTTCCCTTGAGGACAGGTTTTGGAAAAAAAAAAAAGTAAGAAGTACATATATTGGATCTTTTAGCCAACTTTCCTGAAGCTATTTATCAGGGTTATTTTTCCCTTAGAAAAGTGAGATACTCAGACTTTTTGAGGATCACTGGACACTAGCTATATGTTACACCAATTCTTGGGAACTCAGTAGACCATGATTTTCCACTGTCAGAATATCGTCTTACAGGGGTCAATGGAGGTTTGATCCACAAATGCCTCTCAAGTTCTAGTCGGTCACAAACCCTTTTTGTCATCAAACCCTTTTGTCCATGGGCATAGAGTTGCTACATATATCCTCTATCCTGGATAAACATGCTTTCTATATTTAATACAAGGTCTATTAAGTTAGGAAGAGCAAAGTTGAGGCCCCTGAAGCTCTCTCTAGCTACAAAAATAATAATGCAAATGTATTACAATTTCTGTGGAGAAATTCCTACTATAAAAATTCTTGAAAGATACAGGGATAGTGATTTCTGTTTTATTTTTACTTAACTCTCAAATTTGGCCGGAGTCAGTTGGTCTTGGACTTGTCTTAGAGAATGAAAACTATCCTAAGCTTAGCAGGTGGTGACATCAATTGCATCTACTATTTGGATGTAATCTTTTTCCAGGAGCAAATCAATAAAAGTCCTCCTATTGAGTCATTGGAATACAGTTTATTTTACCTAGCTAGATACCTTGCATTGTGTCATCACCATCTTAGCTCAGAATTATTTCAACTGTTTGGCACTTCCCACAATTTAATATACAGAGACATGACTATCTTACCTTCTCATAAGATACCACACAGGTCAAATATATTGGTGACATGAGCTCCTAGAATCCGAAGAGAAGCAGTTTCTTTGGCCTTAATAAAACTCATGTATGTCATGGAGTGGGAGATCAATTCTGTGAAAATATAACAGGTTTCTACTTCATGGTCAGAGATAGGTTGGAATATTTTTTTTCCAAAGTAAAGGACACATTATTTCACCTTGAACTGTGTACTATTAAGAATATATATTTTATTTGGATGGATATTTAAAGCTAATAATTGGATAATCGGAAAGATTTCTGTAGTGGATTGAAACCCCATGTCCCCAACCCCAGGACCTGTGAATGTGACCTTATTTGGAAAAAGGGTCTTTGCAGATGTAATTAAGTCAAGGATCTTGAGATGAGATCATCCTGGATTTAGGGCATGCCCTAAATCCAAGGACAGTGTCCTTATGAGAAAAGGGAAAGATATAAGCAGACACAGAGGGGAGAGCAGCATGAAGACAGAAGCAGATATTGGAGTGATATATCTACAAACCAAGGAATGCCCAGGATTGCTGCGACCACCAGAAGCTAGAGAAAAGCATGGAATGGATTCTCCCTCAGAGCCTCCAGGAGGAACCAACCCTGCTGACACTTTGATTTTTGACTCTGGCCTCCAGAACTGGGAGGGAATAAATTCCTATTGTCAAGCAACCAAGGCTGTGGTAACTTGTTACAACAACTGTAGGAAACTAATACAATGTCCCAATCTGAATTGGGCCCAGAACAAAAGAAGTTTCCCTAGACAGTCCAGATTGCAGTTTAAGCAGATCCAGTGGATGATACTTAAAATTTTGGAAGTAGATCAAAGTATTATATGAGACTATGACAATCTCCAGGAGGAGAATCTCAGACCACTGGGGTTTTAGTAGAGTTATTCTTCAGCAAGAAGTTATTCTCCTTTACAGAAAGAGCTTTTGTTTTGCTATTGAGCCTTGATAAAAATTTATCTGGTTATACAAAACCAGCTGACCATAGGCCCTGAGTTACTCATCATGATCTGTGTGTCTATTCCATTTAGCAAAACATTTTCATGTAGAATTACACAAAGGTTAGGTCTCAGCAGGCCCTGAAGGCACAGTTAAGTTGTATCAGGATATGCCTCACATCTCTCATATACCTACTTCTGCCATACCATATTAAGCCAAATTCTCAATTGGTCAATGTTTAGGCCAAAAGAGTAAGTGACTTCTTCAATTTGCAGAAGCTAAACACTCCCATCCAAAGCTGTGTCATAGAGATGAAAACAAATCCTGATTCAGCACAGCCTAAAGTGACAGGAGAAAGCACACATTCTCCTGAGACACAGAAAAAGGAGCCCATGATTTTGTTCTAGCTTGTAAACTGGATTACAGTGAGGGTGCCAGCACAATGCTAAAAAAAAATCAACCAAGAGCACAGAAAAATATAGAACATCAGAGAGTATAAGTGAAGAATGTCATGAGAGAAAAAGATCAAAGGGAGGAAGAAAAGGATAAAGAAGGCTTGAGAAGAATGTGAGAGGGCCCAATGGGAGAAAAAATAAAAATGACATTCTATGTACCTCAACATAATAGAGACCATATATGACAAGCCCACAGCTAACATCATACTCAGTGATGAAAAACTGAAATCTTTTCCTCTAAGATCAGGAACAAGACAAGGATGCCCCCTTTCACCACCTTTATTTGACATAGTATTGTACACAGTATTAGAAGTCCTAGCCAGAGCAATTAGGCAAGAAAAAGAAATAAGAGGCATCCAAATCAGAAAGGCAGAAGTAAAACTGTCATTATTTGCAGATGACATCACATATAGAAAACTCTAAAGACTCTACCAAAAGACTATTAGAACTAATAAACAAATTCAGTAAATGTGGAGGATACAAAATCAATATGCAAAAATCTGTTGTGTTTCTATACACTAACAGAAAACTATCAGAAAGAAAAATTAAGAAAACGATCCCATTTATAATTGCATCTCAGTTAACTCATTCCAGGTGGCTTTCTTGGGGGAATGCCTGATAATTTTTCTGAAGGAATTCCTGGAGTAGAAGGGAGCATGGTAGAAATGATAGGAGTGTCTAGGCTTAATAAAAATCTTAGTGATGCTGAAGTTCTTAAAGCTATGCCAGCTCCAGAAGTAATGAAGACCTTCCAGGATAAGGCCCAGAACCTTACAGAGAAGTTGAAATAACAAAATAATCCAATGATTACCATAATTTATAATATTGGTATTCCCACTAGATGTCCTTGGTTCCTTTAATTCTACTGTTTGGAGCCAGGGCTTTAAGGAGATTTTGCTCTCAATAACCAACACCTGTTGCTCTTTTTTCAACAGACAGGTTCTGAGATTTTCCTTGCCTCTAAGCCAATGACTGATGAATTTGGGAGTTGGAAAGCTCTGTGCCCCTTGCCTTGGGTCAAGCCAGTGCTGAGATGCAAATTGCACCCCAGAGATCTCCTTTGGGATAAACTGAACTGACTCTCTGTAACACTTTGCCTGAAACCATGTCCTTATTTGGCTTCCTCCCCTTCCTTTTCCTGCTTTCATCACTTTTCCACAAGTTTTCCCTTGGGATTACTTTATTCATAAATCTCCAGTACTATGCTGACTTAGAGTCATATTTTGGGGTAGTTGACCTAAGGCACTTATCAATATGTTCAGTAAATGGCCAGTTAAATTTGGAAGTCAAGCCTAATGCCCTTAATCAAATAAAGCTTTTGCTGAAAGAAAAACAACCCAGATCACTTAAATTAAGTTCAGAATAATACAAACAGCAAATATTTGGCCTTCTAATCAAGTAAGTTGGGAGACTTTGAAGATGATCCTTACAGCCTGCCCCAAAGCTGCAGGAACATTTTAAAACTGATTTGCCATTGGGCTTTTCAAGTATGCTTTCTTACTAAGAATTATAAAATTTATACAATTATGATATGTGAAAAATATTTAAAACACCAATGAATGCAGATGGTAATTCACAAATTTTTTTCTTTACTAATGATTTTGTTGGTTTCTTTAAATTGGTTGCTATATGAGTTTTCTAGGGCTGTCATAACAAAGTACCACCGAGTGGGTGGCTTAAACAATAGAAATTTATTTTTTCATAGTTCTGGAGGCTGGAAGTCCAAGGCCAAGCTATCAACAGGTTTGATTTTTTCTAAGGTTCCTCTCCTTGGCTTGCAGGTAGCTGTCTTCTCACTGTGCTGGCAAGTCCTTGGTGTTTCTTTGTGTGTTCAAATTTCCTCTTCTTATAAGGACATCAGTCATATTGTATTAGGCCCACTCTAACTGCTTCATTTTAGCTTACTCACTCTTTAAAAGGCCATATGTCCAAATACATTCACATTCTGAGGTATTGGGGACTAGGACTTCAACGTAAGAATGAGGGGCACAATTTAGTCCATAACCATTGCCTATGGCATAAGAATTCGAGTGTGAAATATTTCTTGTTCTACTTTGAATAGAAAATGGTTTAATAAGAGAGAGGCAAATATTATTCATTATTTACATAGGTAAAGCCAAAGTTTGGCTTAAGGCTATGGAGTTATTTTGACTTGTTATTAAACATTATTTTGTTAAAAATATTTATTTTGATAATAAACAGTTGGGGCCACTTGTGTAGGATTTGAGTGGGGATTTAAATTACCTAGTGGGAATACAGCCATCTTTTTATTATTTTATATTACATAAGCCTCCATGAAGAAATCAGGAATAGGCTGGCTGATAATTAAAATCTTACAATGTGGTAAAGGGCATCACTTTATAGTTATACAGTAGGGTTGATTTACTATCAAGTAATATCATCTCTGTTTCTATCCAAAATATAACTGAAGCATTTTTTAAAAAAGAACAAGAAAGTTAGTGCGAGACAGTTGAAAGACTGTTGTAACTCTACACATGCAGGACCACCAGGCGCTAAAATACTCATGTATGACATTTTGGGTCACCCCAATGATTAAGCACCCCGCAGTTACCTAAGTACGACAGAAAGCAAAGAAGACATGGAGTAGTGGGCTGTGGTGTGGTAAGCCATCAATATTACCTACAGTCCAGACCTGTTGCAAAGAAAATGACTAGAGCCATTATCCAGAATTTCCTTCCTCATTGTTCCACTTAAATGTTTTAACTAACTTCCTTATTTTTTTGTCTGTTTCCACCAACATTGCATATGCATTTGTAATGTCAACTGTAAAAAAACGCACCTAAAAACCTAAAAGTTGAGAATTATGCTCTATTTGGACAAAAGTGAGGACTTAAGTCTGTGTCAGTCTGAAGAGGTAAGGGAGGAGCCAGGATATATAGGACTTTTTGCAACAAAAACCAAGTAGTCAGAACATCAAAAGATTACTGTTAATTAAAGGAAACCAGATATCTCAAGTTAATGAATTTAGCACTTTTCTGTGCATGGGAAGATACAATGGTCTGGGCTCATTGAAATCGTTCCTTTGATATGCACCTCTGCTATCTGGGGCCAGTATCCTGTGTTTTTTCCATCCTGAGTCTCCTCAGGGTGCACCATTAAGGAGTGGCTACAGTGGCTGATGGCTTGATGGCAGGCATCCTGTTTCTATCCTGAGTTCCTTCAGGGTGCACCGTCAGGCCACTGTAATGTGATGGCTTGATGACTGCAACATCTTTTGTTTACTGATATGGCAGGCAACATTTTTTCACTCACAGTAATTATTTTGTGGTTTTCAATATATCAGAATAAAATTGCTACAAAACCAAAACAAAAACAAAAACAAAAACAGGAATAGATGTTAGCCACAAATCTTGGGAGCTTGATTAAAAAGGAGAAATTTTACTGGTGTGGTCTGGGGAGTAGAATATTTTTCGTTGTAAAAGGGTGAGTTGTTTTTAAGTTAGGCAGAAGCCTTTTGCCTTTGTGCATTTTGTTTTGCTTTTGTTTTTGAAGTGCAGGTCTGGGAAATGGTAAGGAGGGATGTGGTGGATATGTTTCTCTTGTTTTGGCTACTCATGATTGTAAGAACCTTACGTTTTGAGGGAATTTCACAGAGTGTCCTGGTAGGACACCAAGTATGCCTCAGCTTTGCCTGCCAAAGCAGAAGGGTCAAGTACAGTTGAAAGTCATGGCAGTGGGGGAGTGGGCAGGTGATCGAGGTTTAGCCAATAAGATACATGCCACCAGGCTTTTGAATCTTGGCAGAACAGTTGCGGGTTTCAGAGTTTTGAGTTGACAGTAGCTGTGGAAGGGTGACACTTGTGCTGTCAGTTTGAGTGTCCAAGGGGCAGCCATGTCAGTAGCAGTGGTCTAACCTAAGTTCATCCCATGGTTTGAACTTGCATGTATTTTTTGAACTCAGTCTTCCTTGGTTTAGCCCCTTTCTGAGGCTGGTTATCTGGTCTTCCTATGAATTTTGATAGTTGCCCCAAATCCTTCCAAATACATTGCTGTTTGCATGAGTTAGCTAAATTCTTCTGCTATGGCTTCTAGCAATATATTTGACTAATAAACTCTCTTTTAACATTCATTCTCTCATCTTTCCCTCCTATTATACCAAGTAGGAATAATTGGCTAATTCTCCCATCCGGGCCTAGAAATCTTTCTTTTCTACCTTTTCTGGAATTTTCTCACTTTGAGTGTCCTCCTTCCCATACACGTTAGCAAGTATTGATGTTAACCAACACCTCCTGTTGGCGCTTTCCTCTGCCTTCTGGTATAGGGCAGTCTTTTGGCCCACCCTCTGTGTCTTTGGCCTCATTCCTCTGTCTTCATCACTTCCTCATCCTTCCTGTTTACATCCATCTCAGGGCTTCTTCTTCCTTCTTCACAAACTCCCTTATTTATTAAATTGTATATCATCTAAAGCACCTGTTCCAAATGTGATGTCTTTGGCTAACTGCAGCCCTGCTCCAAGGCTCAGCCCAAGACTGGCTGTTCCTCTGTCTCAAAACTCCATCCAAAACCATTCTGTCTCATCAAGAAGTCTCTTTATCTCTGGACCCAACCTCTCTTTTGTGTATTTCAACATAGTTACCATCCTTTCTACAAACATTGATTGTATCATTGTTACCCTAATCCATTTGTACTGAAGTCTCAGAAGCACCTTTGGTACATTCCTAATGCCCACCAAGCTTCACCTTCAACATTTCTCATCTCTATTCCTCCCTTTTCATCTCTCTGTCACTTCCTTCTTTCAGACCATCTTCATTTGACATTAGGATAATTTCTAAAATAATTATCTTTCTTTTAATGACCTTTGCTCTAGTTTTCCTTGCACACAAAGATTAATGATCAAAAATACAATGAACACAATATGAATATTTAATAATTAGGTACTCATTTACCTTAAGATAAACATTATCCTTTTTCAAATTATCATCATGTTATTCCAGCATGAATTACTTTGTGAGAAGCCGATCACTAAGCATCAAGTGTGAATTGATTCTCTCTCTGATACTATTGGGCATAGTAGAGGGATTTTTTGGAAGTCAAAATTTTGTTCTATAGAGGACTTTGTCTTATTCAGAGTCAATGGCTAAGACATTCCCCCATAGCTATGCAGCTGGATTTTAGAATTGGAAAGGACCTTAAAGATTATTTAGGTCAATTGCCTCAATAAGTAAGAAAACTGAAACATGAAAAAGGCAAAGTCATTTGTCAAAAGCAGAGCTAAAATTTAACTCCCCGCCACTTGCCTCCCATTCGTTTATTTATTTTATTGTTTAAATTGTGGTTTAAAAACACATAACATAAAACTATTTTTTTGTCTGTTTCTCTTTTTTCTATTTTTTGATTCTATTTGTTTTTTTGTTTTTTTGAGGTATGTGGGCCTCTCTCTGCTGTGGCCTCTCCCGTTGCAGAGCATAGGCTCCGGATGCGCAGGCTCAGTGGCCATGGCTCACGGGCCTAGCCGCTCCACGGCATGTGGGATCTTCCCGGACCGGGGCACGAACCCATTTCCCCTGCATTGGCAGGCAGACTCTCAACCACTGCACCACCAGGGAAGCCATATTTGTTTATTTTTAATTGAATGAAAGATTCTTTAAATTCTATAGTGCTTTACAATTTTCAAAAGTCTCACACACATGATTTCATATAGTCCCATAATAATCCTTCTTTCTTCCCCCCTATCCCTTTATTGCCCCTTCCCCCTTCCCTCTCCCCACTGGTAACCACTAGTTTGTTCTCTATGTCTGTGAGTCTGCTTTTTTTGTTTTATTCACTAGTTGGTTGTATTTTTTAGATTCCAAATATAAGTGATATCATACAGTATTTGTCTTTCTCTACCTGACTTATTTCACTTAGTATAATGCCCTCCAAGTCCACCCATGTTGCTGAAAATGGCAAAATTTCATTCTTTTTATGGCTAAGTAGTATTCCATTGTATATGTATATACATATATATGTGATACATATATGTGATATATATGCATATATATCACATCTTCTTTATCCATTCATCAGTTGATGGACACTTAGGTTGCTTCCTTACCTTGGCAATTATAAATAATGCTGCTATAAACATTGTGGTGTATGTATCTTTCCAAATTAGTGGTTTTGTTTCTTTCAGATATATACCCAGGAGTGGAATTCCTGGGTCATATGGTAGTTCTATTTTTAGTTTTTTGAGAAACCTCCATACTGTTTTCCACAGTGACTGCACCAATTTACATTCTCACCAACAGTGTACAAGGGTTCTCTTTTCTCCACATCCTACCAACATTTGTTATTTGTGGGTTTTTTTAAGATAGCCATTCTGACTGGTGTGAGGTAATATCTCATTGTGGTTTTGATTTGCATTTCCCTGATGAGTAGCAATATTGAACATCTTTTCACATGCCTGTTGTCCATCTGCATTTCCTTTTTGGAAAAACTTCCATTCAGTTCTTCTGCCCATTTTTTATCGGGTTGTTTGGTTTTTTTTTGATGTTGAGTTGTATGAGCCATTTATATATGTTGGATATTAACCCCTTAACCATCAAATCATTTGCAAAGATTTTCTCTTATTCAGTAAGTTGTTTCCTTTGCTGTGCAAAAGCTTTTAAGTTTAATTTGGTCCCATTTGTTTAGTTTTGCTTTTATTTCCCTTACTTTAGGAGATGGATCCAAAGAGATATTGCTGTGATTTATGTCAAAGAGTGTTCTGCCTATGTTTACCTCTAGTTTTATAGTACCTAGTCTTACATTTAGGTATTTAATCCATTTTTAGCTTATTTTTGTATATGGTGTTAAAGAACGTTCTAGTTTCATTCTTTTACATATAATTGTCCAGTTTTCCTGGCACCACTTATTGAAAAGACTGTCTTTTCCCTATTGTATGTTCTTGCTTCCTTTGTCGTAGATTAATTGAGCATAAATATGTGGGTTTATTTCTGGGTTCTCTATTCTGTTCCATTGATCTATGTGTCTGTTTTTTTTGCCAATACCATATTGTTTTGATTACTGTAGCTTTGTAGTATAGACTGAAGTCAGGGAGCGAGTGATTCTTCCAGCTTTGTTCTTCTTTCTCAAGGTTGTTTTGGCTATTTGGGGTCTTTTGGGTTTCTATACAAATTTTAAAATTATTTGTTCTAGTTCTTTGAAAAGTGTCATTGGTATTTTGATAAGGATTACATTAATCTGTAGATTGCCTTGGGTAGTATAGTCATTTTGACAATTGATTCTTCCAATCCAAGAACACGTTATATCTTTCCATGTTTGTGTAGTCTTCAATTTCTTTCATCAGTGTCTTATAGTTTTCCAATTACAGGTCTTTTGCCTCCTTAGGTAGGTTTATTCCTAGGCATTTTATTCTTTTTGATGCAATGGTAAATGAGACTGTTTCCTTAATTTCTCTTTCTGCTGGTGTTGTTAATGTATAGAAATGCAACAGATTTCTGTGTATTAATTTTGTATCCTGCAACTTTACTGAATTCACTGATGAGCTCTAGTAGTTTTCTGGTGGCATCTTTAGGATTCTCTATGTATAGTATCATGTCATCTGCAAACAGTGACTGTTTTACTTCTTCCTTTCCAGTTTGGGTTTATTTTATTTGTTTTTCTTCTCTGATTGCTGTGGCTAGGACTTCCAAAACTGTTGAATAAAAGTGGTGAGAGTGGACATCCCTGTCTTGTTCCTGATCTTAGAGAAAATGCTTTCAGCTTTTCACCATTGATTATGATGTTATCTGTGGGTCTGTCATATATGGCCTTTATTACATTGAGGTATGTTCCCTCTGTGCCCACTTTCTGGAGAGTTTTAATCATAAATGAATATTGAACTTTATCAAAACCTTTTTCTGCATCTATTGAGATGCTCATATGGTTTTTATTCTTCAATTTGTTGATGTGGTGTATTGAATTGGTTTATTTGTGGATATTGAAAAATCCTTGCATCTCTGGGATAAATTCTACTTGATCATGGTGTATGATCTTTTTAATGTATTGTTGCATTCAATTTGCTAGTATTTTGTTGAGGATTTTTGCATCTATTTTCATCAGTGATATTGGCCTGTAATTTCTTTTTTTGTGCTCTCTTTGTCTGGTTTTGTTATCCAGGTGATGCTTATCTCATAGAATGAGTTCAGAAATGTTCCTTCCTCTGCAATTTTTTGGACTATTTTCAGAAGGATAGGTGTTAACTCTTCTCTAAATGTTTGGTAGAATTCACCTGTGAAGCCATCTGGTCCTGGACTTTTGTTTTTTGGGAGTTTTTAAAATTACTGATTCAATTTCAATACTGGTTATTGGTCTGTTCATATTTTCGGTTTCTTCCCAGTTCAGTTTTGGGAGATTATACTTTTCTAAGAATTTACCTGTTTCTTCTAGGTCATCCATTTTATTGGTATATAGTTGTTCATAGTAATCTCTTATCCTCCTTTGTATTTCTGTGGTATTGGTTGCGACTTCTTTTTAATTTTGATTTTATTGATTTGGGCCTTCTCCCTTTTTTTTTCTTGATGCATCTGCTAGAGGTTTATCAATTTTCTTTATCTTTTCAAAGAACCAGCTTTTAGCTTTATTGATATTTTCTATTGTTTTTCAGGTCTCTATTTCATTTATTTCTGCTCTGATCTTCATGATTTCTTTCCTTGTACTAACATTGGGTTTTGTTTGTTCTTCTTTCTCTAGTTTCTTTAGGTATAAGATTAGGTTGTTTAAGTTAAAAAACAGCCAGGAGAATAATACTTCCCTGGTTGTTTTAAGAATTGAAAAAACATGTAAAATATCTTCTCAAGCTATTTTACTATAAAGTGATGTTGATCACAAGACCAAATTAAGTTAGAAAAAATCAACTAAAATGAGTTTGTTGTTTGTCTGTGAGCATGGCTGTATGGAAGAAATAGAGGCCAGAATCAAATCAGAAAAAAGAGAGGGAAGGATTCATTTACTCAGCTGTATAGATTTATTTCAAGTAAACTTCTAGGACAGTGCTTTTCAAACTTTAGTATGCATCACCTGAAAGGATTGTTAAAACACAGATATTTATCACCCTCCTCTCCACCTTTCTGATTCTATAGTTTGGTGTTTGTGCCAGGATTTTTCATTTCAAAGAAGATGAGAGTAATGTTGAGACTGATGATCATAGTACCACAATTTGGGAACCACTGCCATGACAGTGATTCTCAATGTTGATTGTACCTGGGGATCACCTGGGGAGCCTTAAAAGGTACTGATGTCTGGGCCCCACCCTCAGAACTTCTGATTTCATGATCTGAATATCAGGAGTTTTAAAAGTTTCCCAGGTGATTTTAATGTGCAAAAGTTAAAAATAACTTCCCCAGGGAATATCAGTTCTGGTATATTTTAGAAAAGAGGCATTCAACTATTTATACAATAAATATCAATTGAATATTCACTATAACCCCAGCCCTATGCTAGGTGCTTGGGATACAGACATAAATAAGGCAGGGAGAAATACTGTCACCATGATACCTAATGAAACGACCAGCTATCAATGAACATACGCACAGAGAGTTGCTAAGGACTGTATGTGGAGACCAATGAGGTTTAAGTGAGAAAAGGCTTAAGGACCAGAACTTAGTTTTGAAGAATGAGCATGTTCTATGGGCAGAGAATAGGGGTAAGAACATTTCAAGGAGATTCCTGGTTTGGGAATGGACACTGTGTTCACAAGTGTACTCAGGTAGCCAGAGCCTGGCATAAGTGGTAGGTAAGGAAGTAGGGGAAGTGGTCTAAATCAGGTTTACATGCTGAGACTTCATTCTATGGGTCTTGGAGAGGTATCTGAAGATTCTAGGAAGAAAGTTATACAAATAGATTTGATCACCAGCTACATCAAGAGGTTGGAAGACCTACCTGAGAAATATATTCCACACAGAATAATCTCTATTTTGAGATTATATCTAGAATATTCTCCAGATAGACATAATCAAGACACCAGAACATCCTAGAATAATCAAGGCACTGCTTCCTTCTCTTTAGCTAACTCCCAAACTTCTGATTTGACTTTTGAAGGAAAAGAAGGATGCTTTTGTTTCCATTCCAAGTCTACCTGTTTTGGACTTTGAAAATATGGGTAGAAAAAGAGTTAATGGGGAGAAAGAAGACACCAGAAAACAGGAAAAGAGAGGGAAATGGGACGGAAATGATACTGAGGTTTGAACCAGCACAGAAGTGGCTGATACAAATTAATGCTGTGAAAACAAGTTTCCCATCTGCTCCTGGTCCTCCTCTGAAGCCCATACCCCAGGACGGCCAAAGGCCATATCCAGTGGCCTGCACTGCCACCTTCAGGCAGAAGTGCTGAAACAGTGACAATGACTCTCCGCCTGAATTTTATCCTTGGCTTTGGACATACCCAGAATATGCCTTGTATACCATCTGCTTGCCCTCAAGGTGGGCCATCATATTATTTCTTAGTTCTTTATATGTCCATCTACCTTTTACATGACTATTTTTCATGAATCTTAAAAGGTACTTCTTTCCTCTACATTTTTACATTTCTGAAATCGAATGTGTCTTGGAATTGTCAGTTTAATTGGCAGATTTATTTTCCTTTGTGATACATGAAGGTGCATCTTACAATTGATGTCATCTTATACTTGGAGAAATATGGCAATATTTAGTTTGCATATATCAGAGGGGAGGCCAGGTGGAAAAGATGTGGTTTTTTGAGTGTGAAAGATCTGCTGTCACCTTGAATCTCTAATATTTCCTCTTTCTTAAGTTCTGTATCTCTACTATTTACTAGTTATTGGATTTTTGGCAAGTTAACTATCTCTCTGAGTCTCGATTTCTTCATCCTTAATATTACGTATCTTATATGGTTTTGTGAGAATTAAATGAAATAGTATATACAGTCCTTGATTGGTTCCTACTTAGTACATTAAAGTACTCAGTAAATAGCTATTATCATTTCCAAATTAAATTCTCAAAAACCAATAACTGCTCCTGCTACTATTGAAAAGTATCCAGGCAAAAACATTGTTCATTCTCAGAATGCGCTATTGAATCCCAAATGCAATCTGTGTGGTTTAATACTTGGAATTTATGAGAACTACTGCTGAGCAGCTTGCTTTATGTTGATAACAAAAGGCATGAGAGTGCAGATGGAGTCTATGGGGGCATTTATTTTAAATGCACCGATTTGGATGTTTAAAGTCTTAAGCTGAACTCGGCTATTTTTGTCCACTATAATTCAAAACCTCTTGCCACCAAACTGTGTTTTTCCCTGTGCCCTTAAAACTAACCCACCTGATTTCTGCTTTATTCTGATAAACCTGGAAGTGCAGAGCCCAGCCTTTTAAGTAAAACTGCTTTTCCAGCATTTAAGGCAGCCGAACATGAATGAAATAGAAATTGACAATGATAGCAGGTAATGCTATCACTGTCTGCTGGATGCTGTTTGTAGCTTTCCCTAGCAATCACAGGATAAAATAAAGCCCTGCGTTGGAGGGCAGCTTCTCTAATTGCTGCCACGGGACACAAGCAGCCTGGTCTTGAAGCCTCCGTTAGCTCTGCAGGAGGGCAGCTCTGTGGAGCACCCCGATGGGGACGGAGCTTATAAAGATGTCTTGGAACAGGCTTTCATGTTTGCCAAGTGGCTGCCCCTTGAACTGTCTAATATCTCTTCTTTCTTAAATGATATGAAATTGTACAGTTCAAGTTCTTAGCACAAGTCCCAAGGAGAGAGAAGTGCAATAGAAAGGGGAAGAAATCAAAGCTTTTCATGGTGGCTGTCCCATGTTTTCTCTTCCTGGTACATCATTGCATTCCCGCAGCTTGTGTTGCGAGGAGGAGCTGAAGGGGGAAAGATGGGGATTGTCAAATTTTCCCTATGCCCAGCCCTGCCCCTCTATGTTGGCCTGCGTCTATTCCTGGCCATCGTTCAATTTTATATCCACAACTTTTTAACGTAGGTATTAAGCTCATTTTATACATTGGAGTCTCAGATAGATTAAGAATCTTGCTAGTATGTAATAAAGTCATGGTTTTAATCCAGGTTGATGGGACATCAACACCTGTGTGTGTGTATGTGTGTGTGTGCTTTTTTCTTTAATTGAACAGTCCTGTCTTACCACTTTCCCACTCCAAACAGAAACCACACCTGCATTCATATCCACCCTCCCCTGTAGGCATTTTTGCAGATAGAATACATGTTTATACTATTAAATTAATTATGTTAACATCTGCTAATTTATTTATGCTCTGAAACAGCCTGGTGAGATAAAACCATTGGGCCCATTTATAAATGACCTCAAAGGAGTGAAGAAACTTGTTCAAGGTTAGAGAGATCGTACATAGGGAAGCTCATATCCTAGCCCAGATTTTACAGTGACAAGTCCCACGTGTCACTAATAAGGCACAACATTCTAATTTTCATGCATAAAAAGAACACACAAACATATAATTTCTAGGAATACCATATTTTGGTGGCCAAAAAGGCTAATATTTTAAGGTTCCTTAAAGGTTTATAATAAGCAAGGATGAATTGGTGAGTGGGGAGAGATGGTGATAATTATTTAATAAACTCTGGAATTCCTTTTCACCCAATTTGTGTTCCGATTTAGCAATTTATTTACACCTCTCTGAATGTTTTCCTTCATCTGGATTAAAAATTATGAAAATTTTAATTAAGTACTCCATGAAATTTTGAGGGGGCATCTAACAGGTCTCTGAGATCTTGTGGGACTCTCTTTTCCCACCTGCTATGATAATGAAATCATAGAAACAGCAGGAAAATGTGTTTAATATACTGCCCTGATCAAGGCTGCTGGGGTATCAGGAGGAGAAAATTTATCATGGCGCTTTTTTTGTAGATGTTTATGACAGGGGCAAATCACTATGTTCTTATACTCTCTGAAACACCGATGTGGGCAGTAAAAAATGACATTACCTAATGGCCTCCTGCTACCATGTTCTTCACGGAGAGGCCAAGAGTGTCATGGGAAGAGCTGGAAGAAGGATGGGCAGTCAGAGACCTGGCATTGAATTCCAGTGTGTCCTCTAACTGGGACCATGAGGTCTGGTACTTTCTCTTCTCATTGGTAAAGCCAGTCCAATGGTCTTGACATTGTAGAACGGTTGTGAATATGAAATGAGATCATATTTGGGACAAGCTAGAGCATTTATTCTTCAGAACAACCCCACATATCATCCCCATTATACAGAAGAGGATAGAAGAGGCTCGGAGAGAATAAAGTCCCTGCTAAAGGCCACACGACTCTAAGTACTAGAGCCAAAATTAGAACCTGGACGTGGTGGCTTAATGCCCATGCCATTTCCCTGCTCCGTGCTTGTTGAAATGCCCCATCCATCCTTTGATATTCTTTGCTCTCTTGGAACATTCTGATTCCTAATGAGATCTTCGGAGCAGATTGTCCATCGAGACGTGGTGGGTGACCCGTGCTGGTTACCCGGCCAAATGCAGTACCCACTGCAACTGAGTACATTGGCATTTGCGTTTATGTTTCAGCCTCTCCCGAGTATGGCAAGGGTAAATGACAGCCCCAACCTCAACATCTCTGGCAAAGCTTATAATATCTAGTGGTTGAAACAAAAAATGAAGACAAGTCCTAGGGGACCCATACTGAGCTCTTCCCTGTATGTTTCCCATGACAGAACTGACGCCGGCTCTTGAAGCATCCACATTCATCCCACTGGCACTTAACAAGCAGAAATGTGTTACAGACGATGGCAGGAGATAGCTGTTCCATTTGGTTTGAGAAACATTCATCTTTTGTTTGCATTAGATTAGATAAATATTCTTAAGTATGAGCTAATATTAAGGCAAGTCATGCAAATCCTTTGTGGCAGAAGGCAGTGTAATATTACGTAAATAAATATATTTAGGTAATGAATTCTATTGTCTAGCATCATATCATCTATTGATCCAGTTATGCACACATATGTATTTTATAAATGGTTGTCTAGTATCATAATCTAATAGACATGTATGCACACAGAGACAGACACACACACACACACACACACAGGTGCAGATGAGGCTTGTTATCTGCTTGATTTATAACAGAACTAGAAACCAAAACACAGTTTTCCTTCCTCTTTCATGAACTGTGTGACTTCCTGGAAATGAGCCTCAGAGATTTCTGCAGCATAGATAAGCCAAGCAGCAGATCCTGTAAATAAAGGGACTGCTGGAAATTGGGGTCCCCTGAGCAGCATGGACTTGGGGCCTGAGTGAGAGTCTGGGCTCCCTGACACTAAGATCCTAAGGGGATGCTGAGGAAGACCGTGGGTGCTAAGGTCCCCTGAGGCTGGGACTTCTCAGGGGCACAGGGCCTTTACTCCCGGCACCTCAGTGGGAGGTGGAGCCCCTAACTTGAACATAAGCCCCTCACTTGCATGGGCTGCTTCTAACTCCCTAGGAAAGACCCCACCATTGTGCCCGTAGGGCCATAAAGCAAAGTTTTTTTTATCCACCAACAGTATGACCACTGTCTCTTCTCCCCTACAGCAACCAGCCTGCCCATTTGCCAGGAAGGGACTGAAGCTGAATCCAGCCTCTGTACCCTGACACCGAATTAAATCTCAGAGACAGAGTTTTGGGTGAAGTAGAAAAGAATAGCCTTATTGCTTCGCCAGGCAAAGGGGCCACAGCAGGCTAATGCCCTCAAAACTGTGTGTCCTGACCTGGAGGGGGTAGTGAGGAGTTTTATAGTAATGGTTCAAAGAGGGCGTGATCAGCTCGTGGACATTCTTCTGATTGGTTGGTGGTGAGGTAAGTGGGAATCAGCATCATCAACCTTCTGGTTCCAACCGGTCTGGGGTCCACCTGCTTGTGGGCAGCATACAGTTAACTCCTCCCACCTGGCGGGGGATTCAGTATCTGCAAAACAGCTCAAAGAAACCACAGTGGTTTATGGGATCTGGCAGAGGGGAGTTTGAATAAGTTTAAGTTTATTTAGTTTAGGCTTAGTGGGATGTATGTCTGTGATTTGTAATTATTTTGTGTTAAGTTATTGGTAATCGGCCCACTGTAGGTAGGACCAGCCTCCAGGAAGCTAACACTGCCTACCACACTGACCCACTCAGCATTTTCTCACTAGATACGGGACCACGGCTTGTACCACACTCTAATCACATCCTACTGTGCCTGGCAACAAAGAACAAGGGGAGTGGAGGAGAAACAAGGTTTGGAATATATGGAGCCAGAGCTCAATGTATGGAAACTTCTTCAAATCATCAAACATCAGTATACAATTAATGGTGGAAGACGGGATTTTCATTGAAATATCAAATATAGTCAAAATGATAGTTCTTTCTTCTCAAGCGTTGACAGGAGAATACAGTGTATATGATTACAAAGGCACCATATTTTTTTTATCATTGCTAGAATTGAATGAAATGCAGTTTTTCAGATTTTCTATTTGAAATCACAGCCATGCAGTGGTCCTATAGTGAGGATATTTGTGTCTGAATTCATGTGGTTTACATATCTCAACTATCAGTAACAAAACAATTTTTGATCGACTCTACTAACAGGAAGACTAAGTTTCCTTTTTATTCTCTCTGTAAAAAATATTATACGATGGCAATTATATTGAGAGGTGATCAGAAAATATGAAGAAAATAAGAAAATATGTAAGAAAATAAAAACACTATAGAGCAATGTTAAGCAGTCAGTTACTATTGTCATCTTTCTGGATTTGGGGAATGTTTGAGGAATTTGTCAACATATTAAAATTTTTATTCTGCTGTGATTTCTTTTCGGGTTTTGAACAAATATTCAACTTTGTATCTAATTTCATGTTTATGTTTGCATTTTTTCTTAAAAAGTCTTTTAACAGTTAAAATTACATGAAATTTATTCTTCAAACCTGGATCTTACCCTGACAAAAATGTATAAAAACCCTTCAAGAACATATAGGAAGAACTTCCCTGGTGGCACAGTGGTTAAGAGTCCACCTGCCAATGCAGGGGACATGGGTTCGAGCCCTGGTCCGGGAAGATCCCACATGCTGTGGAGCAGCTAAGCCCACGTGCCACAACTACTGAAGCCCACGTGCCTAGGGCCCATGCTCTGCAATAAGAGAAGCCACTGCAATAAGAAACCTGCTCACTGCAACTAGAGAAAGGCTGTGAGCAGCAACCGAGACTCAGCACAGCCAAAAATAAATTTAAAAAAAAAAAAAAGAAAGAACATACAGGAGTCTGTGTACATTTAAGGTGCTAGAATCCTTCTTGGGCAATATAGAATGCTAAAAGCATTAAAAGAAAAGATAAATTTCCCTCTATAAATATTAAGTAAAAACATTTATATGGTAAAAGATGATTTCAACAAAGTCAATAGAAAAATAATAGATTTGGAAAAATATGTTTGCAGCCCAGATAGCAGAGAGAGTGTTAATGTCCCCATCTATACAAACAGATGTTGAAATTGATAAGAAGGGAGTACACAGACTAGTAGGAAAAAAATGGCAGAGGATATAAAGAAACAGTGTTTCTTTCAAGCACATGTATTAGGCCAAAAAACACATTTCAGCAATTAATACAGCTTTAATATCATACAGCCCCCAATGTCTGATAACAATAAATTAGAAAATGATGACAGAATAACCAAAAGAACCTATTTACCTGGAAACATGAAACACACATCTAAATGTTACTGGGTCCAAGCTTGGTCTGCTCACTGCACCACAGGCCAATAAATCGGGAGGCGAGTTGTTGAGGCAAGGAATAGCAACTTTATTCAGAAAGCCAGATTTCTGAGAAGATGGCAGACTAGAGTCCTAGAGAACCATCTTATCAGGGTCTGGATGCTAGTTTCTTTTATAGAACAGAGAGGGGGAGGAGGTGAGGAAGTAAAGTAAAAAGGCCATAAGTCTTACAAAATAACTTCTGGTTTGGCCAGCCTCAGGGAGGGGATGTGTTAATTTCTTCTTTCCTGCAGCCATTCACAGGTGGACAGGGTCAGGATTTTTTTTTTTTTTTTTTTTTTTTTTTTTTTTTTTTTTGCGGTACGCGGGCCTCTCACTGCTGTGGCCTCTCCCGTTGGGGAGCACAGGCTCCGGACGCAAAGGCTCAGTGGCCATGGCTCACGGGCCCAGCCGCTCCGCGGCACGCGGGATCTTCTCGGACCGGGGCACGAACCCGTGTTCCCTGCATGGGCAGGCGGACTCTAAACCACTGTGCCACCAGGGAAGCCACCTGGTCATTTTTTAAGAAAATCCATATGGACCACAGATTCTAACCAATTAAAGAATCTACAAACAAAAACACAACAATTAAATCCCTGCCTTCCAGATGCAACCTGCTGGGTGGCAATCTTTCTAGAGTAGCAAAACTGGGAAAGTATCCCAGGGCTACCACCTGACACTCAGGAGACCACTCACCCAGAGAACCTCAGGGGAATCCAGTGGAGAAGGGCTGAGACGCAAGGTAATGCAACTCAAATCCCAAACTCAGACTGTTGAATGGGGGAGAATTGAAGACAATTTCTCCAATAAAAGGACATAAAACAAGAGAAACTGTTCTCTCCAAGCAGAACAGACAGTATGAAAAATAAGGGAAGGTTTCCCAGAAGTGCCTTACATTCAGCAGGTGTCCACAGAATTCACTTAATTTCAATAACATGTAATCAATTTGTTACAATTACTTTCCTGAGGCAGGTTTTTGCCCAGCTCAAATAGTTCAAGTCCAAAATAGAACAGAGAGCCTTCAGGAAATTTTTGTCACCTAAAATTTGCCTTCTAAATCAGGGTCATGGTAAGGATTCTAAGAATAAACGTTAAAATGAGGAAAAATACCCTTTTAAAAAAGCAGAGTGTGAATACAAATAGGTGGATGGGATTTTTGTGCCTGGAATAAGACAGATTGCTTTTTGTAATGGGCTTCTTTGTGATTCAGTGTTTTTGGTTCATGGTTAACTTAACAAAATAGCTATATATTAAAATGTCCACAATAATTCTATGCAGCTCAGATGGCAATGGTCAGAATTTGACTGAAGACTGTCTCCATCTCCAATTTCTAGTGATGAGTCAAGTGGGAACCATATCAAAGATGGTCTAAATAACTAACAATAACTAAAAAGACGACCTGCCGGGTACACCTATTAGTAATGTTCTTGTACCTAGTTAGTGTACCTCACAATCTTTTTTGAGCTCTACAATGAAGTTTCAATGTAAATGAACTCATAAACTTCTGAAGGGAAAATGAGTTCTTTTGCTCAAAAGGCAAGCTCGTAAAATTGTCATTTATTTAGCAAAGGAAAGTCCTGGGATCAGAGGCCAGGTCTGTTGGTCTCTGTCTTGAACTGTGTGAGCCAAGGGCTCTATTTCTTTGCCTGATATTGTCCCCAAGAGCAGCGGTGCAGACTATTGTATGACCAGGATGAATCTGCAACAAAATGAGAGGAAAAAAATTCTACATAAAGTCAACTCTTTTTTAAACTGTTTTTTTTTAATTCTGAGATTTTTATCCTGAAATTAAAGAAATAGTAGCAAGTAAGAGTGTTTTTATGTGAGTGTATGTCTGTACTTGACACAATTTGAATCTGCCTCTTATTTTCATCCTCTAGGGTTTTTTTTTTTTTAACATATTTTACTGACAAAATCCAAAGTTTAGGAACAACTGACCTAAAAACATTCATCTCATTCTTTGTTCTCCTTTCAAAACACTAGACCGGACTTCAACTGTGAATGATCTAAGTTTTGCAGAAAGTCCCCCCAAAATTAGCAGGATGAAAGATCAAATAACACATCAAAAAGTCCAGTTACATCAGTGTATCAGAGTTTTAAAAAGTTGACTTATATCCAGTGAGAGTTGTGCTTTTCCACCATGTCTATTTCCAGGGCAGGATTGAAATTCTCAACTTAGAAAAAGTAAAAGATCTGTAGGGAAATGGTGAAGAATTTGTCATTCCTCAAATCTGGTGCTCAGCCTTGGACTGAATTTAATATTAATCTTGATAGAGGCATGTTTGCAGAGGGACAGAGAATAAGAGAAATGCACCAAGGATTTATTGAGCCTGCTGTAAAAAATCCATTTTTGTAGCACTATTTTTCTTCTGCAATAAATGATTAGGGGAGGAAAAAAAGAAAAGCTTAAAATTGGTGTCAAGCTCTTTATTCCATCCATTGGGGATTAGCTGGAAGATAAATATATCTGTTTATAATGCATCACTTTTGATGAAGTTGAAAAGGTGGAGAGGAAAAAAGTATCAAGCAGGCTGGGGTTTGTGAGGATTTAGTTGGAGTCCTTACACGAAACTTTGTCAAATAGTAATGGACTATCAATGAATTTTTACTGACTGAATTGGATATACAAGCTGAGTACAGTCCCTAACCAATTCTATGAGGAAATAAATGTTACAAAATGAGAATATATCACTCCTTCCTGACTAAGATTTACAGATAAATGTATTTTTCTCATCTGTTTATGAAACCTATGATACTAGAAAACATTCATCTTTGTCAAATTTGGGGGCTTGTGCTAAATTGCAATTGTGAAATTAGCCTAGTAGGCAATTTCTCCCTGTTCCCACATTAATTAAAGGCCATTGTACTACACACGTTTTTTAAAAAACAGAGGCTTCAAATATTGTCCATTGTTCTACCAAGCACTGTGTTGAATCAAGAGGTGTAATTTGAGACAAGATGGTAGCCTAGTAACATTTGCCTCCTTTCAAACTCATCTCTAATTGTCCGCAGGATAGTCCCCTTCTTGTTGTTAGTTGCGGGTGTTTAGTGCTTATCTCTTTGCTTTGCACATGTTAATGCTGCTGGCCTCAGGCAAACCTGTGCATTCAGTGTTGGTGAACTTCTAACAGGGAAGTTACAAGAGAAGAGGAGAGTAGTGGAAGGGGAAATATGTGTTCAAGGTCTTGTTTGGTCCTGGGTGTTATGAATATATTATTGGTAATATTTCCCATCCCCCTGAAACGTTCCAGTTTATGTTGCCCCAATAGCACCAATAGACCAGATATATGACATTATAGATGATGTGAGACCCTGCTTGACCACCTCCTCCTCCCCGTCCCCTTCTCTCTTTCCCTCCCCTCCTCCTCTTCCTCCCCCTCCAGTCCCCCTCCTTCTCCTCCCCCTCCCCCTTCCCCCGTCCCTTCCCCCTTCTTCTCCCTCTTCTCCTCCTTCTCTTTCTCCTTCTCCTCTTTCTTCTTGTTCTTGTTGTTCTTCTTCTTCTTCCTCTTCTTCTCCTTCTTCTTCTTTAGAGGGAAGAGAAAAAAACTTTATTCAGGTATAAAATGAAGAAAAACAAAAACTGACTATTATCTGCTTGACTTTTTTGAGCCATGAAAACATTTTTTTCACACTTTCCTACACATTAGTGTTTTTAATTTGCATAAATATTTCTGGCCTACTCTTATTTTCATAAATCATCCCTGTACTGTATCTATAACAGGGTCTTTTGAATCCTTTAAGCATCCAGCCTTTAAATTGATGGTGGCTATGTCTTTATCCCACAAAGTCCCATGGTTTCCTCTCTATCCCTTTCCATTTAGTTCTTAATGTCTTTTTCAGATTTACCAGAACAACTTTCTTACGGGGAAGATGCTATATATTTAATCATTGCTTTCCAAATCAAGTTCTTTGGAAGCTGGAAGAGCACGTAGAAAATACTTGTTTCCTGAGGTCTATATTAAGTAAATCCATTACTTTTAAGGAATCAGTCTATTACACACTTATTTATTCCTAAACTTCCAGCCTAGGTCAGTCTAATTTGAATGGTTAGTCAATGAATTTGCATAAACTCATCTGGATCATTGAGCAGAGTTGTTCATTATATCTCCTTAGAGCACTGATGCCTTTAGAAACTATGGTTTATAGTCTGTGGCATTGTTTGCCCAACTCCTTCCTAAGCACTCAACTGTTCAAGTCAAAACACTATCAGCATCTTACAGAATATAACATATATTACAGACGTTCCCCAAGAGTGTTAGTGTCCAGTGTCTTGAACATTGCCCCCCACCCCAATGTTTCTTGATTGAGGACCCCTTTTCATAAAAAATATTTATTTGTTTTTTAATTTATTTACTATTTTTTATTTTGGTTGTGCCGAGTCTTAGTTGTGGCACGTGGGAACTTCGCTGCAGCACGTGGGATCTTCGTTGCGGCATGTGGGATCTTTTAGTTGTAGCATGGGACTTCTTAGTTGAGGCTTGTGAACTCTTAGTTGTGGCATGCATGTGAGATCTAGTTCCCCAACCAGGGATCAAGCCTGGGCCCCCTGCATTGGGAATGCAGAGTCTTACCCACTGGACCACCAGGGAAGTCCTGAGGACCCCTTTTTAACATCAAATATTTCACATGATTTAAGCTATTACTTATTAAGGAGTTTATCAGTTTCTAAGATAATACGCTTTTCTTAGCTCTGAGGTTGAAAATACTTCATGTGGTTCATATAGTCAGAGGAAATTTCTAGAAGCAATAGATTCTATGACCCTTTCTCCATCCCCACATACATTCAAACACACACACATGCACTGTTTAAAAGTCTCCCAGACTTCAAAAATGTAGTTCTAGAAAGGGACCTTACTGAATTCTTTCCGAATCTGTAGTAAATATAGCAGAAATTATCTGAGCCCAGCAGTTGATTTTAAAGCGTTCAAAGAAGACAGGAGCTATACTTAAGGAGCCTTACAGTAGGAGGGGTAGGGGAGAAATAAGAGATTTTAATGTTATAAGAGCAATATTTTCCACTTAGTGTTACTCTGATGATTTGTGTAGCTTCTTTTGTCATATTCCAAATTTTCTCAATTACAGGTAGTAATTTGGGGTTAACTCAAGATTATTAATTCCATCATAATCTGGCTTAAAATTCCAACTCAGGCTTTCCCTCTCTTGTCTTCTTTCTGACTCCTAACTGGAGTTGCAGTAGCAAGGCAGAAACAAGAGCATCCCTTTGTTCTTATCACAGGCATCACTCACAAGCAGGCTAGCCCCTTGCCTCCAGCAATTAAGGTTTCAAGGAAAGATATTCTTGGAATACCTTCTGAGCCAAAAGATCTAAACAAGATCTATGGGGTGTTGGGCTGAACCTTCTAGGGTCCATGCTGGTATTTATATGTTATGCCCCACCTGCCATTTCAATTGTTCCCCATATTCCCAGTGGCACTGTTATTGTCTCAGAGACTTCTGCTCTCAAACTTTGCCTGGGATACAGTGCATTTATGCCTCTCACTGGCAACACATCTAAGATCTCCGGAGCTCATCCTTCATTCTCTCTTGTCTCTGCTCTGCCAGGGAGTGAGAGCAAACTGCCAAGTCTCCTACTTTCCTGATGCTACTTCTTCTTCCCTTTCCTTTGTCTCCCTTCACTGCATGTCCACCCTCAGCCCAAAGATCCTTTTGCATATGGGAGTGATAAAAGCAAGCCCATTATAAAACCTGTGGACCTTCAAATCTCAATCTCACCCCTGAATTCCTGACTTGCTACTGTAGAAACGGAGACTCTCCATGTACTGGTCACTGCATTAAGAAACTGAGGACCTAATTTCTGGGCAGAGGAAAAAATAATGCATACTGTGGGATGCTCCAGATTTAAACAGGCATAAGAGAGTAGTTGACAGGATAACATGTGGATATCATGTAAGTCAGTTCAAATCTTAGTTCTGCTGTCTACAAGTGGTACTTTATCCAATTTGTAATGTATCTAATTTGCCAGTGCCTCAGTGTCCCCATCTGTAAAATTAGAATGATAATGGTTCCTACTTCCTAGGATGCTTTTGAAGATTAAGCACATTTTTATACACAAGACTTTTAACCAAGAGCAACTGATGCATAATAAGTGTTCAGTAACTGTTAGCAATTGTGATTCATCAGTTTTATTACCAACTCATATATCATTCTGCCACACATCTTTACCTTTTTAGCACAAAGCATACCAAATATTTCAAGTTGAAAGGCCAAATGCCATTTAGCAAATCTCAGCATGGACTTAGGTTCCCAACAACATGTATAAGGAGTACAAATAAATGTAGTATGGATTAGATGTGTAGTATGTGTGGTGTCTTCACATAAGACTGGCAGGACAGTGCCACTGGCCTGCCCTCCAGGACATGAGCATCACTCCATAATCACAGCTGGTCTTTTATATAAAACTGCTGACTGCCTGGCAATGTAGAAATTCCTAAAGTTTAGTGGCAGGTAAGTTCTTTTGTGAATATTATTTATCCAAACAACTCTTTGAAACTTATAAAAAATTGTAGGAGTGGGAGAAGAACTGGAAAGATTTAAGCAAGTAAGAGCATACCAGTATAAATTCATGGAAGTGCAATTTAGCAATTGAGCTAAATTTATACCTATGTCCACACACTAAGCATTCACTTTTTGAAAATCTTAAGCCAACCATTCATTTGGAACCAAAGAATAAATTGCAAAGAGGGAATACATTGCAAAGAGATAACTGTCCTGGATCATCAGTTTTCCATTGTCAAAATTTATATGAAGAACATTAGAACTTAAATGAATACTCAGAATATTAGAGCTAAAGGGCAGATTGTGTCAGACCAGTAAGTCTACTAGCTTTGGTAGGACACAAAGATCAAGACTTGACAAAACTCTAATTTGAAAAGATACACGCACATAAATGTTCATCAACAGATGAATGGATAAGGAAGATGTGGTATACACACACACACATACACACACACACACACACACACACACACACACACACACACACACACACACTGGAATATTACTCAGCCATCAAAAATAATGAAATAATGCCATTTACAGCAACGTGGATGGACCTAGAGATTATCATACTAAGTGAGGTTAGTCAAAAAGAGAAGGACAAATACCATATGATATCATTTATATGTGGAACTAAAATATGACATAAGTGAACTTATTTACAAAACAGAAACAGACTCACAGACATAGAGAACAGACTTGTGGTTGCCAAGGGGGAGGGATGGATTGGGAGTTTGGAATTAGCAGATGCAAACTATTGTATGTATACATAACTGAATCACTTTGCTGTACACCAGAAACTAACACAACATTGTAAATCAACTATACTCAATAAAATAAAATTTTAAAAAAGACTTGTTTTGTAAGTAACATGAGCATTAGTCTTTGTAAGATAATCCGTCTTCAAGTTTAGGATCTACTCCATCTCTATCTTCCTTTCATAACTCAGGTGCTTTATTAAAGGAATTATATAAATTTGTACTAAATGTTTAGTTTAAATCTAAGATTGAAAAGTAAACACTTAAAAATTAATTCCTATAAAATTGTATAATTGTAAATAAAATTTTATAAAAAAGGTAAAGCAGTGATCATCACATAATGCATTTCTTCAAAGAAATCTTTTTTTGCCCTCTTTTTCTCTTGTCTTCCCCCTTCTCTTTCTCCCATGTCAGTCTGTCTTCCCCTCCTCTTCCCATATCTCCTTATCCAGGGAACCCATGCTAACAAAACACATGCCCCTCCATGACTTTCCTCAATGTAATATACAGATATGTGTACACATACCCACATATTTTAAAAATTGTATTCACATGTCTGTATTTCCATTTAATGCCACAAAACAAGCCCTTAAACTCAACTGGCATAAGTACCCTTTTTAAAGGCAGCATACAAGTTCATCACGTGGATATACCATAATTTATTCAGCCATAGCCTTATTAACCGAAAGACATTTACTCTGTTTTTAAAATTTTGCTCCTATAGACGGTGCTACTATAAACATCTTAGTGCATGTACCATAAGAACAATGCAAAAAGAGTAATTATTTTTCCCATTTTACAAATGATGAAACTATAGCTAAGAAAAGTGCAAATGGTCACATCATCCATCTTGTTTGACTCTAATTTCATGTTTCACTAAACCATGTGAAACTATTTTGTTCTTGTTCTGACTTTTAAAAAAAGATTTATTTATTATTTATTTTATTTAGTTTTGTCCATGTCAGGTCTTAGATGCGGCAGGAGGGATCTTCATTGTGGTACGCGGGCTCTTTGTTGTGGAGTGCAGACTTCTCTCTGGTTGTGGCATGCAAGTTTTCAGTTTTCTCTCTCTAGTTGTGGCGCACAGGCTTCAGGGTGTGTGGGCTCTGTAGTTGTGGTGTGCGGGGTCCAGAGAGCGTGGGCTCTGTAGTTTGCAGCATGAGGGCTCTAGTTGAGGTGCGCGAGCTCAGTAGTTGTGGCACGTGGGCTTAGTTGCCCCACGGCATGTGGGATCCCTGGTCAGGGATCAAACCTGCGCCCCTTGCATTGCAAGGTGGATTCTTTACCACTGGACCACCAGGGAAGTGGTGACTTTTAAAAAATTATAGGTTATTAAATGAAAACACGTGTGACTTCAAGAGAGTCAAGCACCTGGCAGTTAAATAGAACTTCGAAATTTAAGCAGAAAAGATGATTTTACATTTATTTTTATAAGGGGGTCTCTTAGAGTACGATGGTTTATTACAAATTTAGGTTTGGGGGAGGAAGTATGGAAAACTAGAATTTTAAAGAAGCAGTTTCCAATACAGGATACTTCCAGTTGCCAGTTAAAACATGCTGAGCATCACACATTTTTGGTTCTGGGACAGATGGATGATTTCTAATGGGACTAAAACTCCCATTGACAACTCCATACAAAACAGCTCTTGGAGCTCAAGGAAGAGAGACTAGCAGAAGCAGGACTAGTATGATCTTGATATCTGGGAAGAGAGATGCACACAGGAGTCTCCACATTTATCCTGGCTTTTCCATGAAGGCGTTTTCCCAATGTTCTGTGGAGGGAAACAGAGGCCAAGCTGAAAGTGGCTGTCTGACTAAAGTAAAGATAGGAAGTCAGGATTCCAGGCTGACACACCAGCTGGGATCTCAAGGGCAAAATCCTGGAGAATGGGGAAGTACAGAGAAACTCCCCAGACTTCTAGCTCTTATCAAGTCATTGGCTGATTCTTCAGCTAAATATGGCAGGCCATATGGTTAGGATTAGGCATTAATTATATATTGATCCCTCCCCTCAAAAGTCTTTATTTTCTGAACATTAGAAAAGAAAAAAAACAGTATGTATTATGTATCTAGGAATAAAGGAAGTGGGTTAAAAATAGTAAATAATGTGATTTCTTATAACTAATTTGAAAAATGAATTTTTCAAATTATAATACCAAATCAAGTCAGTACGCAGATTATTGAGATAAGTTATTAGGAAATGCCGTAAAGAGAAAAGAACAAGTAATATGAAACATGAAAATAATTGCTTACTTCATTTATATTTCTATTTTTTGATTATTTATTTATTTATTTTTTAAACATCTTTTTGGAGTATAATTGCTTTACCATGGTGTGTTAGTTTCTGCTTTATAACAAAGTGAATCAGTTATACATATACATATATCCCCATATCTCCTCCCTCTTGCGTCTCCCTCCCACCCCCTCTAACCTACATTTATATTTTTAAAAGGCACAAAGCTTCCAAGGTAAGCACAAAATCAGTCTCAGCAAAGATGATATTAACCTAATAACAAAGTTTTCATTTTTCAAATCAGGATGAAAGTTTCCAAATTAATCTAAGACGAGTTTAAACTGTGATTTTAAACTGTCAGAAGAAATGGATAAAGTTATGTGAGAGACTGTCTAAGGGAATTAGTAATTGGGATGTTGCAGTTAAACAGATTAATAATGTACAGTGAATGCTCTGAAATTAGTGAACAAACTGATGTTTCAAGTTATTCTTATTTCATGAGGAAATTTCTTTATCTAAATATAAGGTGGTAGCAATGCTTTCAATTGTTAGAGATATAGAAGCTGTTATTCACTTTTAGAAGAAAATCATCTGGGTAATACATCCACAAGAAAAAAAGAATATGGCAGAGCAAGAGTCCAAAAGTCCAGCAAACTAAGCATCTGGGAGGCCAAATGGAGCAACAGAGATTTCAGCAACTCCCTGTTGTTGGAGGGACTATGTTTGGGGTTCAATTCCTAACATTTGGAGGGACTTTAAAATATAGTCCAGGCTTTCAGTTGCGATTCCAAAAGAGCCATGAACTAGGAATAAACACCACAAACTCAGAATAAAGACCACACCTTAGGAGACAGAGCCATGGCTTAGGAATAATCACAAAACTGAAATATAACCACCCCAAACAATAAAATCAAACATCAACTAAACTACAGTGATCTGCAGTCCCTATGGTCTCCCCAGGAGAAAACCTAACCCTTGTTAGAGGGAGAGGAAATCATATATAGACTCTGTACTGAGTCATCTACACTGTCAGAGATCCATTAAAAGTTACCAGGTGAATTAAAACCCAGGACCAACCGAAACAATTCTTTTTCAACCATAGAAGCAAACTCAGAAGAAGTTCAGCTAATTGACTTAAGTTAACCATAATTAAAATGCTTTAAAAAATGGAGATAAAGATGGAGAATTTCACCAGAGAATGAGTCTTTAAAATTCTAGAACTGAAAAATACTATATCTGACAGCAAGACATTAATATATGGTTTTAATAGACAGTTAGACACAGCAGAACAGATAATTAGCAAACTGGAAGACAGGTCAGTACAAAATATCAAGATTGAGAGAAAGAAAGAAAAGAGTTTTTTAAAAAAGAAAAAAGATAAAACATATGGGACATGTGTCTAACTAACATAGCCCTATAAGTAACACACTTTAATTAAAAAGAAGCAAATGGGTTAAAATGATGGGAAAAGATATTCCATGCCAACCTTAATCAAGTTAATGCTGAAATGGCTATATTAATACAAGACAAACTAGATTTCAGAGCAAAGATACCAGGGATAAAGAAAGCCATTTTACAGTGATAAAAAGGTCAAGTCATCAAGAATGTTTAACAATCCTAAGTACTTTTGCACTTAATAATGGAG
Source organism: Physeter macrocephalus (assembly GCF_002837175.3). Taxonomy (NCBI): domain Eukaryota; kingdom Metazoa; phylum Chordata; class Mammalia; order Artiodactyla; family Physeteridae; genus Physeter; species Physeter macrocephalus. Next base: position 81,289,845 of record NC_041224.1, read on the forward strand.
CTTCAAAATATACGAAGAAAAAACCAATAGAACCGCAAAGAGAAATACACATAGAGGGAAAGAGAGAGAGAGAGAGAGATCTAATCTCTGTGTGTGTGTGTGTGTGTCTGTGTCTTCCTCTCTCTCTCTCGCTCCTTCTCTCTCTATGTACATGATAGGATAGGTAGATAGAAAAATCACCAAGAATACAGAAGACTTGTCAACCAACCTGACCTAACTGACCTAATTTATTAAACATTCCAATGAAAAAACAGCAGAATTCACTTTTTTATGTGCACATGGACCATTCACCAAAACATACCAAAATTCTGTGCCATAAAACAAGTCTCAATGTGTTTAAAAGAGGTAAGATATACCAAGTATCAATTCATTATTCAACCACAATGGAATTTAATTAGAAATCAATTACCAAACAAAATATCTGAAAGAGCCCCACATATTTGGAAACTAAACTACATACTTCTACATAAACCATGGAACAGAAGAAAAATGAAAGGGAATTTAGAAAGTATTTTGATTTGAACAAAAACAGAAATTCAAATTCTGGTTTCAGCTCTGACATGTAAAGAGCTAGGCAGATGTCACTTGCATCCTTACAACAGAAAAAGCTGAACAAACCCCATATCAATGACTTTTCTTGGACTAATCACAGATCTGAGGTTGAAAGACAAACTGCCACCCCCAACAGTGGGGAGAAAGGCAAATCCCAAGAGTCACAGCTGAGATATACATACCTGGAGCAGAAGCCGCAGGAGCCGTAAACTCGTAGGAACACTTAAAGGGTAATCTGGATGAATGTCTGTGGGCTGGGTGTGGATTAGTGTGAGGGAAAAACTCCTTGGGGCTCCAAGCTTGGGGGAAATCCTAAGATTTACCTCCAGGAACTCCACCAGATTTTCACAGCGAAAAGCCATGCAAGTCCCCTTTGTGACTCTAGCAGGGAAAGGAGAAGAGTAATCATTGTGAATATGGGCAGGAAGTGCTCCCTAACAAAGCCCTGCTTCCCAGGGGAAGAAACTTTATGGAGTCTTGCCTTACCTCAGATAGAGAAAATAATTTCTCCTCTTCCAACTCCCTCTTGGCTTTTTGTCTAACCAAGGGTGTGTGAAATGGGAAGGACGAAACTAGACTTCTGAACAAACGACTGTGAACATCACAGCCCAGAGAAGCAGGTCCACCAAAAGGCTGAAAAGTAGTCACGATTATAAAATGCCTCAACTATACTTGGAGATTTTAACACTCCCCTCTCAGTGATTGATAGAACAGCAGACAGAAATAAATGAAGATACAGAAGACTTGAATAATTCAACATATATAGAAATCTTTTTTCTTGCTCTTTTAAAAATTTTTTATTTTTTATACAATTTTTAAAGGTTACTCTCCACTTACAGTTATTACAAAAGATTGGCTATATTCCTCATGTTGCGTAATACATCCTTGTAGCCTATCTTACACCTAATAGTTTGTACCTCTCACCCCCCACCCCTACACTGCCCCTCCCCCCTCTTAGT
>NC_041224.1:81291426-81301540 GCF_002837175.3 Physeter macrocephalus
AAAATTTTTTATTTTTTATACAATTTTTAAAGGTTACTCTCCACTTACAGTTATTACAAAGTATTGGCTATTTCCCCTGTGTTGTACAATACATCCTTGTAGCCAGTCTTACACCCAGTAGTTGGTACCTCCCTATCCCCCACCTCTGCATTTTCCCTCCACCCCTTCCACTGGTAACCACTAGTTTGTTCTCTATATCTGAGTCTACTTGTTTTTTGTTATATTTACTAATTTGTGGTAATTTTGATTCCACATATAAGTGATATCATACATCATATTTTATGTTTCTATTTACATGATATTCTAGAAAAGACCAAACTAAGTTATTGTGACAGAAAGTGGATCAGTGGGCACCTGGGGCTTGGGTGTCTGAGAGGAACAAAGGCAAAGGCAAATGGGGAAATATTTTTAGTGTTGATGTCCTATATCTTGATCCTGTTGGTGTTCACATAAGTATATATATATTTGTCATAACTTATTGGACTGTACACTTAAAATGGGTGCATTTCATTGACTGGAAACTAAACCTCAATATAAAGAAAGACAAACATTCATCAAGAATAGAAAGTAAAATTTAAAAACTGTATATCCCCCCCAAATGGTACAAAGAGGCAACAATGAGTATAAATGCTCACAACTACACACCATAATAGGAATGAGTCTTACAAACAAAATATTGAGAGATAGTAGCCAGACACAGAAGAGTTAGTATTTTGGGATTTCAATTATATAAAGTTCAAAATTTTTTAATTGAATTTCTGTTGTTAGAAGGCAGGATCATGTTTACCTTTGAGTGCTGGGTGGTATTAGGAAGAGGACCCTAGCAGGGATTTGAGGCACTGATAATATTGCTGAATCTGCAGTGTCAAATGCTGGCATAAAATGAGATGTGGTGAGAAGGCAGAGGAGGAAGAAATCACAAGTGTTGCTGATAGAAATGCAAAATGGTGTCACTACTCTGGAAAAACCATTGTCAATGTCTAAATAGTTAACATACAATTACCATGTGACCTAGACATCCCACTTCTTGCTATGTATCCTAGAGGAATGAAACTTACATTCATTCAAATTCTGTGCATGAATGTTTGTAGCAGCATTATTCATAATTGCTGATTCCTGGAAACAACCCAAATATCTTTCAAGGGTTAAAAGTATAAGCAATCTGTGCTACATCCATACAATGAATTTTTTTTTTTTTTGCCTTTCAGCAATAAAAAAGACATGAACAATGTGAATTAATCTCAGGTACACTGTGCTAGGTCAAGATTTCTCAACAGTGGGGTTTTTGACTTTGCCAGGTTGGGTAATTTGTTGTGGGGCTGTCCTGTGTACAGTAATAATTTAACAACATCCCTGGCCTCTATCCACTAGATGACAGTGACACCTCCCAAAGTTATAACAACTAAAAGTGTCTTCAGACATTGCTAAATGTTCCTGATTGAGAACATCTGTGCTGAGGGAAATAACCTACTCTCAAAAGGTTACCTATTTTTCCATTTATATGACATTCTGGAAAAGTGAAAAATATAAGAACAGAGAATGGGTCAATGGCTGCCAGCAGTTGAGGGGTGGGAAAGAGAATCTGAATACAACAGGCAGAACAAGGGAATACTTTAGGATGTTAGAGTTGTTCTGTATCTTCTCTCTAGTATAGACTGATAACATTCTGATCTATGCATGTGTAAAAATACACACAATTCCATGTATGTAAATACAGTACATATGTAATTTTTAAAAATTGAAGAAATAAAAGCAAACAAAACAAAAATAAGTGTGGTATAGAGACTTCCTTCATGGCATGAGGTTAAGAATCCGCCTGCCAATGCAGGGGACACAGGTTTGAGCCCTGGTCTGGGAAGATCCCACATGCTGCGGAGCAATTAAGCCCGTGCACCACAACAATGAACCTGTGCTCTAGAGCCCGCGGGCCACAACTACTGAAGCCTGCATGCCACAACTGCTGAAGCCTGCATGCCTAGAGCCCGTGTTCCACAAGAGATGCCACCACAATGAGGAGCCCATGCACCTCAACAAAGAGTAACCCCCACTTGCTGCAACTGGGGAAAAACAGTGCACAGCAATGAAGACCAATCACAGACAAAAAAAAAAAAAAAAGTGTGGTATAAATGGAAAAGTATCTTTTGACTCGCTAATCAGAAGGTGATCTGGACAAAAGGGTTTCCAGTGAGGTTAGTGAGAGTGGCAAGGACGAGTCGATTCTGTCGGGTGACTAGCAAGTTCAAGTTAAGAAGAGTGAAAGTAGAAGGGCATGCCCTTTTATGAGTGCACAGTACTCCTTTCCTAGACTCTTGCTTTATTGGGACAACAAAAGGATAGTAGAGATGTAAGCCAGCACTCCTAACAGAGCTGAACACAGGCGGCAGCAGGTAAATGCTCTTGTGCTAAGGAGGGGGCAGTCCCAGTTTGGGACTTGAGTAAATCAATGGGGACATTCCCTATAGTAAAGGCATCTACGAAAGTTCATCCTGTCCACAGTGCAATGTGTTTCCTAGGTGTGTGCCCCATTGTGGAACTCTAAGACAGGGTTATTGGGTTGGGTGTTAATGAGCTGTACTCTTCAGAGGTGCTTCCTTAGTTGGTCTCCCCACATTCCATAACCCCTATTTCAGGGTTGTTCCATAGAGCCATTTTTGGATATTTGGATGTCCTGTGCTCTAAGTGTTGCAGAGGCTGTGCTTGTTCTTGGACTATCTCTCTTCTGCTATCTGGACAGTAGTTATGTCTGTTCCAAGGCTTTCTAAAGGATCTTAAACTATAGATTGTTCTAGAGACATTGAGTTACATCAACCTTTCCAGGATCATGAAATATGGGCATATCTGATCTCCTGAGATCAGAGAATGGTCTCTAGATTAGTTATTTCCTTAGATTCATGATGTTCTGTACTCCATTTCTTTTCTAGGAGACCACTTGGATATGCATAGGGCAGACAACATGCAGACTGGAACATGGAGCGAGGAGGAGAAAAACAGAGATTGTATCTTTCAGAGGATGGAGATGTCAAAGGTCAATGAGGTCTTCAATCAAAGGGCTAGAGGTCAAAAAACTAAATTGAGTAATGAAACCAGCCAAGTGTGAGAAGCAATGGAAGAATGGATATGGAGCACACTCCTGATTCATTTTGCAAATAAAATTTCAGTTCTAAGACTGGGTCTTTACATAACCCTAGCCTTTATCAGATTGGAGAAAGCGAGTCATCTGGAGGTTTATGGACTGAATTGGACAGATGGACGCAGCTGGAGTTTAAGATCTCATCCCAGGGACTCCTTTTAGCAGGGCACCACATATATCTGTATAGATTGTGACCTGTACAATTCCAATGGCATCGTTCACAAGAATGACACCTCAGGTGTGCTGTGATCAATTGTGGATTACTCCAGGGTCTCTTAGTAGCCAGGTATCAAGAACATGGGAAGACAGGTGTTAAACATCTTAAGTGATGGCAGGAAATACAGAGAGACAAGGAAAGTTGGAAGTGGAGGAAAAGAGAAAGGAAGAGAGAGAGAGAAAGAGAGAGGAGAAGAAGAAGAAGAAGAAGAAGAAGAAGAAGAAGGAGAAGGAGAAGGAGAAGGAGAAGGGGAAGGGGAAGGGGAAGCTGAGACGAAGTGAGAGAGTAGCAATGACATATATACAATACCAAATGTAAAATGGATAGCTGGTGGGAAGCAGCTGCATAGCAAGAAGAAGGAGAGGGGGAAGAGGAAGAAGAAGAAGAAGAAGAAGAAGAAAGAGGAGGAGGAGTTGGGGAAGAGGGAGAAGAAGAAAGAGGAGGAGAAAAAAGAAGATTTGAGTAATAGTTCCAGTGGCTACATAGTTTATTGTCAAAACTGGATACTTCTGAAAGGAAAAGAGATACTATCAAAACTACATAAGGACAGCATTTAAAACAAGATTATATTGGGCAAACAGTAATTGTCCATTCACCCCAGAAATAGGGCAAAGTTCTCTTGGCTGCATTTGACCCAGAAGTTATTCTTTTTGCTACTTCTAACCACAGATGGCTGTAAAATGTCGTCCAAAGAGGAAGCAGAGGGCATCTGAGAAGCATGGCAGGGACATGGCTAGGATATACAACTCTAGCCCTTTCTGCATTGCACACATTTGAGGCAGAGCAATTCGTTCTCATTCCTTGTAGGTGCATCTTATAGATTCTCCACCATCCCCTTGCTGCTTGGATGAGCTGCCATCCAGCAAGGCTTCTCAAAGTCTGATGCCAAGAGTATGTTTTCTTAATTGTCCTGCCCAGGAACAACCACAGATGGATTCTCTTCTCCATCCCTGGTATAATTAACATCATCATGAAGCTTTGGTGATATTTTGCCTTTTCTCCTCTTTTCTGATGTCTTAATGACTAGGATTTATGACTGGCAAAAAGCCTTGCTCTTAATGACTTAATCATTCAAATGCTATTTTGGCTGGAGATACTTCCTAGTGTGGGATTATCAGGGCTATCTTTATTTACAATATCAATTAAATGTTTTAATTTAATGTTACCCTTGCATACAGCATGGTACTAGATACATGTCAACTGACTGGCATATCACAGGGACTGTCGTGTTGAAGGTTACTTATCATTTGATATGCTATCAGGCTCAGTGTGCAGGAGACTTAAGGTACTTGTTTGTCTGCAGGTGAGAGCCATTGAAATCATGTGCGAGGTCCTGAACAAACAAGGACTGTGACTCTCCAACGTGAGTGTGCATCCGAATTGCTTGGAGGACTTGTTAAAAAGCAGATTGCTGAGCCCTGCCCCCAGAGTTCCTGATTCAATAGATCTGAGGAGGGGCTTAAGGGTTTACATTTCTAGCAAGTTCCTAGGTGATACTGTTGCACTTTTTTAGAAATCTCACTTTGGGAACCACTGTCTTAAAATTACTGATTTAATAATGATGCAACCTACCCACCACAATCACTGTGATTTCTTCCCTCATCTGAAAATGTCAGCAGTTGTCATTCTTTTTTTGAGATAGCAAACTAAATGACAAGTTTAACTTATTGTTACCAAAGGTAGGGTCTGGCTGCTCACCGCTCAAAAGCCAGTAAAGAAGCAAGGTTGGTGGAAAGGAAGATTTACTTTACTTCAGGGGCCAGCAACTGGGGCCAGCATGGGGGATGGGGACAGACTCACGTCCAAAGGCCACCTCCACCCTCCACTGTCAATCAGTGGGCAAGAGCTTTTATAGGTGGAGGGAGGGGGCTACAGGCATAAACAGCACAGTCAGCTCTGACAATCATCTTGAAATTGGTCATGCAGTGATCCGATCTGTGTCATCTTGATTGTTTTAAGTACAGTTAGTCTTCAGTTCCAGGGTCGGTTTGTTCCATTTCTTTGAGGCCAGGTCTCAGAATTGTGGAAGCTTATGTCTGGTCATAATGTAGTTAACTTCTTCCACCAGGTGGGGGCTTAAGTATCTTCAAAACAGCTCAAATGTTATGGCTCAGAATATTACCTATAACCCTTGAACAGGAAAGAGAGGTCCTTGACTTTGTTTAATGACTAAACTATTATTATCTGGTCCTGTTTGTTTTCCTTTGCTTCTGCATTTTCTCACCTCTCAGATTAAACTTACTCTTTGACTAAAGTTTTTCTACAGACAAAAGGCAGGCTGAGGACATGGGGGGAAAGGACCATAAGGTCCTGCTCTTTTTCATTATCATTTAACATGGCCCCAACTTAGTAGTGGCAAAAACAATCCTCAAACTCATGCAGTTTTTGCCAAGCTTACCTCATGAGTGAAATAAACAGTTGAATGAACACATTCAAATAAATCAAAATATTTGTTGAGAACTTACTCTGAGCCAGGCACTGTGGTATGAACCTAAAATGGAGCCAGACATTGTGTGCTCTTAGGGAAACATACAATGTGCATACCATAAATTAGGGCTCCTGCTGAGAGTCACACTAGCAAAATCCTCACACAATGGATGGGATTCACACGAGCTATGGAAGAAAACCAAGATATGGCTAATTATCATGAGGCTGATGACTTTGAGAAAATTTGATACTGTCTCAGTATGATATGGTAGTAAAGGGGAAAGATTATAATATACAGAGTGAAGCTCTAATCAATTGTATTATCATCTGGAGAAAGAATGCTTGGACAGGAGGAAGATGGCCAGCACAGATACAGAAGTATCATGACACTGATTCCCCAACTCTGCAATTAGAAGTGTTTTCTCTGCCTTTGACAGATAAAACTTTTTGGTGGAGGTGGATCAATTTAAATAGCATAGGCTGATGCTACTAAATATTTTGGTCATATAATTTATACCTTCCACACCTCCCCTTAATTCTCATAGACTTCTCACTATACTAATATCTGACCATGCCAGATACTAGATATTGTAAATTAACAACTTGCCATTCTGTGTACAATTTTTTTTAACATCTGTATTGGAGTATAATTGCTTTACAATGGTGCATTGTTTTCTGCTTTATAACAAAGTGAATCAGATATACATATACACATATCCCCATATCTCCTCCCTCTTGCATCTCCCTCCCACTCTCCCTATCCCACCACTCTAGATGGTCACAAAGCACCGAGCTGATCTCCCTGTGCTATGCGGCTGCTTCCCACTAGCTATCTATTTTACATTTGGTAGTATATATAAGTCCATGGCACTCTCTCACTTCGTCCCAGCTTAACCTCCCCCTCCCCGTGCCCTCAGGTCCATTCTTTACATCTGTGTCTTTATTCCTGTCCTGCTCCTAGGGTCTTTATAACCTTTTTTTTTTTTTTTTTTTTTAGATTCCATATATATGTGTTAGCATATGGTATTTGTTTTTCTCTTTCTGACTTACTTCACTCTGTATGACAGATTCTAGGTCCATCCATCTCACTATAAATAACTCAATTTTGTTGCTTTTTATGGCTAAGCAGTATTCCATTGTGTGTATGTGCCACATCTTCTTTATCCATTCATCTGTCTATGGACACTTAGGTTACTTCCATGTCCTGGCTATTGTAAATAGAGCTGCAATCAACATTGTGGTACATGACTCTTTTTGAATTATGGTTTTCTCAGGGTATATGCCCAGTAGTGGGATTGCTAAAAGATAAAAACGTTATCTTTTAGTTTTTTAAGGAACCTCCATACTGTTCTCCATAGAGGCTGTATCAATTTACCTTCCCACCAACAGTGCAAGAGGGTTCCCTTTTCTCCACACCCTCTCCAGAATTTATTGTTTGTAGATTTTTTGACGATGGCCATTCTGACTGGTGTGAGGTGGTACCTCATTGTACTTTTGATTTGCATTTCTCTAATGATTAGTGATGTTGAGCATCCTTTCATGTGTTTGTTGACAATCTGTATATCTTTTTTGAAGAAATGTCTATTTAGGTCTTCTGCACATTTTTGGATTGGTTTGTTTGTTTTTCTGATATTGAGCTGCATGAGCTGCTTGTAAATTTTGGAGATTAATCCTTTGTCAATTGTTTCATTTGCAAATATTTTCTCCCATTCTGAGGTTTGTCTTTCATCTTGTTGATGGTTTCCTTTGCTGTGCAAAAGCTTTTAAGTTTCATTAGGTCCCATTTGTTTATTTTTGTTTTTATTTCCATTTCTCTGGAAGGGGGTTCAAAAAGGATCTTTCTGTGATTTATGTCATAGTGTTCTGCCTAAGTTTTCCCCTTGGAGTTTTATAGTGTGTGGCCTTACATTTAGGTCTTTAATCCATTCTGAGTTTTTTTTTGTGTGTATGGTGTTAGGGAGTGTTCTAATTTCATTCTTTTACATGTAGCTGTCCAGTTTTCCCAGCACCACTTATTGAAGAGGCTGTCTTTTCTCCCCTGTATATTCTTGCCTCCTTTATCAAAGATAAGGTGTCATATGTGCATGGGTTTATCTCTGAGCTTTCTATCCTGTCCCATTGATCTATATTTCTGGTTTTGTGCCAGTACCATACTGTCTAGATTACTGTAGCTTTGTAGTAGAGTCTGAAGTCAGGGAGCCTGATTCCTCCAGCTCCATTTTTCTTTTTCAAGATTGCTTTGGCTAATCGGGGTCTTTTGTGTTTCCATACAAATCATGAAATTTTTTGTTCTAGTTCTGTGAAAAATGCCATTGATAGTTTGATAGGGATTGCATTGAATCTGTAGATTGCTTTGGGTAGTAGAGTCATTTTCACATGTTGATTCTTCCAATCCAAGAACATAGTATATCTCTCCATCTGTTTGTATCATCTTTAATTTCTTTATTCAGTGTCTTATAGTTTTCTGCATATAGATCTTTTGTCTCCTTAGGTAAGTTTATTAGTAGGTATTTTATTCTTTTTTTGCAATGGTAAATGGGATTGTTTTCTTAATTTATCCTTCAGATTTTTCATCATTAGTGTATAGGAATGCAAGAGATTTCTGTGCATTAATTTTGTATCCTGCTACTTTAACAAATTCATTGATTAGCTCTACTAGTTTTCTGGTAGTCTTTAGGATTCTCTATGTATAGTATCATGTCAACTGCAAACAGTGACAACTATACCTTTTCTTTTCCGATTTGGATTCCTTTTATTTCTTTTTCTTCTCTGACTGCTGTGGCTAAAACTTCCAAAACTATGTTGAATAATAGTGGTGAGAGTGGGCAACTTTGTCTTGTTCCTGATCTTAGTGCAAGTGGTTTCGGTTTTTCACCATTGAGCATGATGCTGGCTGTGTGTCTGTCATATATGGCTTTTATTATGTTGAGGTAAGTTCACTCTATGCCTACTTTCTGGAGGCTTTCTCCTTCAATTTGTTAATATGGTGTATCACATTGATTGATTTGTGTATATTAAAGAATCCTTGCATTTTGGGGATAAACCCTACTTGGTCATGGTGTCTTATCCTTTTAATGTGCTGTTGGATTCTTTTTTTTTTAACATCCTTATTGGAGTATGATTGCTTTACAATGGTGTGTTAGTTTCTGCTTTATAACAAAGTGAATCAGTTATACATATACATGTATCCCCATATTTCTTCCCTCTTGCATCTCCCTCCCTCCCGCCCTCCCTATCCCACCCTCCTAGGTGGTCACAAAGCACCGAGCTATCTCCCTGTGCTATGTGTCTACTTCCCACTAGCTATCTATTTTACATTTGGTAGTGTATATATGTCCATGCCACTCTCTCACTTTGTCCCAGCTTATCCTTCCCCCTCCCCATATCCTCAAGTCCATTCTCTAGTAGGTCTGCATCTATATTCCCGCCTTGCCCCCAGGTTCTTCATGACAATTTTTCTTTTTTTAGATGCCATATATATGTGTTAGCATATGGTATTTGTTTTTCTCTTTCTGACTTAGTTCACTCTGAATGACAGTCTCTAGGTCCATCCACCTCACTTCAAATAACTCAGTTTCGTTCCTTTTTATGGCTGAGTAATATTCCATTGTTTGTATGTGCCATATCTTCTTTAACCATTCATCTGTTGATGGACACTTAGATTGCTTCCATGTCCTGGCTACTGTAAATAGAGCTGCAATGAACATTTTGGTACATGTCTCTTTTTGAATTATGCTTTTCTCAGGGTATATGCCCAGTAGTGGGATTGCTGGGTCGTATGGTAGTTCTATTTTTTAGTTTTTTAAGGAACCTCCATACTGTTCTCCATAGTGGCTGTATCAATTTTACCATTACAACAAAAAGAATAAAATATCTAGGAATAAACATACCTAAGGAGACAAAAGCCCTGTATGCAGAAAATTATAAGAAACTGATGAAAAAAATGAAAGATGATATAAATAGATGGAGAGATATACCATGTTCTTGGATTGGAAGAATCAAGACTGTGAAAATGACTCTAGTAGCCAAAGCAATCTACGGATTGAATGCAATCCCTATCAAACTACCACTGGCATTTTTCACAGAACTAGAACAAAAAATTTCACAATATTTATGGAAACACAAAAGACCCCGAATAGCCAAAGCAATATTGAGAAAGAAAAAAAAACGGAGCTGGAGGAATCAGGCTCCTGGCCTTATGACTATACTCAAAGCTACAGCAATCAGGACAGTATGGTACTGGCACAGAAACAGAAATACAGATCAATGGAACAGGATAGAAAGCCCAGAGATAAACCCACACACATATGGTCACCTTGTCTTTGATAAAGGAGGCAAGA
>NC_041224.1:81301982-81383705 GCF_002837175.3 Physeter macrocephalus
ACCTAATGAAACTTAAAAGCTTTTGCACAGCAAAGGAAACCATAAAAAGACAAACCTCAGAATGGGAGAAAATATTTGCAAATGAAGCAACTTACAAAGGATTAATCTCCAAAGTTTACCAGCAGCTCATGCAGCTCAATATTAAAAAAACAAACAACCCAGTCTAAAAATGGACAGAAGACCTAAATAGACATTTCTCCAAAGAAGATATACAGATTGCCAACAAATACATGAAAGAATGCTCAACATCATTAATCATTAGAAAAATGCAAATCAAAACTACAATGAGGTATCATTTCACACCGGTCAGAATGGCCGTCATCAAAAAATCTACAAACAATAAATTCTGGAGAGGGTGTGGAGAAAAGGGAACCCTCTTGCACTGTTGATGGGAATGTAAATTGTGCTGTTGGATACTGTTTGCCAGTATTTTGTTGAGGATTTTTCATCTATGTTCATGAGTGATGTTGGCCTGTAGTTTTCTTTTTTCTTGACATCTTTGTCTGGTTTTGGTATCAGGGTGATGGTGGTCTCATAGAATGAATTTGGGAGTGTTCCTCCCTCTGCTATATTTTGGAAGAGTTTGAGAAGGATAGGTGTTAGCTCTTCTTTAAATGTTTGATAGAATTTGCCTGTGAAGCCATCTGGTCCTGGGCTTTTGTTTGTTGGAAGATTTTTAATCACAGTTTCAATTTCAGTGCTTGTGATTGGCCTGTTCTTATATTTTCTACTTCTTCCTGGTTCAGTCTCAGAAGGTTGTGCTTTTCTAAGAATTTGTCTATTTCTTTCAGGTTATCCATTTTATTGGCATATAGTTTTGCTTGTAGTATTATCTCATGATCCTTTGTATATCTGCACTGTCAGTTGTTATTTCTCCTTTTTCATTTCTAATTCTATTGATTTGAGCCTTCTCCCTTTTTTTCTTGATGAGTCTGGCTAGTGGTTTATCAATATTGTTTATCTTTTTATTGATCTTTGCTATTTTTTCCTTCATTTGTTTTTCATTTATTTCTGACCTGATCGTTATGATTCCTTTCCTTCTGCTATCTTTGGGGTATTTTTGTTCTTCTTTCTCTAATTACTTTAGGTGTAACGTTAGGTTGTTTATTTGAGATGTTTCTTGTGTCTTGAGGTATTGCTATAAACTTCCCTCTTAGAACTGCTTTTGCTGCATCCCATTGGTTTGGGGTCATTGTGTTTTCATTGTCATTTGTTTCTAGGTATTCTTTGATTTCCTCTTTGATTTCTTCAGTGATCTCTTGGTTATTAGTTAGTGTATTGTTTAGCCTCCATGTGTTTGTATTTTTTGCAGATTTTTTCCTGTAATTGACATCTAGTCTCACAGCATTGTGGTCGGAAAAGTTACTTGATACGATTTCAATTTTCTTAATTTTACCAAGGCTTGATTTGTGAACCAAGATATGATCTATCCTGGAGAATGTTCCATGCGCACTTGAGAAGAAAGTGTTTTTTGTTGTTTTTGGAGGGAATGTCCTACAAATATCACTTAAGTCCATCTTGTTTAATGTATTATTTAAAGCTTGTGTTTCCTTAATTATTTTCATTTTGGATGATCTGTCCATTGGTGAAAGTGGGATGTTAAAGTCCCCTACTATGATTGTGTTACTGTCGATTTCCCCTTTTATGGCTGTTAGCATTTGCCTTACGTATTGAGGTGCTCCTATGTTGGGGGCATAGATATTTACAATTGTTATATCTTCTTCTTGGATTGATCCCTTTTTCACTATGTATTGTCCTTCTTTGTCTCTTGTAATAGTCTTTATTTTCAAGTCTATTTTGTTTGATATGAGAATTGCTACTCCAGCTTTCTTTTGATTTCCATTTGCATGGAATATCTTTTTCCATCCCCTCACTTTCAGTCTGTGTGTGTCCCTAGGTCTGAAGTGGGTCTCTTGTAGACATCATATATACAGGTCTTGTTTTTGTATCCATCCAGCCAGTCTCTGTCTTTTGGTTGGAACATTTAATCCATTTACATTTAAGGTAATTATCTATATGTATGTTCCTATTAGCATTTTCTTAATTGTTTTGGGTTTGTTATTGTAGGTCTTTTCCTTCTCTTGTGTTTCCTGCCTAGAGAAGTTCCTTTAGCATTTGTTGTAAAGCTGGTTGGGTGGTGCTGAATTCTCTTAGCTTTAGCTTGTCTGTAAAGGTTTTAATTTCTCTGTCGAATCTGAATGAGATCCTTGCTGGGTAGAGTAATCTTGGTTGTCGGTTTTTCCTTTTCATCATTTTAAATATGTCCTGCCTCTCCCTTCTAGCTTGCAGAGTTTCTGCTGAAAGATCAGTTGTTAACCTTATGGGGATTCCCTTGTATGTTATTTGTTGTTTTTCCCTTGCTGTGTTTAATATTTTTTCTTTGTATTTAATTTTTGATAGTTTGATTAATATGTCTTGGCATGTTTCTCCTTGGATTTACCCTGTATGGGACTCTCTGCAGTTCCTGGACTTGATTACCTATTTCCTTTCCCATATTAGGGAAATTTTCCACTATAATCTCTTCAAATATCTTCTCAGTCCCTTTCTTTTTCTCTTCTTATTCTAGGACCCCTATAATTCGAATGTTGGTGCATTTATTGTTGTCCCGGAGGTCTCTGAGACTGTCCTCAATTCTTTTCATTCTTTTTTCTTTACTTTGCTCTACAGTAGTTATTTTCACTATTTTATCTTCCAGGTCACTTATCTGTTTTTCTGCCTCAGTTATTCTGCTATTGATTACTTCCAGATAATTTTTTTAACATCTTTATTGGAGTATAATTGCTTTACAATGGTGTGTTAGTTTCTGCTTTATAACAAAGTGAATCAGTTATACATATACATATTTTGGATTATGGTTTTCTCAGGGTGTATGCCAAGTAGTGGGATTGCTGGGTCGTATGGTAGTTCTATTTTTAGTTTTATAATTGCTTTACAATGGTGTGTTAGTTTCTGCTTTATAACAAAGTGAATCAGTTATACATATACATATGTTTCGATATCTCTTCCCTCTTTTGTCTCCCTCCCTATCCCACCGCTCTAGGTGGTCACAAACCACCGAGCTGATCTCCCTGTGCTATGCAGCTGCTTCCCACTAGCTATCTATTTTACGTTTGGTAGTGTATATATGTCCATGCCACTCTCTCACTTTGTCACAGCTTGCCCTTCTCCCTCCCCATATCCTCAAGTCCATTCTCTAGTAGGTCTGTGTCTTTATTCCCATCTTGCCCCTAGGTTTACATGACCTTTTTGAACTTCCATATTGTTCTCCATAGTGGCTGTATCAATTTACATTCCCACCAACAGTGCAAGAGTGTTGCCTTTTTCCAGAGAATTTTTAATTTCACTTACTGTATTGTTCATCATTGTTTGTTTGCTCTTTAGTTCTTCTAGGTACTTGTTAAACGTTTCTTGTATTTTCTCCATTCTAGTTCCAAGATTTGAGATCATCTTTACTATCATTACTGTGAATTCTTCTTCAGGTAGACTGCCTATTTTCTCTTCGTTTGTTTGGTCTGGTGAGTTTTTACCTTGCTGCTTCATCTGCTGTGTGTTTCTTTGTCTTCTCATTTTTCTTAACTTACTGTGTTTGGGGTCTCCTTTTCCCAGGCTGCAGGTTCATAGTTCCTGTTGTTTTTGGTGCCTGCCCCCAGTCGCTAAGGTTGGTTCAGTGGGTTGTATAGGCTTTCTGATGGAGGGGACTGGTGCCTGTGTTCTGGTGGATGAGGCTGGATCTTGTCTTTCTGGTGGGCAGGACTGCATCTGGTGGTGTGCTTTGGGGTGTGTGTGACCTTATTATGAGTTTAGGTAGCCCCTCTGCTAATGGGTGGGGTTGTGTCCTGTTTTGCTAGTTGTTTGGCATAGGGTGTCCAGCACTAAAGCTTGCTGGTCGTTGACTGGAGCTGGGTCCTAGCATTGAGATGGAGATCTCTGGGAGAGCTTTCACTGTTTGATATTACATGGTGCCAGGAGGTCTCTGTTGGACCAATGTCCTGAACTCAGCTCTTCCACCTCAGAGGCACAGGCCTGACACCCAGTGGGAACACAAAGACCCTGTCAGCCACAGGGCTAAGAAGAAAAAGGAGAAAAAAAAAAGAAAGAAAAAAATAAAATAATTATTGAAATTAAAAATAATATTAAAAATTAAAAAAATTGAAAAGTAATTGAAAAAGAAAGAAAGAAAGAAAGAAAGACGAGAGCAACCAAACCAAAAAACAAATCCACCAATGATAATAAGTGCTAAAACTATACTAAAAAAAAAAAAAAAAAAATGGGCAGAAAGAACCCTAGAACAAATAGTGAAAGCAAAACGATACAGACAAAATCACACAAAGAAGCATACACATACACACTCACAAAAAGAGAAAAAGGAAAAAAAATTATATATCATTGCTCCCGAAGTCCACCTCCTCAGTTTTGGGATGATTTGTTGTCTATTCAGGTATTCCACAGATGCAGGTACATCAAGTTGATTGTGGAGATTTAATCTGCTGCTCCTGAGGCTGCTGGGAGAGATTTCCCTTTCTCTTCTTTGTTCGCACAGCTCCTGGGGTTCAGCTTTGGATTTGGACCCGCCTCTGCGTGTAGGTCGCCTGAGGGCGTCTGTTCCTCCCCAGACAGGCTGGGGTTAAAGGAGCAGCTGATTAGGGGGCTCTGGCTCACTCAGGCCGGGGGGAGAGAGGGGTATGGAATGCAGGGCGAGTCTGCGGCGGCAGAGGCCAGCAAGACGTTGCACCAGCCTGAGGCACGCCATGTGTTCTCCCTGGGAAGTTGTCCCTGTATCACGGGACACTGACAGTGGTGGGCTGCACAGCTTCCCAGGAGGGGAGGTGTGGATAGTGACCTGTGCTTGCACACAGGCTTCTTGGTGGCTGAATCAGCAGCTTTAGCGTTTCATGCCTGTCTCTGGTGTCCCTGCTGATTGCCAAGGCTTGCGCCTGTCTCTGAAGCTCGTTTAGGCAGTGCTCTGAATACCCTCTCCTCACGCATCCTGAAACAATGGTCTCTTGCCTCTTAGGTATGTACAGACTTTTTCCCGGACTCCGTCCCGGCTAGCTGTGGTTCACTAGGCCCCGTTCAGGCTGTGTTCACGCCGCCATCCCCAGTCCTCTCCCTGCGATCCGACTGAAGCCCAAGCCTCAGCTCCCACCCGTGTCCTGGCAGGTGAGCAGACAAGCCTCTCGGGCTGGTGAGTGCTGGTCGGCACTGATCCTCTGTGCGGGAGTCTCTCCGCTTTGCCCTCTGCACCCCTGTTGCTACGCTCTCCTCCTTGGCTCCGAAGCTTCCCCCCTCTGCCACCCGCAGTCTCCGCCCGCGAAGGGGCTTCTAGTGTGTGGAAACCTTTCCTCCTTCACAGCTCCCTCCTAGTGGTGCAGGTACTGTCCCTATTCTTTTTTCTCTGTTTTTCCTTTTTCTTTTGCCCTACCCAGGTATATGGGGAGTTTCTTGCCTTTTGAGAAGTCTGAGGTCTTCTGCCAGCGTTCAGTAGGTGTTCTGTAGGAGTTGTTCCACATGTAGATGTATTTCTGATGTATTTGTGGGAGGAAGGTGATCTCCACGTCTTACTGCTCCGCCATCTTGAAGGTCTCCTCTCTGTGTACTTTTTAAAATTTGGTGAAGTTAGTTTGAGAAAGCCTCGCAAAGACTGTATGGTCTGGAATACTTAGAAAATTGGGTTCCCAGGCCTGTGAGGCTGATGACCAGATTCTAGAATGTGTCGATCTAGCTGAGTGTGCAGGAGTGGGAGGTGAACTTGGGAGGCACTTGGCAGTCAGCCTGAAAACTGATAATGTCCCAGCTCTGCCTCATGCTTCTGTGAAAATGAAATCCTGTTCATAAATAGAAAGAAGACACAGACACAAATAGTGATAAGCATTGTAATGGATGTTTACAGGTAAGTGATACAGGGACTCAACAGAGAAGATTCGACTGGTTCTGAGTGTCTCTAGACTTAATGTAGCAGTTGGCATTTGAGATGTAGCTAAAAGGATGCAACAATTTTCTACAGGCAAAGATGGAGAGGGTAAGATTTCAGACAGAAGGGACAGTTGGGTTCTGATAATTCCGTTTGCAGAGAAAAATATTACTGTTAGGTAAAATGGTTGTTTAGTTGATTACATCCTGTGTTCTGGAGGAGCTAGGAAGCCGTCTGCCTGAGGGCTATGGTTTTATCATGAATGATGTCATGGGATCTTTCTGAATGCCTGTATTTTTCCTTGGTCATGTCTCAAAGGAATGTGGTTTGGGGTGAAGCAGAGAAGGAGAATCTACCAGTTGACCATATAGTCAACTGATACATTAAGGAAATTGTAGCTACACCTAGAAAGGAGGCATAACAGGAAAGATTTTACTTAGTGACAGAAGCAGATATGAGCTCCTTGTTATATTTCCAACTATAGGACACCAGATATGATGATAGGTCCAAGGAGGTTGCTGTCAATTAGGGGAAAGAACTAAATCATTCACTGAATTCCTCTGGCTTAATTCTTCAGAGATGTGAAGATCTCAGCTTGGACCTGCTTTGAGACCAAGACTGGAGGGGTAGGATTTAGTGGAAGAACAACTCCAAACTGGCTGAAACTCTCAAATTCTTAAAGGATCTTCTGACTATTTCCTTTGGCTTGTTGCATCATCTTTAGAGGGAATTAGCATGGACCGAGGGATGAGGATCTGTACTCTGAAGTACAGACTATCTGAGTTCAAAACCTTGCTTTACCGTTTATCAGCTCTGTGTACTTGGGCAATTTTCTTAAGCTTTCTGTGCCTTGGTTTCCTCATCTATAGATGGGATTATAATAGTACCCACCTCAAAGAGTTATTGAATTAAGTAGGGTGATCTGGAATAGGTTGTTATTATCTCAGGGAGAGGGAAGACAGTAGGGATGGCACTGACTGCCCATGAGACTTTGAGCAATTATAGGTCTAGAATCTGCTGGAGCTGACCGGGAGCTAAGAAAGCATTTTGTTCCAGACCTATACTTTGCAGGTGATTAAATGAAGGCCAAAGTCATAGAGATTCTTTTTCTTTAATTGAAGTATAGTTGATTTATAATATTGTGTTAGTTTTAGGTGTACAGCAAAGCGATTGTCACATATATATAATTTTTCAAACTTTCTTCCATTACAGGTTTTTACAAGATATTGAATATAGTTCCCTGTGCTATACAGTAAGTCCTTATTGCTTATCTATTTTATATATAGTAGTTTGTATCTGCTAATCCTATACTCCTAATTTATCCCCCCTGCTTTCCCCTTTGGTAACATAATTTTGTTTTCTATGCCTGGGAGTCTGTTTTTGTTTTGTATATAGATTTATTTGTATCAGTTTTTAGATTCCACGTATAAGTGATATCATATGATATTTGTCCTTCTCTTTCTGACTAACCTCACTTAGTATGATAATAATCTCTAGGTCCATCCATGTTGCTGCAAATGACATTATTTCATTCTTTTTTATGGCTGAGTAGTATTCCATTGTATATATATACCACATCTTTATCCATTCATCTGTCGATGGACATTTAGGTTGCTTCCATGTCTTGGCTATTGTAAATAGTGCTGCAATGAACATTGGGGTGCATGTATTTTTTTGTTTTCATCATTTGATGAATTCATTGAGTTTTCATCTTTTCATGGAGATTCTTAATACCTGGGTGAGGACCAATGCTATCCTGCTGAGTAGTGTTCTTTTCAATGCATAATACCCATTTTGTTAACAGTCCATCTCTTCTAGAAAAATTCTTGAGTTCCTGAGTGTGACTGTGTCAGTTGATAACTAAAAACTCACAGCTGTTTACAGGTCCCTTCAGTAGCCACCTTCCAACTTTTACCTCTCACCCCCGTCCACCCTGAGCAGACAATTGTGCTTCTGGTGATTATTACAGAGAAAAAACTTGTTTAATCCGTGGATGCTTTCACTTTATGCCCTTTAAGTAACCCATCCTGCATTGGCTGCCCTCTTCATCTCTTCTCTTTTAGTCTCCCATGCCCTCTGAGCTTTTCTTCTCTTTTCCGTGAAGGATGGAGTAGACAATAGTGCCAAAAGTGGGGGTGGGGGCCTGGTTTCCAAATATCAACTGTTGGGCTCAGTAATATGGAAGTCTTCGTTCAGTACCTAATTCCCTTCATTTTATTCATCTGCCACCAATGCCTGCTCTTGCTAAACTCTTGGGATCCCTGTTGCAGTCTAACAAACACTTTTCTATCTTAGTTGACCCCTGGGAAGCATTTGACACCATCAAGCACCCCCACTTCTCTGAAGCCCTCTTCCCTCCCCATCTCCCCTGTTTTGCTTCTTACTTCTTTGCTCCTCATTCTCCAGCCCCTTTGCCTGCTCCTGTGTCCGACTCCTTAAATGTCCATCTTCTCCCTGTGCTTCCTCCCCTCCTTCTCTTTGCACTGTATGTAATACCCATGGCTGGGTCTACCACTCACACTAGGTTAACTTCTACATTCAAATCTCTAGCTCAGCCCTCTCTTTAAATCCCAGACTAATTCCTAGATAGTCCTACATTGGTGCTGCAACCTTGCATGCGAGTTTCTCAAAACCATATTTCTTTCTGAATTCAGCATCAGCTCGCTTCCCTTTATTTTTTTCTTTGGGGGAAGGGTACCTTCATTTACCCAGGTGCTCAGCTGGGAGGCGGTAGAGGTAGGCAGAGAAATGACTCTGGGAATTATCTTGGTTTTTCCCTCTGCCTAACCTTCCACATCCAATCACTCATGCTTCTGCTTGTCCAGCTTGGGAATGTCCATCTCTTCCCCCACTTCCAATGCCACTGTCAGGACCCCATCACCCATAGGCTGAGTTCTCCTAGTAACGTTTTTGCCTGTGCTCTTTCCTCTGAAGTAGCTTTGTCAAATCCACCTTCACCCTCTTCCTACGTACTCTTTCCATGAGTCAGATTCTGTCCCTCCCTGTGCAAATGTCCCGTGGCTTCCTGTAACTCATCTACATGTTGAAATGCCTACTTGTTTGCAGGATCTACAGGATCTTGAATTCTTGGGCAGTTTTTAATTCTTACCACCACACTAAAAATATTACGGGTCAGGAATCAATGAATCCTTATACATTCTCAGCAATAATGTATGTCTGCAAACCTCTGCACCTCTGTGCATTCATGTTCTTTACCTAGAATGGTATTTGGCTTCCATTCCCACAGGTTTGCTGGCCTGGATCTGTATACACTTCCCTGGAAAGCTACTCTCTTCTCACTGGAGAAGACTTATGGGGATCCCTATTTTTTCCTTCTGCTAAATTTTGGACATTCTCGCAAGAACTAGATTGCTTTACTTATTCTAACTGCATGCAGGTAATTCACCATTTAACAGCATGCATCCTGAAACAACGAGGGCTCTTTGAAAAGAAACCTCACTCAGCACACTGCACCCAAACATACAATAACATTGGAACGAATACATAAGTGCAATCTGGCGCCACTGGCTGGCTTGTCACCCAGGGTTCGTTCATGAATCAGGGTGCCGACCAAGTCACCCGGGAGCTCACATAAATACAGATTCCAAGTATTTCTGAGTTGGGACCCAAGACACAGATTTCTAACAAGCTCCCCAGTTGATTTTAAAGCATCTGGAGGAAAGCGTTTGGGAATCACTAATCCAAACCATCTCAGATGCATGAACGTCTTCTCTTATTCTCAAAGGGATCTGGTGTTCAACTTCCTTGGGTAAAAATTTGCATTTGTTTCTAGCACCAAGATTCCATGACATCACAGGTATTGAACTGGCAATGTGACAACTATCCACAGATAGTTAGCCACTGTTAGCAGTCACGTATGCACAATTTGATGGATAGTTCATTTATATTCTGGGCCTCAGAGCTCTTTTATATTTGTTCTGAAATCTCGGGATAGCTCAGCAGATGGCAACGTTACCTCAAGAAATGATGTTGGGACACATCAGGGATGTAGCCTCAAGGTGGCAGCATTGCATGGTGTTCTGAGTTACCAAAGCCTGAAAATCATGCTTAGACCGTTTCAGCAGTTGAAAAGCCTGGTATCTCTATTTGATTTAATAGTAAGCATTACCTTCTCATGATGCTAAAGATGATTATTTAAGAGGCAGCATCCACTGTGCTATTTACATTGTTTCGGATAAAACAGTAAACAAGTAAAAGATTTGACAGTTAGTACCTGATATGTAGGCAGAAACTTTTTTTTTTTTGTGGTATGCGGGCCTCCCTCTGTTGTGGCCTCTCCCGTTGCGGAGCACAGGCTCCGGACGCGCAGGCTCAGCAGCCATGGCTCACGGGCCCAGCCGCTCCGCGGCATGTGGGATCTTCCCAGACCGGGGCGCGAACCCGGTTCCCCTGCATCGGCAGGCGGACGCGCAACCACTGCGCCACCAGGGAAGCCCCCAGGGAAGCCCCCGGCAGAAACTTTTTATAGCTTGGCTTTCTCATAAAATGAAAAATCTCCACGCATAAGATAGGACAATACATCTTCATCAATCATTAGTGATGTAAGGTGAACGCTAGAAGCAGGTTTTAAAGGTTTTGTAAGGTTTTGAATGATTTGTAAGGCACAGGGTGTGGCAAAATCCATTCCCCAGGGTGACGCCTCACGCATGGTCCAAAGACCCCCAGGAGTTGGAGGACTGTGAGATCAGCTCTACCAGAGCCTCCAGGTTTTCAGGAAGATCTGGTCATTTTTATGTGAAGTCTCCCAATTCTCCGGTATTGGCAACTAATTCAAATCATTTACAGCAGGATAAACAAATCACAATTCTGAGCCCAGTGCAACCTTTGCATGACAGCTGTCAGCTCCTGTGTTCCTGGAAGCGTTTGGAAGGGCAGGGGTGAGGCTAGAAGGGGTCAGAAAGGGATGGTGGGGGCCAGGACCACCACAATATTTCCCTCTGGGTTTCCCTCCATGGAAAGCATGTTTAAATAATCTCCAGAACTCTTGTCACCAAAAAACAAACAATACAGATGTCTATGAAAGAATAATTTTCTTCAGAGAGCATCCCCAAAAGAAGTATTGACTATTTGAATTTTTAAATAGTACTCAAACTGCTCCCTTAGATTATTTTTTTGGCTGTATTGGCAGGGAAATCATCCTTCTACTTGTGCCATAGAAATATTTTCATAAATAATACTTGCCGTAATATTTCTAGGTGACTCAATTTTTTGTTTCTATTGGAAATTTATTTGTTATTTTTCCTGATTCTGAAAGTAATATATGCCCTTTGGGGGCAAGAAGTGGGGGGACCTCAAATACTATATGAATACTTCATAAGCCATAAAAAATCAATTTCCTCTCACAATGCTCCCCTCCCCCATCATGGTAGCAGGGTTGACTATGCTTTACAGTCTTTCTTATGCATTTCAGTACATCTCAAAAGGAGATAAATATGCATATTCATAGTTTGTTATACCAAAAATGGATAATAACTGGTTTGTAACCCACTTTTTCACACAATAATATAATTTGATAAATAGATTGGTATGTTGATTGGATTTTTGGAGGTCATTGTCCCCAACAGACAGAGAAAACCTGTGTCCAAATTGTAATCCCACCATTTACTGATAGTCACAGGTGACAGCCTGATCTTAATGGAAATATTTCTGGTTTTGCACAATTGAGCATAAGGCTGGCTTTGGTTTACTATGTGTAATATTTTCATCATGTTGAGGAAGTATTCACTTATTTCTAGTTAAAAAATGATTGATTTTATTTTAAATCATGGATGGACATCAGCTCTTATTAAAAATTCCCTCTTAACATCTATTGAGACATTAATGATTTTTTTTTTTACTTTATAATATCATTAATTATTTTAATAGATTTCCTTTTAAGGATCTATCCTTGCATCTTGGTACAAACTTTACTTCACTGTAGCATGTTTTTCTTATAAGGTTCTCCACAATTATCTTTTGTAGCATGAGGGATTGGCCTGTGGTTTTCTTTTCTTCAGGATTTGCTTTTATTGTTATGCTAGTGTGAAAATTAATAGAAGGAAACCTCAACTAAAATTGGAGTCAGGAAGGCCTGTAGAGGGAGCTCTCATGCCCTACCACTCATCAATTACTGCCAAACAGGAAGATGTCAATTACCCCAAGGGGAAGAAGTCAGTTCCGGACCTCAACAGGAAGTACGTTGCACTCCCCAAAAGTAAGTGCAGCTGCTTTACTATCCCAGCAGGAGAAAGGAAGCCTTCCTTCTTGCTCAGCAACAAGCCCAGCCAATGGAAAATGTCACAGCTCAGCCAATGAGAAATCATCATCACCTGAGCCTTACTTTCCTCTAATGAATGTCCATTTTTTTTAGTTGATGACTTTCTTTCCTTGTCTAGCCCTTCTTACTATGAAAGCCTTCCCTGTTGTGTAACCCCTCAGAGTATGTGTGCACCAAAAGACATGTCCAAGAAGATCATAGCATCGATATTCATAATAGCCCCAAACTGGAAATAATTCAAATATCCATCAACAGTAGAATAAATACTGACATATATGTGCATACTATACATTCATGAAAACAAATCCAACTGCAAAAATGTGGATGAATCTCACAAATATAATGTTCAATAAAAAAAAAATCCAGGGACAAAGAAAACGTACTTTAGGATTTTTAAAAATGGAGTTCGAAAGCTGGCAATATTAACTAATAGTAGAAATCAAGACAATGGGTGGGTAAGATTAAGAGGGAGCATGAGAGGGGATTGATGTTGGTAGGCATAATGTTCTATATCTTGATTTGGATTACAACTGCATGGATTTTTTTTTTTAATGTTTTGCTCTTTATTGCCAAAAATAAAAAAATACTTTTAAAAGACAAGTACCATTAGTAAATATCCCTTCCTCTCTGTACTAGATCTCTGGTTTTCTCCAGGCTTCTCCTGCCAGGCTGCTAATTAACTGCTTTAGGTATGTTCCTACCTACAGGAATTACTGAGTATAATAAGTCTTCCCACAACTTAGTAGTTTAAAACAACAATAATAATTTACTAACTCATAGTTTCTGTGGATCATGGATTCAGAGATGGCACAGCAGGAGACTGTGTTTCTGTATAGTGTCTGGAGCCTTAACTAGAAAGCTTAAAAGCTGAGGTCTGGAGTCATCTGATGACTTGAGTGGGACGGGAAGATTCTCTCCAAGCCATAAACCCACAGGGCTGGCGGGTTGGTGCTAGTGAATTGTTTCCTCTACACAGGGCTGCTTGAGTGTCCTTTTATTTATTTATTAAAAAAAATTTTTTTTTTCACTTTGTAGCTTTTATTTCATTTAACTTTTTATTATGGAAAATTTTAAACATGTGCATTAGCATAGGGTGTAAGAAATACCCATACACATAATCTACCTTCAACAATTAAAAACTCATGATCAATCTTGCTTCACCTCTACCTCCCACCCAACCCTCCCCCATATCATTTTGTAGCAAACATCAGATATCATATAATTTAATCCTTAAATTTTTCAATATGTATCTCTAAAAGATAAGGATTTTGAAAAACAAAAAACCTCTATAGCATTATCACACCCCAAATAAAATTAACAGTAACGCCTTAATATCATCAAATATTAAGTGTGTGCTCAAATTTCCAACTATTTTATAATATTAAAATTTTTGCAATTCGTTTCATTTAGTATTCAAATAATGTCCACACATTGTGATTTGTTGAAATGCCTCTTTATTTTAATCTTCAACTCTCTTTTTTCTCCCCGCTTGCAATTTATTTGTTGAAGAAACTGGGTCATTTGTCCTGTGGTCTTTTCTGCAGCCTAGATTTTACTGAGTGCATCCTGTGGTATAGTTTAATGTTTTTCAGTCCTATGTGTTTCCTGAATATTAGTTGTTGAAAATATGATATCCACATGTAACATCTTTTTTAATTTTTTTATTTTCACATTCACAGATTTTATTGATTTTTATTAGATTACTTTTTTGTCTTGTTTTTCCTTAAATTTTTATTGAAGTATAGTTGATTTACAATGTTGTGTTAGTTTCAGTTGTACAGCAAAGTGAATCAGTTATACATATATAATACATATATTCACTCTTTTTAGGATAAATTGGGAGATTGGGATTGACATATACACACTACTATATATAAAGTAGATAACTAATAAGGACCTACTGTATAGCACAGGGAACTCTACTCAAAGCTCTGAAATTGAGTGTCCTTTTAGATTTTTTCTGATTTCTCCCAAGAGGCCAAGGCAGAAGTGGCAATATCTTTTATAACCTAGCCTTGGAAGTCACACAATATCCTTTTCAAAGTATTGTATCTGTTACACAGTCCAGCAATAATTCAATATGGATGGGATTACTCAGGGTGTGACTATCAGGAGCCAAGAAGTTTGGGACTTATTTTTAGAACACAGCTAACCAATATGGAGTTCACTAAGGTGTTTACTTCCTGCAGTTCCCTGTAAGTATGCTGGATTTCAGTACAACATTCACTTGAAATAAATTTTTATTAATGTTATTTAGAAAATAACAGCAATGGGATATACCAAGAGGGAAAGCTTATTCTTAGATGTTTTTGTTAGTATTGTGATAGAATGAAACTAAATGAACTCTGTAATCAGCCCAAGCACTTCAATATGGGGATACAAATAGTACCTACCTCACTGAAATCTTTTGAGGATTAAATAAGTTATTATTCTTATTAGGATAATGGTTCTTTGAAAAAAATTATAATAATAGCAAGAAAACTCAAATACATTTATTAACAAAAGAGAAGGGCTTCCCTGGTGGTGCGGTGGTTAAGAATCTGCCTGCCAATGCAGGGGACACAGGTTCGAGGCCTGGGCTGGGAAGATCTCACATGCCGTGGAGCAACTAAGCCCATGCACCACGACTACTGAGCCTGTGCTTTAGAGCCCGCGAGCCACAACTACTGAAGCCTGTGCACCTAGAGCCCATGTTCCGCAACAAGAGAAGCCACTGCAATGAGAAGCTTGTGCACCACAACAAAGAGTAGCCCCTACTAGCTGCAACTAGAGAAAGCCCGCATGCAGCAATGAAGACCCAAGCAGCCAAAAATAAATAAAATAAATTAAAAGAAAACAAACAACGGAGAAGAAGTATAATGACACACAGAGCAGCTGAGCCACTGCTGTGATAACATAATGGTCAACTCTAATATTTTAAAACAATTTAAGTGCATGTTTCTGAAAATATAAACAAAATTAACATAACATTATCAAGGAAATGAAACCTAAACAGAGCAATAAAAGTTGAAAAATAGCTGAAAATTTTGTGAAAATTTTATCTTGAATAAAGTTTTCAACCTGCTGTCTCCCATATCCCCTGATTCCTACAGAACTATCCTGTTTGTAAATTCTTTTCACGTTCTTTACCTCATTATCCTCACAAACATGTAGAGAGTCAGGCAAATAGGTATATTTCTCATTTTACTAAGAAGGAAGTAGATGATCAGAGAAGTTAAAAAATTTGTGGACTGTCACAGGTGATAAGTCTCTGAGTATGAACTCTTGTTAAATATCTTATTATATTATTATATTGCCCTCAATAAAACAGTGTCAGTTTAGACTTAAATTGTCACAAAAACTTAAATTTATGTTCCAAATGCTATGTATGAAGAGGGCAACAAAGTGCACATACCATTTTAGAAAGATTTAAGGTAAAAATTCATAAGCATTCTTGTAGTGTTAATTGAAATAATTCAGGGTAATTCAAATACTGAAAACTCTCAAAGCTTAACTTTTTTTCAGTAACATTTTCAGGGAGAGGGGCTCAATAGTTAACTTAAAATGCTGACAGTTTACGAATTATACTTGAGTTTACTTAAATGAGACTGAAACTGTGATTTTCTAGACCTATCATTTCATACTTGTAGACTAAGGTAGATTTGGTAATTCTCAGTTGTTTTACACCATTAGAAAATGTTATGCTCTTAAGTTGTAATCAGCAATCATCTCAGACATTGCAGAAAATCTGGGCTCAGGAAGGTGTTTGTTATATTTTAGACTCTCGAATTTCGTGTAAGACTTCATTTTTGACTCTAAAATTGTATGTGTTTCTCATTCTCTCCTTCTCAGTTTTTCTGGTTTGCTTAAACCAAGCAGTGATTTTTGCATCCACAGAATCCAGCAAGTCTTAACCATGTTTACATTCTTTTCTGCATATTTCTTCACCCAGCAGCGCCTGAGCCCTGAAGTGTTCAAGCGTAAACACCATTCTTTATATGGGCTTGAAGAAGAGGTAACCCAAGCAAATATCATGTGACTCCAAGCCTTTGAAAGCTAATATTTAGCAACCTCTTGTGTTCCTCACTTTCAAAATATTTGTCTCTGGAAATAATGTGAGAATGAGTTTGTCAAGGGGAAGTCAAAGTGGACAAGACCCAGTACTCAAATGTTTCTTTCTCTCGGTGTCTGAGATGCGGACAGATCAAAGGAAGTCCCTCCATCACCTGTAGTGATTCTGCAACCACAAAGCATGTAACCTGAGATTCAAACTCTACACCTCAGTCACATGCAGAGGAATGGCAACTTAGGGTTGTAGTTCAGGGAATTTCAAAAATCATAAATAAAAATGTGGCATCAAGGCAAGGGTACACATTGCCAACTTTAAAGCTATTTCAATGTTGGCATTGCAAGCTCAATATTTTTAAAGTAAAAATAAACTCTTCGATGATAATACAAACAGATCCTGGCTTTCAGATTTGCTTTTTAGTAAATGAAATGTTGATTGTTGATGGTTTGGGTGAAACGAAGCACACACTTTACATTTAAAGTAACCTTTAAAAAAAGGATGATAAGTCCAATAGAACATACTCTTTGAAACACATTTAAAAAGACTTATTAAAAGATCATTAAAGTCTGTTTAAGAGGTTGACAAATTCAAGATTACAGCCAGATATAAGTGATGAATTCTTTGTTTTGCAGAGCTAACTGAACTCAAACCTATTTTTATCATTATTCTTGATAATGAAGAATCAAATACTAGCTGCATCTTTAAGGAATTAGTGATCTTCCTAAATTCCATGCAAGTTTAAAAATTAATAGTAAGCCTCATCTAAATACTTGGTTATTAATATTTCCAATAGAGATATAAGGTATAAGCTAGTATGCTGTTAATCAAAAATTCATGAAAATTCATTTATTCAACAAGTCTTTAATGGGCACCTACTGTACATCAGGTTCAATGCAGGGGATTTGGGTAGGGCACTGAATAGGCAGACAAAGTCCCTTTTCTCATGGGCCTGAGCATCTAGCTGGGAGGCATAAATAAGCAGAGAACCATTAGACAGAGTTAAGTGCTCTGGTAAGAGATGGAAAGGACCGACAATGGAGTATACAACCCATCTTGGGGAGTCAGGGAAGTGGTATTCTAGAGGGTTATTCAGACTAGGGGATGTTAGAAGGTGGCCAGGTGAAGCGGAAAGTGTTTCCATGCTTTATTTTCTTCTCCAGAGGAAAACACCAACTTCACCATTAAGTTCTCTGAATTAGTAAAGAGGCCTCCTCTTAGTGAGGAACTTGGCATTTGTACACTGTCACCCTACTTTAGGTCAAGAAGCATGTTTGGACCTCAGAGAGAGGAGATGGCACAGGAGTGATGTAGGCAAGTTCCAAGATGCCTGAGGTTAGAGGGACCTGTATCCTCCAAGACTCCTTTCCAGGGCTAAAAAGTAGGCCTCATTCCAGGTATCCATGTCCCAAGGGGCTTGGAAAATTCAATCTCATTCAGGCTGACTGGTGATCAAATGCTGGGGACTGAGAAGTAGATATGTCTTGGTTTCAGTGAAACTCAACACATGGTAAGAGCCTGGTGATCATGGTATGGCCAACAGTTTGCAGATGAGAAGGACTGATTGTAGGGAGAAGGCAGAAAGATCTAGACTGTGTAGAGAGGAGGTTATCAAGAGTCATGCAGATGTTCACTGTAACAGATAACCTCACTGGGGTTCCAATGGATTCTTCAGTCCTGCCTAGGAAAAAGCCAGTCACCAAGGATGCTTTAAGGACCCCAGGGAATTTGGGCTGGGAGAGAAGGGACTGGTCAAGGAGAGGCTGCTTAACTTCATTCTGCTCAAGCTTCTCTTGAACAAAGGTTTATTTAGCTCTTAAAAAGTGTGAAAATCTCACATCTAATTGTTGAGGTATGCCTCTTAATTTGGTCATCCAGTAGCTATGAATCCTTGGGAAATTTAACCTCTTTTGGCTTCGTGTACTCCTGTGAGAATTTAGGTAATAGCACCTACCTTACAGGGATGGTGTGAGGATTTCATGAACAACAGCAGGTAAAGTGATCAGAAAATGCCAGGAAGGCCACCATGTACGGTTGTGTAGATTGGCTACTGTACAACTCTGGTCATCCAGAGTTGCTGCTATATGACGGTGCCCAGCTGAGTTACGAAGTTCAAAATCGGTATGACCTTATATCAGCTCTGGCAGACACAGAATAAGAGGGTAATAATGGTAACCATTGTGTTGATAAGGAGGCAGAAGCCTTGTTAATGAGTGAAATAAACACAGTGGAAAAGGGAAAAGGTTGCAACAGTTTGGGGTGGAGTTGGGGAGTATAAAGCTGTCCAGGGTACAGCCCAACCACAGCAGTATTGAGCTAGACCAGAATGATGAAATCCAGGCCTCGCTGGCTGGTGCATCTGAGCTCAACTCAAAAGTTGGGTAGATGGAGTAGTGTTGGTGGTCCTAACTGTTGAGAGGCTCCAGAGCCTGACTTCAGGGAACCTTCTGCTAATCTTCCTTTGAGGAAATGTCTGGCAGACACTGATGATTTCTATGGAGATTTTAAACCCTAGTAGACAAGGTTTTTTTTGGAATTGGAAAGCTGGGACAATGGCCTATTTGGCTTTGTGGAGGAAACCCAGACATAGAAGGTGACTCTTGCAAGCCCAATGTCAGCGGGTTAGAATGTCCACCCAGCTTGGAGGTATCAGAGTTGCTAGCGTCATGAGCACTTTGTGGTCGACACTGGCAGGTTACCAAGGCGACTTGCAGCAGATGCATTAGGTCTTTGTCTAATGACCTGGCTTCTCCTGTAGGGATCAGCAGGGCTCCTCTTGCAAAGCTCTTATTTCAACAGATTATTTCACTCCCAGAACAAGTTCACAATGAGTATGAGTTAAAAAGATAAGAAGTGAGGGAATCAACCAAATACTCATAGACTACTTTACATGTATTTGGATTTACATGTATTTGGAAAGTGCCCGACCAATTAATCTGAGATGGTAGGAAAAGAAATAAGATCTATGCTGTAATCACTGCTAGTTTTTCATTCTAATATCAGCTTCCACTTCACTGGGCTTTCACACAAAAATTAGAAATGAAACATCACTCTTGCTGAAGTATGGATACTCGTGTGTGTGTGTGTGTGTGTGTGTGTGTGTGTGTGTGTGTGTGTATAAAATGCCAACAAGCAGTGACCATTTGGATGTAAGCATGACCTTCTGAGATTATAAAACTTTGAAGAGTAGAATCTTCATAAAACAATTCTTAAAAAAACGTAAGAAAAATTATTTTCGTTTCATTGCCATGAAATGACCTTAGATTTGATCCAGTTTAACCCCTTTATTTAAAAATATGAAAACATTAGGTCCAGAAAGGGGAAGAAACTTCTGTAAAGTTAGAGGATTAGAGCTGGTGGGAGATGCGTAAGGCTCTCTCACATTTCTGCACATCTTGTGAGAAGTCAAGTTGACTATCTTCATTTTGTACTATTTCAAGGATATTTGTTCAGCAAACGTCCTGGGAAGAAAGAGATAGTCTCTCCTTCTGGTATGAGGAATATGACATCCTTATTGCCCATTATAAAAGATTCAGATTCCCTCAGCACAGGGTCCTTCTCCTGTAGCACAACACACTGTGTGTGCATGTAGCCATCTGGTTCCATCTTGCATTGCCCGCTGGGACTTGGGGAACAAGGGAAAGTGACATGAATATGCTGACCTCATGCTGCCAGCTGTATTGGGAGTAATCAAGTCTCTTGTCTCTGACCCGAGAGTCTCGTGTTTTCTGCCCTCATCCATGAAACTGTGGCAGGCTAATGTGCTCACTTGCAAGTAGGATAAAATCCCAGACCCTTCACTATTGTTGATGAGAGTCAGGCGCTAAAGCAAGAATTCTAATCCAGAATCAGGTGCTGTAGTCTTAGTTAAATATTTGCTAAGTGGTTTGCAAAATGGTGCTTTTCCTAAAGAGTGTTTTCTAAATGAATGAAACACACACACACACACACTCACACACACACACACACACGCACGCACACACAAACACACACACACACACAGCAAAGTTCTAGCCTCAAATAGGCCTCAGATGGTAAGATTCTGTGTAGAAATTAGGACACATTCAAGCTCATTCTAATACCTTGGGTTGTGAACCAAGCTATAAATTGATCCATGCCAAGTGCTTGTTAAACTTTCGAGAATTTTGTCTTTGGAATTTAACGTTAGGAGCCTGTATGCCTCATCCTTCATATCCACAGCACTGCTATCCTTAATTTTATTTCTATGGTGTGTGTCTATGTTTTATTTCTCCTTTCCCCATCACCTTACCAAAAACTCATTCTCATGTGTCATCACATCTAATCCTTTTAAAGTCATTTTTGCTCACAAGGACGTGTATCTCCACCATTTTTCTGTCTTAGCAGTATTTGTTCTGGGTTTCCAGGCTTTCGTGGCTGACCTCTAGGGGACCGCCACCACCATAACTGCTCTGAATGGGAAGGCTCCTCTGTTTCCCTATTCTCCTGAGCACCTCTGCCATAAATCCTGGGGACTTCATTTGCCTTTTATCCTCCCTGACGTGCTGCTTGGTTTTCAGAGCAGCAGACTGGATGCTTTTCTATTTCACTGCCTTCATCTGTTCCGCTCAAATAGGGACATGCCCTTTTATCAACATGAATCATGGTTTGTACCCACCCCATCATTTCATCCATGGGCATGGACTTTAACTCAGGAGATCTGACTCATGAGAGAACAAGGAAATCAGAGCTGCCGGGCCAAGGAAAATAAGGGCTCTTGAGGTGATTGCAAGGATCTTCTAGGAATAATGAGGGAAGATTGGATGGTGCACAGGCGACTGTACTCTTTGGCGTTCAAGGAACATCTTAGTCAGGGCACCCGCACCAGCCCAGACTAATAAACACTTCAGCCACAGTTTCGAGAACCCAAAAGCAAAATCATACCGATGATCACTAGGTTGGGAATCTCTTCTAACCTTTCAAATCCATTTTTGAACAAGAGAACACTTTTATTTTTCTGTCTCTCCTAGCTCTCTTAGGACTCATGAATGTTTAATAAGCAGAAAGAAAGTTGAGTATTACAGATGATGGCAGGACATGGCCACAGATGCCTCAAAATACAGTTTTTGCATAAGCCAGGATGTTCCATGGAAAAAAAAAGTGAGTTACTTTTCATATATAGTAGTAATTCAATTCAGTCTGCACGGGACTTTTCTCCCCCAAAGGATTGTTCATTCTTTTTGGCAAAAATAGTGTTACAATTATATACTTTGTAAAACCATCCTGCTATCTCCTTTTGCAAAAGGGAAGCTTAAATAGATGTTGTTGTTAGCCTGGAAAATGGATACACTTTAGGGTCTCCCAGGCTAACCCTGGCAAAGTCCATTGAGGGACAGTTTGCTTGTTTCTCAATGGCACCCCACTTCTTTCGTGTCTGATAGGTGGGATGTTCCTGAGGAAAGCAGGGAAATGTGACCCTTCAGGGTTTGCACACAGCAGCCACACAGGTCTCCTGCAACTGCAGACTCCCCTGTTGCAACGAGACCCTCTGAGATTCTCACTAGGTCTCAAATGCATCAGCTGCCCTTAACTCCCAGGTAGCTGACAATGCTCCATAGGACCACAATTTCAAGAGTATGTCTTTTTTTGCTTTCAGTCGTGACATTGTCCCATCTCTCAATATGTGCATTGATGCTTACCTAGGAGGTCCAGGCTTTTCCTTCCCTCCTCATGCCTGCTGCTCTCCAAGGAGGGTGGAGGGTGTGGATTAGACTTCTGAGGGATGTAGTTGTAAAAGTTCTCACTATCCGTCTTCCTCCCCTCCACCATACACACACACACACACACACATACACACACGCACGCACGCACGCACACACAGAGCTATTGAATTCCAGGCATTTCTGAGGATGAAGCTGAGGTTATTCAGGACCCTTGTGCATAGATTGGGCTTGTGATTTATGGCTTCTCTCCCTCAGGCCTCCTGGTTAAAACCTCCTATGCATGATTTTATAGAATCATCTGTTTGGAAAGGAATACAAACAGTTATGAATGAACTTTTTCTTCTCCTTTCAGATGAGGAATAGTTTAAGCTATGTCTCCTATGATTTAAGGGAACACCATGTCATCTCTAGAAGTCCCCTAAAAGAGACTGGGTTATGTTAGAGTTATCTGCTTTATTAGAACACTTGAGCTAGAGTACTTGCATGTCCAAAACAACGTGGGAGAAATGTGCAATCTCCAAGAAATTGAATCCCTAAGGCAGAGCCTGCCATTTCATCCGTACAATCTCATGGTGATATGCCCAAGGCACCCAGAAAAGAGGGACAGTATCAAACAGACTTTGTAATGAAGAAATCCTCCTTTAGCTTAACCCAATCTCTTCCATAGTGACCTAAGCCCGTTTTTGGTTTTTTTTTTTTTTTTCCCTCCTGTTCTACACCTACGGGCAATAGAGAACAACTGGCTTGCCTTTTCCTCTTAGAAGTCACTGAGCTCGTGAAGTGGAACGTTTTCTCTCTGTTTGTGCAATTCCAATTCTTCTTTTTCCCAGCTTGGGTGAGCTCCACACCTCGTATTCAGCATCTGTGTGCAAACACCAGTGACTGACAACACTTCTGGTGTCAGGGAGGGGAATTCACCACTAAACAAGGCTCTCTGCTGGGGTCTTTGGATTTGATGCAGAGTCAAGGGACATAGGACTTCAATAGAAGTCCCTGAGCAGTTCCAGAAAAAGCCCCCTCTGGTAGTTGATTCACACAATTAGTCCTCTACAGCAGCGGTCGCCAACCTTTTTGGCACCATGGACCGACAATTTTTCCACGGATGCGGTGGGGGATGGTTCAGGCAGTAATGCGAGCAACGGGGAGAGACCGGGAGCTGCAGATAAAGCTTCACTCGCCCGCTGGCCGCCGCTCACCTCCTGCTGTGCAGCCCGGTTCTTACCAGGCCACAGACCGGTACCGGTCCGCGGCCCAGGGGTTGGGGACCTCTGCTCTACAGTTTACACGTAAGGCATCCCAGGGAACTGCTCTCCCTCTGTGCCTGTTCCCCCTGCATGTATGCCTGCTTACAGAAATCAATAATGCAATTAAGCTGAGGAAAGGCACCTCCACTAGAACACTGTCTGCAGCACTTTTTTGATTAGCTACTTTTTCTTCTTGATTCTTCCTTTCTCAAAACCTGTCCATGTATAATGATGATTAAGGGTCTCTAACAAAGCTGATCCTCTGCCAAGCAGAGCCCCACCCCAATACCTAGGTCATGTGTTATATGGAATTATTTCTCTTACTACAGTTCACCTTGTAAGATCTAGTTCAATTATTACCACTTGCATTACGCTGTGTCTCCCAGATCACAATATTTTGTCAAACGTCTCTAGTGTGGAGGATTCTCAAGCTCCGTAATGTGTCTTTTCGCTACAATCGTAGGAATACTCTCTTATGTTGAGTCTCACTGAGGCCTCCCTAGATCTTTTACATATTGCTTCTAACCTTGTCCTGTTTGCTTTGTAGGTTATTGGAATTTTTTTGGAGCCAGTTGCACAACTTTGTGTTTATTATGGTTAAATTTCATCCATTAGATTCAGCAATTCTTGCATCTAATAGGAGTATAATCCACTCTCAGATTAATTAGCTTTTTCATTTCTCCCGACTCCATGTCATTCACAAGTTTGCTCAACATGAAGTCAACGTCTTTATTTTGTAGTGGATAAAAATGCTGATCAGAACAAGTCTGAGGAGGAGTTTAGGGTAGATCTGGAGTTATTCAGCATTGTGGGGACCAGGTGGGAATGAATGTTAATTACATACAGATGCCTACAATGAGAGTTAAAGAAATATGCTAATCATGCTGGTATGGAAGCATCCAGAAGGTTGGGACTTCTGACCTCTGTCTATGGGAGGAAAAGACTCCCTTTCTATTATTTCATAAGAGTTTGAAGTGGGAAATTATCCAAGGTTAACAGCACAACAATTACACTCCGGGGAGGCATCTGTTTGAAGGTTCTCAGAGCCACATTAACATAACCCAAACCTAGCACTTCCAGAGCATGTTTGCAGAATGTCAACAGAAATTCCTTGCAAAAAAAGGTCAGCAAAAAAGTTTGGAAAATGCTGGTTTAGGCAAAGTGAGGCAGATTTCTTTCACTGAGACTTAAAGTTTTTAATAGGCTCGTGTGCCAAGTAAGTTTCTTAACAATGTATTAATTATGCAAGATTTTAACACTTATTTGCTGACAGGACCCATTTCCTCTTAGGAGCACCTTGAAGGGTTCTTGTTCCCCTGGACAGTGCTAAGCAACCAGGGCAGGACGAGGATGCGGCAAGGGAGCCATCAGCCTTTGCGCACCTGAGAGTGAGCACCTCCTGAAATTGTGCACCTAGGAGCCTCACAGCCTCATGCTTAGTCCTGACCCTGGCTCGAAACTGTGGGCTGTGGTGCAGGTGGCCAGGGAGAAGATTCTGGGTTTATGCACAAAGCCATGCCACAGTGTGCCTGCTGCAACCGGTTGGATACTCAAGCATTTTCCAAACGAATGAATTGAAAATAAAGGGAAGAAGTGTTATGCTTGAACACCAGCATCAGGGAGCAAGCTGGCAATCTGATATCAACAGTTATTTTGTGACAGCCCTTTCCATTCACACTCCGTATGGTGTGTATATGCATGTGTGCTCACACACACACGCACGCAAACACACACACGCACACAGCATCTGAAATATCAAATTACAGTCTTGCCCTGGTCCAGCATGGCCATGGTGACTCTCCCTGGCTAAACACAACCATACCTAACAGAGTATCTCAGCCCTTACAGGGCTCATGAAGCGTAGAAGGACTTGAGGAACTATTAGAATTCTAGGTTCAAGTTGGGAGGCAGTTGTCTCCATCCACAGCACATGCCCTTGGCATCTACTTCCCCATCAGCGGAAGGTGAATCCTCCACAGGGTGCTGCTTTAATACCAGCAGTCTCTGTATCAGGGAGAAGCCCCCTCCTCTACGGTTCTCTATCCCTCTTAACCTTTATGACCTAGCCACTCTTTTTTCCTCCACCTCTAGTGGAAATACATCCTAGTGAGTTAAACTTCACAGCCTAATCCAATGTGTAAAAATGACACTCCAGGACTTCCCTGGTGGCACAGCGGTTAAGAATCTGCCTGCCAATGCAGGGGACATGGGTTCAAGCCCTGGTCCGGGAAGATCCCACATGCCGCGGGGTAACTAAGTCCGTGCGCCACAACTACTGAGCCTGTGCTCTAGAGCCCGCAAGCCACAACTACTGAGCCTAAATGCCACAACTACTGCAGCCGCGTGCCTAGAGCCTGTGCTCCGCAACAAAGAGAAGCCACCGCAATGAGAAGCCCTCGCACTGTAACAAAGAGTAGCTCCTGCTCGCCTCAACTGGAGAAAGCCCGCGCACAGCCACGAAGACCCACAGCAGCCAAAAAATAAATTAATTAATTAATTAAAAAGAAAATGACACTCCATGTTTACTCTGCCAATGTTGCAAGTTCCCTCTGTTCCCCAATATTTCATCCCTCCACTCCCTGTGACTTTCCTCCTCCCCTCAAAACTCATTAGCTGAATTGACTTGTCTTACCATTCCTGAGGACCCTATCACACGTTTCCAAGTTGATGTTGTAAGTAGCAGAAGAGTTGAATATGTGTGTATACATAATATGTACTTTTCCTATTTGAAATACATATGTGGTCAGTGTGTAGATGTGCATTCTTGGAAAGTTGTAATTGGCTCTTTCTGTCCTGGTCAGAGTGTTATATTGTCAGGGCACCATAAAAGATCATCTGATTCTCTATTCTAAGTACCATAATGGGAAAGGGACTCTTTAAGGTGTCATGGGTAGTTGAGAAAAAAAAATCTTGTCTCCTTTCTGGAGATGGTTATTGGAGTATTTATGGCCATTCCTATTCCTATGACATCAGCTGTTACAAACCAAATGGGGAGTGTGCTCTCTGTACACTGAGTGGCAGCAATCTGGCTGAGAGCCCTCAAATTCCATGCAAATAGATTAAATAAAACCCTTGCATATAGTGAAACACACTCAATGGGATGCTATCATGAAGCCCAAAAGACTCAACAGAAACAAACTCAAAAGATTCAGCGGCAACAAATTCAAGGAAGAAATCCTGGCTAGTCAAAAGGACCCTAGATGTGTTCCCAGGATAAAAATAATGGGAAACAAGAATTATATTCAATTAATTCAGTGGTAACAGCACTGGAATGGAAATTTCAGTCTTTATTTTTGCTATTTAAGGGTACCACAAGTAAGCAATACCCAAGATGCTGGAGGGAAAGGAGACCCGTGATCAAGACTAGGAGCTTCTAAATCGACCTCATTAAACTGAGTTGAAAATGTCTCCCACAGATTCCTAGGGGAGGAGTCTTGGTTTAGGTGCAGTCCTCACTGGATTCAGCCCAAAGAACTTAGCTGTCCTTCTGAGAAATGAATAGATTTGACATTTGATGCTATATACTAGTATTGGTTCTGGTTCGTTCCGGCCAATGTCTTTATTGCATGCTTAATAGAAATGGCTAAAATATAAATATTACTCAGCTGACTCTTCAAGCATGCAAATTTAACTCATGAAAGGAGTTACACTGTAGGAACAGAAGATTACTTAGCTGGGAATCTAAATATTAGGATCATTTATACAGAGAAAGCATGATGGTGGTGGAATCCAACCTCCTAGTCTGTGATGTCCAAATCTCTTAACTATAATATGAACTGGGAAATTTAGGGCTACTTATGTTGTGAACATTTCATAAATTTTGTGTTTCAAAACAAAGATATAGCAAAAGAAAACAGTTGTTGATGAGAAAACTTTTCAAAAGTGATCATTTACTCCTTCAGCTTCTGTAGATGAAACTGCCACATCAGTTGTACATGAACAAAGTTTTTTTTCAAATTGCAGAGTGATCCATTTGTCATATTTAAGACAATGTATTTACTTTATAAATTCTGATTGAAATTGCTAGTTTTATATTAGTTTATGTAGCTAAATATTTAAATTTATGCAATATGTTATCTTTCAATTTCCAGAACTATCAATTAATGATGATGATAACAGGTCTCTAATATATCCTTTGGTTAACTTAAATAATTTACTTATGTTCAATAAACATTTTAAAGGTACAAATACTTTAAATCTCATAAAGCTTTTACTGTATTTTATACACCATATTCTAGATTATTCTTTGCATGACAAAAATAATCCCCATTTTTTTCACCCTGTTCTTTTGTGGCACTTGTATATCTAAACTCTATAAATATCATTAATTTGGCAGAGGTTAGAGTTTCCCTCAGGCCCCACAGAAAACAGATTGCACATTCAAATTGAGTGATTTTCAGAGAGCTTAATAAAGAGATGCCTTGTGAAGATACAGGCAAATGTAGGAAAACATCAAAAGATAGGACAGCATCCTAGGGCAGGTACACCTCTACACCTGAAGTGGCAAGTGGGGCATGCAGTCATGGGATGTGGGGAGAGACAAAGTGGGCTCAAGGGATGAGTTGTACAGTCTAAAGTTGCAGCAAGCCCATGAAAGGCAGAGAGCCAAGTGACTAAATGGCTAGTCTTCATTCTCCTTGCCCCCTCGAGTCACCAGCTAGTGTTCCCCACTGGCAAATTCAATGGTAAGCCAACGTTGATTCAGACCATAGAGGTCAGCCTCCCATCTCTTATCACAGGTTGGGGTTATCCAGGATAAAAACAAAGCTATCTTGAACATCACATAAATATTCTTCTGTGTCTGATCTTGAACTTTTTGTTGCTAAATACTTAATCTAAACATTGTTTGAGATTGCTTGAAGGGTAGACATTTCATCCATGTTTCCCAATCACTAGCCTTTATCCGTGTATGTGAATTGAAATCTCATGGTGAGCTTTACCAAACCTCCACTCTGGAGACCTGTTAAATCAGTCTCTGGTTTGGGTCCTAGGTGTTTGGCACTCTTGGGGAGTTCTGATATACATTTCAGTCAAGAATCATTGAGTTCGACCTTCTATATATACTTGGATTAATTTTGTCCATAACAGAGATCCATTTATGGATACAGTATTTTTGATATCTCCCCTTCCCCTTCATTTCTTGCCCATCACTCCTCTTCTTCTTCTTCAAAAATAAAAAAAAATAAAAAAGAATTGCTTTTACTGTATTGTGTTTTGGTACTTGATGGACAATGATAAGAAATAGTCTTATGAAAAACTTTTGTTTGGATATACTATACAGATATTGAAGACATTGCTCACAGTATCTTCTTAAAATACCCATGAAAGAAATGCCTCTTTATCTCATTTCTAGGAATAACTAGATCTTTCTTGAGCTTCTATTTTATTTTTGTCATATAATGACATGGTAATGAGATAGTAATGATTCTCTGAGTCATAGTAATGATTACACACAATTTTTTGTTATCTTTATTGTAGTGAAAATTCATAGAACTAAGTTTTGGCCCACCTTAGTTGTACCTATCTGCAATTTTCTAAACATTTTTATCACATTAATTCCATTGAAATATAACCAATTTTATCTTCAGCTGGTATATTGCATGTATGTTTCAAGTACACCTTAAGTTCTATTCAATTTAATTAATTTAACGTAATCAATTGAAATATTGAAAAATAGCAACTTTGAATGAAGAGAGGGCAGAAATTCTCTGTTTTCCATTCTTTTTAAGGTTGGTTTGCATACACCAACCTTAAATTTTCAAGAATGATTTAAGTTTCTCTCTTTGTGTTTCTCTATATATATTCTATGATGTTCTAATAATATTCCTGATGTGTACAGTTAGAATTTACAAAGTACCTTTCTATCTATTATTGCATTTGACCTCCACAAAATTCTGAAATAAGTTGGGTAGCTCATTATTTTGATGATACAGAAAAAATATGTTAAAATGTCTACCTAGAGTATTAGGGAATGTTAATTTTCTTATTTTACTGTTACAGACATGAAATTTCAATTCTTTCCATTCTACTACTATCAACCATATTTAATGACAAGGGGCAGAAATCACTCCCTATTTTCATGTTTTTCTATTTTCCTTCTGGTCCTACACAATGTTGGTTGCAAATATTTTAACATAATGAATTATTAAAGCAGGAAAGGCCAAGGCCCTTCTGGGTTGTGCACAGATTCATCATCAAAGCTTTTTCAGGGTAGGTAGAAAACCATGTTAATATATTTCTTACAATCTCCTACTGCCCAAGGGAAGCCATTTGAATAGATATTTGATATGTCAAATCTTAAGCACAACCATTTTGGACAAATGTTTCTGATTTAAAGGCCAAATCTCTTCTAAGTCGAAGTCACTCTAACTTCAACCTTACAAATAAAATGTCAACTAGCAAAAGAGTACACAAAATATTTTATAATCTATATAACTGAACTACTGATTCAAGAGTCTTGGGGTTAATGCACCGTGCATTAGTAGAAGAATAGGTAATAATTCAAAGAAAGGGAGCTAGTTAATTTTCAGTGAGTTTATATCTTGGCAGGCAAACTTCTGATAGTAATTTTTGCAGGTGACCCCCTTCATGCTTGCCTTCTGCCTCTCCGTTAGACAAGTCTAAGACAGCACATGGCATTGGTCAAAGTGACTAAATGAGCCCTTGTATATGGGTAATGATCCATTATATTTATGACGTCCTCCTACATGCTCCTTTGCAGGTATCACTGAATTTTGATCACTGTTATCTCAGTGGGACTGATTAATTCACCTTACCAGAGGAAGATGCTAAGATGAATCAAATTAGAAGCACAATAAGACATCAGGTGTTCAGATTAAGATGAGAAAGTCAGGCAGAGTTAGTCAATATGTCAATTATAAATGTATTGAAAGAGGAATTTATTGTTATGGAAGAATGGAATCTATTTGTCCCTTTAATCAAAAAGAGATTCCACTAAATATGTTTTAATAAACTTTAAAAAATTAGAGTCAATATTGTTGTTAGAAAAGACATAGATGCTCTTAAAAAACTTGAAAATAGTTTAAACTCCTAAAGAATTAGATATCATATATTTATTTATTTACTTACTTTTAAAAAGTCCCAAAGTACACTGAATTTAGACCCTGACTACTCAGAGTGGTCCACAGACCAGTGGCATCAATCTAACCTGAGAGTTTGTCAGAAATGTTGACTTGCGTCTCACACTAGATTATGGAATTATTCTTTCTTCTTCCTCTTCTTTTTACTTTCTGTTTTTCAGGTTGGTCATCTCTATTGCTCTGTCTTCAATTTTGATGATTATTTCTTCTGTCATCTCAAAACTGCTATTGAGATCCTTTAGTGAATTTTTATTTCAGTTATTTTACTTTTCAACTCCGGAATTTTTATTTGGTTGTCTTGGTTTTTAAAAAATAATTTCTATCTCTTTATAGAGATTCTCTATTTGATGAGTAATTTTCATTTCACTTTCCTTTAATTCTTTAAAAATGATTTCCGTTTAGTTCTTTAAACATATTTATAATAGCTGCCTTGAAATATTTGTCTGATAAGTCTAACATTTGGGTGCTCTCAGATGAGCCACAGTTGTTGCCTGTTTCTTTGACTATCTTGTAAATATTTTTGTGGGAAAGTGGGCGTTTTATATAATTAATTGTAGCCACTCTGGATTTTTATCCCTCCCCCCCACACCCGCTGCAACTTGCTGGGGATGGTTGCTGTTTATTTCTTTTAGGACTTGCCTGGACTAATCTATGGAGTCTGTTCATCTGCAGTGTGTGGCCTTTGAAGTCTCTGATAAACATTTCTTTTATTCTACTTTTTATTTTCGAGACTGGCTTTTTTAGGAGTTGTACCTGTGTCAGCATAGTTTAGTGGTCATCAGTGATCGGACAGAGGCTGTGCTCTAATACCTGGATCCAGTAAGTCTTCCACCCTTTTCTGTTAGATTTGATTGTAGCTTGGTGTATTAGTCATCTATTGCTTTGTAACAATTTAAACATAAAGTAGAGCAGCTTAAAACAACACCCATTTATTATCTCAGATTCTGTGGGTCAAGAGTTTGGGCATTTCTGCTTCAGGGGCTCACAAGAATGTAATCAAAGTGTTGGCTAGGGCTGTGGCCTCATCTCAAGACTCAACTGGGGAAAAACACACTTTGAATTTGATGTGCTTATTGGCAGAATTCACTGATTTGTGTGTTATTGCACTGAGGCCATCAGTTTCTTGCTGACTGTGAGCTGGAGGCTGCCCTCTGTTCCTTGTCACACTGGGCAGTGCACACCCTAGCAGCTTGCTTCATCAAAGCCATCAAGGGAAAGAGTTTACTAACAAAATAGACATCACAATGTGATGTAACATAACAAGGAAGTGACATTCTGTTGCCTTTTTCATATTCTATTTCTTAGAAGCAATACACACATCCTGGCCACACTCAAAAGAAGAGATTACACAAGGGTGTGAGTACCAGGAGGTGGGGATAATTGAGGTCATCTTGGGGAATGTTTTCAAAGTTCAGGAAGTTTACAAGTGTGCTTTGGTTTATACTTTCTGAATTTGTAAGACCTTATGTTCAGCCAGGGATGAATAGCTCACTAGGGCCTCTCT
This sequence comes from Physeter macrocephalus, assembly GCF_002837175.3. Lineage (NCBI taxonomy): Eukaryota > Metazoa > Chordata > Mammalia > Artiodactyla > Physeteridae > Physeter > Physeter macrocephalus. The sequence goes on from NC_041224.1 coordinate 81,333,745, forward strand.
GGCTTCTCTTATGCAGGCACAGCCTTGAACATGTGCAAAGATCTCCAGATGATCAAGTGTAAGTAGAACCTCAGCAAGGCTCTTTTTGGCTATCTCATTTCCCTGAATCTCCCTGTTGCATTTCTGGCTGGTGTGCTGTTTTGTTGATTGTTCTAACCAGTATAGACCTCAGGCTCATGTTATCCTCCCCTGATTGTTTAGTACTGATATCTTTATTGTTTTGAACTATAGGGTTGTCCTTTTTTTTTTTTCTTTTAGTGTATTAGTCATCTATTGCTGTGTAACAATTTTTCTTAACCCCTGCCACGCAGCATGAGAGATCTTAGTTCCCTGACCAGGGATTGAACCTGTGCCCCCTGCAGTGGAAGCATGGTCTTAACCACTGGACCACCAGGGAAGTCCCAACTATAGGGTTTTCTACTCTCCGATCCAATACTTCCAGTCCCCCTCTGATGGGAGGAGAGATTCTAGTCTACTGTTATCTACTATGATCTGTCCCACCTGCCTGGTTAGAACTTCTGCTCCATAGTGCTGGTGGCTGAGAGTGCAGAAATGGAACTTGACTAAAATGCCACAAATTTCCACTGTTCTTACCATTACACAGTAGACATTCTTAAATAAATGTTTCTCAAATTTGTGTATGTCCATTGGTCAATATCTGGAGTCTTTAATAATTTTTAACAACTTTGTCCTTTTAAAAAATATTTAATTAATTAATTTTAAATTTTTTGGGCTGTGTTGAGCCTTAGTTGCCTCACACGGGCTTCTCTCTAATGGCGGTGTGCGGGTTTTCTCTTCTCTAGTTGTGGCGCTCAGGCTCCAGGGCATGTGGGCTCAGTAGTTGTGGCATGCGGGCTTAGTTGTCCCACGGCATATGGGAACCTAGTTCCCCCACCAAGGATTGAACCCCGTCCCCTGCATTGGAAGGCAGATTCTTTACCACTGGACCACCAGGGAAGTCCCCAACTTTGTCCTGTTTTATCATCATTTTTTGGAAGAGAAAATTTGTTGAGCCCCTCACTCTGCCATTCTGGAAGTCCTGTCTTCCAAACCTACAGAATCAGGAACTACATTTTAACAATAGTTCCATGTGATTTGCATGTACAATAACGTTTGAGAGAAGTGGTCTAGGTCATTTCCAGAAATGCTAAATCAGAAGGATTCAAATATGTACTGATACTTGAGATTATCAGTTTGAGTGTTTTAGTACTACCTACTGTGGGGTTAAGGAAAACTGAAAACACAGCTACTTGTTTCTAGAATATGAGATAGAAAAGAGTAACAACTTTGTTCATATATTAGGAAAAAATACTATGCATACACCTATCCCAAATATATTTAGTTTTGAAATTGGCCAGGGTGGGAGAATTTACACCATGGAAATTGGCAAATTCTACAAATGCTTCAATTTCCTTTTCCTTGAAAGTCAGTTTTAAACATTTCCCAACATACCACTGCAGGTTTGATTCCCTCCAAAGCTTCCCATGATACTTTAAAAATCCACAGTACTTCATTAAAATGTTTAGATAAAGTTTCTTTTTTTGGTTCTCTTAGCATCTTTGGTTTTCAGTTAGAGTTCCAGCAGTCTATATAAAAGAGTCTCTGGGATGGTAATCTGATGGCGTTATGGTAGGAGAATAGTCTCAGACTTGTACTGAAGCACTGTTTGCATAGCATTTTATCTGATTTTGAGGAAACATTCATTGTTCGTGTCAAACATTAATATTCTAGAAATGTACATGAAGCAGATTTGCACGTGCTCACAGTTTCCTTTCAAGGACCTGGCCACTCCTATAACTTGTAAGAGGATCTGGAAAGGAATACAATCCTGGCTCCTTACAGCATTAGACAAAAGGAGAAAGATGTTCCAAAGTGAGTGAATCATGTGATGCCTGCCATTGTTTTTACCCTCACAGTCTACACTAGGTACCATAAATCTTGCTTCCACTTAGGGACAAATTGTGCCATATACAAATTCCTGAATAAAGACATGCAAGTCTGATGAGTACAGATTGGTTCTTTGTTCTGTTGAACCTTTAAAAAGGCCCTTTTTCTTTTCAGAAAACATGTAGAGCGCCTGAAAGACTCCTTTCAACTCTTATTTATGTGCAAATAAATACAATTATCTCTAAAAGATGAAAGTGAAGAGTGTTAATCATGAGGCGGTGGTGGGAGCATAAAATTCAGACTTTAACATGAAGGGAGTTAGGATAATTTGATCCTGGGAAGTCTGGTGGAACAAAGACTGAATAATGCTATTAACTATATGTAATGAAAGTATAAACTAAATTTTAGTGAGTGATGCAATTTGGTCAGGATATCTTAACTGTCCATAGCATTTGGTGATGGTTATTTCTTCTAACACCAGTACCACCTCTTACCATGGGGATTTTCATGGATACCATGATGAGTAAAATAAACAAAATCATTTTTTGTTGTTGGCTTCAGGTTCTATTATGTGCATGACCTTTCTAATAACTATCTAACAGTAATAGCTTCAGTGGCTTTGCTTATCTACCTTATACTATTAAATGAATTCAATCAATGATGATTAAAAGTAACAATAATACCTATAAGGGTAGTTATCTCAGCTTTATTTATAATAATTGAGAATTTCAAATGACCTACAACAGTGTCGCCAAACAAGAGGTTGGTTAGCTAAATTATATCACGACACTGTAATGGAATGCATCCTTAAAAAATAGTGATATAGAAGATCATGGAATAATGTGAAAAGATGTTCACAATATATACTACTGGGTAAAAATGAGTTAGGATGTGTCATATCCCTGTCGGGATGATTATAAAAAGATAAGAGACAGCCAGAGAATAAGACACTAGAAAGATAAATACCAAAATGCTAAATTACCTCTATGGGTTGGGATTATGAGTAAGTTATGGTTTATTTGTCGGCTTATATTTACCTGTTTTATTAATTTCTAGATGGACACATTTCATTTTAAAGAAGAGAAACAAGTTACGGAAAAAAGAAGTAGAGCCCGCCGTTCACATGTGCATCATAAAATGAACTGGTTGTTTTATTCATGGGGTTTCTTTCTTTCTTTTTTTAAAAAATTTTTTTATTTTTGGCTGCGTTGGGCCTTCGTTGCTGTGCATGGACTTTCTCTAGTTGTGGTGAGTGGGGGCTTTTCTTGTTGCAAAGCATGGGTGCTGGGCGTGTGGGCTTCAGTAGTTGTGGCTTGTGAGCTCTAGAGCACAGGCTCAGTAGTTGCAGTGCAAGGGCTTAGTTGCTCTGCAACATGTGGGATTTTCCCGGACCAGGGATCGAACCTGTGTCCCCTGCATTGGCAGGCGGATTCTTAACCACTCCACTGCTTCATCAGGGAAGTCCCAATTTCTTTCTTTTTTAAAAAAATGTTATTGTGGTTGATTTACAACATTGTTAATGTGCTAATTTCTGCTGTACAGCAAAGTGACTCAGTTTTATATTGATATATATAGATATATATTCTTTTCCATTATGGTTTATCATAGGATATTGAATATAGTTCTCTGTGCTATACAGTAGGACCTTGTTGTTTATCCATCCCTTATATAATAGTTTGCATCTGTTAATCACAAACTCCCAATCCTTCCCTCCCATTCATTGGATTTCTAATCCTACAATAACCCAGCAAGGTAGACACTCCCATCCTAATGTTATAGGTGAGAAAAAGAGCCCCAGGAAAGCTTTGTGACTTGTCTCAAGGTATGTGGATGGTGGGTGCTGGAGCTGCCAACCCCAGGCTCTCTCCCTCATGCCCCTCTGGAGTTCCCGTGTGTGCTTTTAATGGCTTTCCTCTTTCATCCCTTTTCATCACATAGATGGCATCATCTTCTTCCCTCAGTCTTTTGCAGCCCCTTCCTATTGACTCTCTCACCACTCAGCAAATATTCACTGAACACTAGCTAACCTATATATGCAAGAGATGGAGTTATGTGCCGGTGATATGGAGATAAATTAGACATAAACCCAAGCCTCAGTGGGGTCACAGCACAAACTGATAGGCAAACACAGCTTGCTTTGCCAAGTGCTCAAGGGTGGACCGAAGGCTTTGGTACAGGGGAAGGGGCTGGGTGTGTACCATGAAGTAGGAATCAGATGACTTTATTAGAATTTTGCCTAAAATAAAAGGGAACACATGCTGGGGTCCTCCTAGGCCAGAGTAGGGATAACGGAGTATCTAGGTATCCATATAGAGACAACGTTTTAGTAACTTTGGCATCTTGATATTATTGGGCACTACTGTAGTTTTGTTGTGTGATCTTCCTGTTGAATTTTGCCTTCTTTTGGGCAAATATGGGTTTTCATCATAGTCTAACCCCAACAAATTAAAGGGAATTAAATGTGTGGATAAAAATGATCCCTGAAGGGAATTTGTGAATTCTTACATTTAGAAATAAGTATTTTTTATTATAAAGTTAGTAAAAGAAAATAAGAGAATTTTTAAAATTTTAAACAGTCAGAATTATTTCTTGTACTCAAAAACACAAACTTAATCCCTTATAAGTCTTATGAAATATAATACCGTCTGTGTTTCAGATTTTATTTTAAAAATAACAGTGATTTCCTTTTTGATAATTTAATTTGCATTTCCTCACAATAGTTACTTCTTTCCAGTCTTTAATTTTCTGATCGGGTTAACATAATGAATCCCTGATATGTTCACTCTGTGTTCCACAGTTTGAGTTGATTGCTTGGAAATGCCTGGGAAATGCTCCTTTTTTGTTGTTGTTTGTTTTTCTGTGAAACTCACATTGAAGAACATGCAAATCTCGCTATGAAAGGGAAGATAAGGGCTCCATACCTCCCCCATTTAATCATCTCATCTTAATGCCCTATGTAGATTATTATTCAAAGATATTAATAGATTTGATGATTGTTGAATCATCTGGTTGGCATTTAAAATAACACTGTTGAGGAACTGTTAATGTTCAATCAATACGTATTGATTAAGGTCTCAGAAATGCCAAGCTTTCAGCTTAAGACGTCAATCTTTGTTGCAAAAGTTGAGGAAAGTCCAATTTATTTACAAACAATTAAAAAAATTTTTTTCAGTATAACATATTTTAGGAAACTGGTATAATTACATAACAAGCAGTGTTCTGTGCTTTAAAAATCTCTAACTTATATTCTTCTTATTTTCATCATTTTCCTTTGGTTTCTTAAAAAAAATGTGAAAGTGTTCCTTCACAGGAATCGTGAGATATGTTTAACTTGAGCTATTTTTCTTACAACGGAAAATGGCCATTTTCCTTCATTTAGTGTTCATAGTGTATAAACAGTTTCCTGAATTGATGTCCCTCAAAACATTACATATGAGAGAAGCTGAAAGACACTCTTTGCAATAATACCAGAGGAACTGGGTGCTTACATTTGAAATGCATGATTCTAGTGCTACTATGGCCATGGTGAGGAGGGACAGCATGACAGTAGAGAGTGCAGGTACTGAAGTCACACTTGGGTTCAAATCCTACTTCTACCACTACTGGCCCTGTGCTTTGGAACAAAACTCTTAACTTCTCTGACACTCAAGTATCTCATCTGTAAAATGGAGAATACAACATTATCTGGCTGTGATTGTGAGGACTGAATGACAGGCTGTAGATAGTGCTAGTAGTAGCCTGGAGCCAAGTACATTGTCAACAGCCTTAATCAAAGTCAGCAAATCTCGTTTTTTTAAAGGAAAGTGGGTAGTCATTCTGGTGCTTTGTCTATTTGATCCTGCCTCTGTCCCTTACCAGTTACAGGGTTTGAGGCCATGTCACTTCACTTTGTTGATCTTTAATTTTTTTATTGGAAAGATGCAATTACCTAAATCCTGACTGCCTACTTCAGTATTCCTGTTTATCTGCAAGATTCTGTCAAATCTGGATGAAAAGTGACACTCCAGAAAGAAGAGCCCGCATCAAGAACCTGGGAGCTGAAGCAGACAGGCAGACGTGCTCTCCAGATCTTCATCAAGCTGTCCAGTTGCGAGGAGAATGGTTATCTGACAGCTGACATCTTGCTCTTCTCAAGGGGGGTCCCCTACCAGTGGCCAGTAACCCAGCAAGGCAGGGGTGTAGCCAAGGGCAGACCCTTCTTGGGTGGTCCTCAGCCAATGAGTGAGCAAGAGGTGGTGTGAGGGACTGACCACTTTTGTCCCAGAGTGGACCCTCTCGTAGGCATTCTTTGTTTGGAGATGCCCCAAGGGGAGCTGGCAGAGAGAGCAGATCTTCAACATACTAAGACAGGTCCCATTGCCAACTGGAGAGCCACACTTGAGGCAGGAGCGAAGGGTAAAACCTCAAGATATTCCAAAACAGTCATCAGGTTTGGGCAGGATGCTGAGTTGGACACTGAGAATCAGATCAGGGAAGAGGGTCAAGCTAAACTGAAGTTGAGTGGCTCAGCGCCGAGGATCAGCTAAGGCTAAGGTCCGAAGGGTGGGGGGGCAGGGGCGGGAAGGAGCACCTCAGAGGAATTCCCCCGGTGTGGGTCCTCATAGGGAGCATCAAACCATCCCACTAATTTTAAAAAGGTCTGCACACTCCAAAGTGCTATCCAAATGTAAGCAATTTGGCAATGCCTTGTTCTGCACTCTGGAGCATCAGGGAACATTTCTTCTATATTTTTTTTTAAATCAAGCTTGTTGATTTTCTTTAAAAAATTTATTTATTTATTTATTTATTTATGTTTGGCTGTGTTGGGTCTTCGTTTCTGTGCGAGGGCTTTCTCTAGTTGTGGCAAGCAGGGGCCACTCTTCATCGCAGCGCGCGGTCCTCTCACTATCGCGGCCTCTCTTGTTGCGGAGCACAGGCTCCAGACGCGCAGGCTCGGTAGTTGTGGCTCACGGGCCTCGTTGCACCGTGGCATGTGGGATCTTCCCAGACCAGGGCTCGAACCCGTGTCCCCTGCATTAGCAGGCAGATTCTCAACCACTGCGCCACCAGGTAAGCTCAGGGAACATTTCTAACAAGGTTTTGAGGGTATTTGGCAATGTTTGCAGTCTTCCCTCTACTGGCAAAGTTGGTATAATTTTAAAAAGCAGGTCTTGGAGTGTTTGTTCTTCATTTCCTCAAATCTCACGGGCAAAAGTTGCCAGAGGTGCGCAAGATTGGGCTCACTTCCAACCTCCAAGCTTTTAGGGGGTGCTCCAACATCTGGTAAGATTGCTCACCGCCTTGTAATCAGCATCTCGCGCCAGAACTGGGACGTCAGGTGGGGCACAACCCAACTATTATCCCCTAATGTGGACACAGACCTATTGTCCGTATAAGCCGAATGATTCATGCCTAGCCTCTCATTACAAACTTTACACCTAGGAGTTAATGCGACAGCAATAAAATTCAGAATATATGGAAAGAACACAGCGTCTTTGAGGCACGTGGAGTTCAGGGGTTTTCTCTGGGTTGCAAGCTCCAGATTCTTATCTTAAGGAAAAACACACTTACTTCATTGTTTCAAAGACCTGTGTTAATGCAACAGAAGATAAGAATGTAGATGGGCTTCCCTGGTGGCGCAGTGGTTGAGAATCCGCCTGCCGATGCAGGGGACGCGGGTTCGTGCCCTGGTCCGGGAAGATCCCACATGCCGCGGAGATAATTCCATCTCACTGTATTGGACTTTTATGAGGAAGCTTGTTGAAAATAAACAGCTACATTATTAATTGTAGAGCAAGAATAGAACAGATTTAGGGCCATCTCATTCAGCATTAAACTTCAATGAACATGTGGTAAAAGGTACAGGAGAGAAAAATGCCCTGTTATATTTATTACTTTTGAGCTCATGGGATGGAGACATTCTCTTTTAGCTACATAACTACCTTGGCTTCACTATATATGTAAGATATATATATATATATATATATATATATATATATATATATGCATTGTTTTTTTTACCCAGGAGCCCCTTTTGTGACCATTTTTATAGAACCTCTCACTTTAAATTTGTAGCAGGACAAATTAGCTATAGAGGTGTGCACCACCCATGCTGCTCTGTTTTCCACTATAAAGATACTCCTCAACACTTTCCACTAAGGACATGAAACATACAGAAATGTTCATCACTGGGACAAAGAAAATCTGTATTATCAGTCTTGGGAAGTATGAAAACAGGATGAAAATGTTCAAAAATGTTAATTTTGCGAGTTAGGACATAAAAATTGTGAAATTTCCTTCAATTATCATATTTGGTATACTAAATTTAGAAGTATAATAACTTTGAAAGATGTTGTTTAGTAAAGTATAGATTTTCCGGTTGAATTTACTTTTTATTAGATTTCATGTTTGTTACAACTGGACTTTTAGTCATATTCTGAGAATCAAAACTGAATTGTAGAATATACCCTGAGGTGTCATAGCTTAAATATCAGTAAATTGCCCTGAATTCTAACCTCTTTCTCTTTATTGTTAATGGGCAAAACACATCCTATGGGTAATGGGAGAAAGTTTAAAAAGAAGAAAAAAATTGAGACTTCCCTGGTGGCGCAGTGGTTAAGAATCCACCTGCCAACGCAGGGGACATGGGTTCTAGCCCTGATCCAGGAAGATCCCATACGCCACGGAGCAACTAAGCCCATGAGCCACAACTACCGAGCCTGCGCGCTAGAGCTGGCGAGCCACACTCCTGAGCCCACGTGCCACAACTACTGAAGCCCACGTGCCACAACTACTGAAGCCCACGTGCCACAACTACTGAAGCCCACGTGCCTAGAGCCTGTGCTCCACAACAAGAGAAGCCACTGCAGTGAGAAGCCTGTGCACCACAACAAAGAGTAGCCCCTGCTCACTGCAACTAGAGAAAGCCCTTGCACAGCAATGAAGACCCAACGCAGACAAAAATAAATTTATTTAAAAAAAAAAAAAGAAAAAATAATCCTCAACTTTGCCAACTTTGCTTAATCAGCTTGATTCTGTAGTTAACACTATCAAAAGTTCTTTTTTGACACACTTTTATAATTGTTGCCAGTTTCTGATACGCAGGGTTTGATTTGTTAGAGACAAGATACAGGGGCTGATTTCTATGGGGGCTACACCTAGAATCTAGTTATTCCTACCAGTGAGTTCTGTGACCTGCGACCATCTTTGGACCTTACTGTCAATCTCCTTAGGTTTGGATGGAGGAGCTAACACTAGACTGGCTGAAAAAGTCACTTGTTTTAACATGTTATATGTTTCTACTCTTCCCCATGTTTGTTATTTCTGAAATCTGTACATTTACAAACACAGATAAAATTTTTCCATGAAACGGAAGCCTGAGGTGTCTGAAGTAAACCAGGAAAGGAATCTGAAACTATTTTATGCTAAATCCCTGCCACTGTGGGGCAGCTACAGTCATAGAGAGATCCCTTAGGAGTTCTAACACCCACTAACATTTGAAAGTAACTTTTGCAACATCAAATCCTGGGGGTTCCTGCATGTTTCATAATCTCTTCAAAAGCAGTAGAAGTGGAATCTCACTTTCATTACTCTGTGCCTTGAATCTAAGAGATTTTCAGCAGTATGAATTTTGTGACTGTGAAATTATTCTCTTCTCCTAATAGGCTTTTGACTTGGCTGTGGCTGTGCTTTGTACTTGTAAGCAGAGATGCTCTTGGATTAGCTGGGTCATTTGGGAAAGAACGTCTGACAGATGTGCATTGCAGGATTCAGATACTGTTATTGTTGAAGACATACAATTTTTTTTTCATCTTCAGCAAGTTTGACAGTTGAATCCAAACACATTTTCATTGATTGCAGTATTTGTTATATTTCCATATACTTTAAGAGCCCCAACGATGACTGTTCCATAAAGAGTTTCTTTTTCCTTCAGTAAGCCCTCATAGGCCAAGGAGCTCCTATAGAGTTGGAATGACGTTGTGTGCTCAACTTCTTTTTTTCTTGCTCATTCTTAAAGAAAACTGCTAGAAAAGACAGCCAATAGATGTTTCCAAACTAAGAAAGAACTGTTTTTTTGTTTTTATTTTTGTTTTTAGTTTCTTAAGTGAAATAGTCAATACTCCCTGAAGACCAAAATTCATTTGGTTTTGGAAATCAAGAAGATTATTTTTCTGCTGTTCCTCTTCTACCTAGGGATTATATTGATCTAGTACCATGTATAATTTTCCAGTTGCATGGGGTTATGATATGATTTATATAAATGGCATAAACATGTATTATGGAAATAGCACAAATGCCGAAGACAGCCGCTTACCAACTGTGGTATGTTTGGGTGGTAACTGACCTCCCTAAGACTCAACCTGTGCATCTGTGAACTTGGCCATTGCTGCCCTCTCAACATTCCTGTAGGAATGAAATGAAGGCATGTATGTGAATTTGTAGAGCAGTGCCTGGCAAATACAAATTAAATGATTATTTTGGCATTGAGAAACATCCTATTAACTACATTGTCTGAATCATGTTAACCACTTAAAATAATATTTTATAATCTAACTTAAAAATATTTGTAAGAGGGGGAGAAAATTTGACAAAATATATTGCTCTGGACATTTTCTTCTTTATTCTGGGAGCTATGTACTTTAATGACCAACTGATGAGTGAATTCGGTACAGGTCATTGGAAATGCCATTTTTCCCCCCGTCCTTGGTATTGTATTAGGAAAAGTTTTAAACTGTTTCCTTCTTTTTTTAAAGTATCTTAAGGCAGGTAGTGTAAATTAACTCAATATTTTGTAAATGCTTATTTCCAATGTAATTATGGCTTACTACATTGACATTAAACATTGAAACGTAACTTCTAAATCCAGTAGCAAGGATAAGAGCCTCCTTCTATGGATGCCTCTGGGGGAATTACTACATGCTAAATAGAAAGAAACCTTAGTTTAATATTAAAAAAAAATCAAGGTACACTCTTAGAGCTAATGTGAATCAGGTATTACCAGAATCAGTGACGCTTCATTTATTCCACAACACAAGTGACATACTTTCATCTTTATGACTTGGCAAGTTTTAGACAAGCTAAGTTGAAACCTTTATGGATAAACTTTTTCAGGTTTACAAAGTTTCAGCCAATTATAAAAGCTTAAAGGATTATGAGAGAACCACTCCCCTGAAAACATTTCTAGAATAAAGTCTGTCAAATGTCACTTGTGATAATGTGTTTAATGTAGGCACAGAAATTTAAGAGGATGACTTGGACACTCATCAGGTAAGGATCAAAGGTGCTATAGGGCTGGGTCTCAGGTGAGGCTGGAGTATAGCAAGGGCAGCTTTTATGGCGTGTACTAAGCAAAGATTCCTTTTAGGAGAGCACATATGAAAATAAATTCATTTTTAAGTTACCCTAGTCCCTGATAGAAATTGAGAACATAGGGCAGGATGTGGCTAATGCCCAGTGGTGTGTTGTTAAACACTAAACAACTTGCTTTCTAAGTGGGTAGTGGGGAGGATCTGACTTATAGTGCTTGCTAATTTCTGTAAATAATCCACGTGGCTGATTTCAAGCTACCAGCATGAAATTGCTGAACACATAGATGGTTAGAGATAACAAGAATTGGCTCTTGCAAGTTGGTATCATTGGGTTCCAGCACAACATTGACTCTTTGAGGAATGCTGGCCCGTCTATGCCTTACTTCCTTGTTGGCTTATCATAAAATGGAAACTCAGGGACATAGGAATAAATTTGGTTGAAGTAGATAGATCAGAAGTGGCACATTGTATAACCTGGTGGGGGGGTACCATTCATGTCCTAGTCTTTGTGAAGGGTGCTCCCTGGAGTTGTGCAGGAAAGAGCCTGCATAGCTATATGTGCATATGGTGGCCCTGCTACAGCTCCATTCACTTGACTTTGACCCCTCCCCACCCCCAAACAAACACCGAGCAACTCATGGAGCATTACATCATATCTACTGCTCTGTGCTCGGCAGCTATGCCAGCCCACTCCCTTCCTCCAATCTAGACCTGACCTGCTTCTGTTTGGGCTCTGGTATTCCTAGTTCTCCTCATGGGCTGTGCGAGCAGGACCTGAAGGGGAATCAAGGTCATGGGGGCATCTGACAGCTGCGTTCAGAGGCTATGTGCAAAGGTGTTCTGGGACACAGCCTGGGAGGGAGGTTGGAGAAATCTCAGGATGCCTACAGCCCTGTCAGCGGTCCAGGAACACTCAGGCACAGTGTCCATTATTTAGGGGAGGAAAAAGAATAAATCAGCGTTCTACATGCAGCTAAATTACCCTGAAAAGGCCTCACCGCTCAGCTGGCTTCCCCAGCTGAGTCATGACTGCCTGAACAGCCAGGGGGCCTAATGAGCACTCTGTGGGTGGTTCTGCATGGGCAGTCACCCAGGGCTGATCCCCTCTCTGTGGACGTGAGCTTTTAAATAAAAGAACAGCAAGCCTGGTTGATGGATGGTGTTATTTTGGCCTTTCTTGAGGGAGACACTCACTTTGGGAGGATAGGGAAGCAGACTTGCCTCATGGTGCTCAGTGGTTGCAATCTCAGGGATGGTTCTGGAGGGCAGGACATCACGTGCCCAGTCAGCTAGGATGCACCTCGGGGAGCACCATCTGGTGGATGGGGATTCGGGGGGCCTGGCAGCAAGCAGGGCCAGGCACTGCCAAGGGCACAGATCTAAGGGTGGTCTGTGTCTGTGTGCACAATCCTGGCCAGCTCCTCCCCTCCTCCCTGACACACACACTTACACATGCTCATCACTTCTTCCGAGGAGGGGATACCAAAAATAAACAAAAATGGAGGTGTTAGCACACAATGTCACGGCTACCATGATTTTCCCCGCCAAAATGCCCAATAAAGTGGTCCTTATAATTTTGCTATGAGGTTAGGGATCCTTGAAAGAGAATGTGAAGCTATAAAGGTTTGTAGAATATGTGCACCATACATATTATATAGAAGCTCTTGGTTGCAAGTAACATGAGACTGACTTCGAGGCAGCTTAGGAGAAAGAGCAAAGGCATAGTGGGGGTGCCAGTGGGGGAAAGAGCTTATTGGAAGGTTGTGAGGACATTTTACAGAAACCAAAAGCAGAGAGGCTGCCAGGGCTGTGGACTGGAGCCAGGACTGGAGCTTGGGGGAGCCTGCGTGGTAACAGGTTATGCTTCTCTAGTTATAGATGAAGCCTCTACACATAGAGCCACAGAACAGAAAAGGGTGTCCTGAATTTTCCATGTTCCAGTTCAGGCACAAAAGAGATTTCTCTTTCCATCACCGTCTACAGAATTCCCAAGGAAGAAATAGTTTCCTAGCTCAGGCCAGGTGCCACCCCTGTTAGGTCAATTGTGGGAAGGGAAAGGGGTCTGGGGAAAGATTCTGATTCACCTTGTTGAGGTCTCTGCAGTCTGAAAATGTGAGTTCTGTTTTGCTTTCGGCTGGAATACCTCTTCATCCGTGAAAACACACACGAGAGTAGAAAGGCCAAGGGGTTTGAGTCAGGCAAATCTGGGTATAGACCTCGTTTTCCCTCTTATTAGTTGTTTGACTTTGGACAAATAATTGAACCGCTCTGAAATTCAATTCTGGCATTATCCCAGCAAGAAATTCCTGTTCTATGGCACAGTGGTCCTCAGAATGAGTTCTGGTAGCCTCAGCACCAGCCTCCTCTGAGAACCTGTTAGAAAGGCAAATTCTCAGACTCCACCCCAGACTGGCTGGGGGTGGGTGGGGCTCACTGATCTGTGTTTTAACAAGACCTCCCTGAGGATGCAAGCTGTGGTTTGGGAGCCTCTGCTTTAGGGCTCTGGAGGGAGCCTCTGAGAACCCTCAACAGTGGACCACAGAGTCCTGGATGAGGGCCCATTGGGCTTGCAACCCCCAGCTACCACCTTCTCCCACAACAGTCTGTATAAGCAGACCATGGGCAGGAAACCTCTGGAGTCCGAATTCTTTGTGTACTGGGGAGTCTAGTGTACTTTTCATGGGGAGCAGTGGGGTCTCTCCACCCCAAGCCCAGTGAGGAGTTAAGATGGGAGGTGTTTGAAAGAAAAGGGAACTAAGTATCCCCTGGCCGGTGCTTGTTGAGCTACAGAAAATTGCAGGCCCACCCTGATGCTAGCAGGTTTGGAGGAAGTTCTCAGGAAAATGTCTCTGCCCCCCCAGAGCTTCTAGACCCTGAAGGAGGAGGGGAAGCAGAGGGAAATCACAGACTGTATCTCTTCCTCACCAAAGGAGAGGCAAACCAGACAGGCAAGGAGAGTGAGAGCCTGCAGCTTCAAACAGGACAAGACAAAACTTTACATACTGTGATGACACTGTGTGTAACTGGAGGTAAATGGATGTGACCCATATGGCTTTGTGGCTTTAAAAGAATGTGGAAGAACAGAGTTGACAGCAACTGCTGGAAAAAATAAATGAGGGTGTTTGAGATGCTGTCTGGAAAATACATAAACATCATGGATGCTTAATAAGTAGCTGCCACTTTTTGAGTGCGTATGTGAGCCAGACTCTTTCTAAAACAACAGAAAGTGACATAAAATTTTCATGAACCTTTTGAAGAGGTTATTATATTTCCTACATTACAGAGAAGGAAACTAAGGCTCAGAGGAGGGGTGCTAAGTGGCCAAAAGCCACCCAGCAAAGTAGCAGAGCCCGGCAGAGTCAGGGCCTCCATGCAAAACTCTGACACCAAAGCCATGCTGTAGCTACTGCTTCTTCATGGAAACTATTTTAATAATATGCTATTCCCTAAATTGGGGAGAGTACTTGTTTCCTTCTGGGAAGAAATCCCTGAGCTTTGTAAATGGCAGTTCATCAGTCCACATGGATCCCCACACAGGGGTCCTGGCCGGAGAGCCTATGAGACTCACAGATCTGCTATTTCAGAGCCAGAGGCTGCTTTGCTGAGCTGACATTTATATGGATCTGTTTTCCTACTTAAAGTTCAAGGCCAAGATAAAGTCCCAGGGTTAAGTTTTGCTCCTCAGGCAAAGTTTTAGACAGTGTCTAGGAAAGGGCTTTGTCAATGGAAAAGACACTGAGTCACTGGACTCCATTCAAAATGGCGGCCACCATGGGTTTCTTTGGGGTGTGGTGGATCCTCCAGCCCTGCAAGTAAAATCAGAGCCATTCATTGCCTTGGTCTCTCCCTCACACACACTCCCATTTATGAGCATGAATCATGGATTTCCAAATAACAAGCATGAACTATTTTTTATTTTAACACCCACCGCAAAGCCTAGCTCCTTCTCAGTCTCCCAGCTGCCTGCCCATCAAGTGGATTCTGACTCTCCGAGGGGAGGGGCAGGGCTGGTAGAGCTATTCAGTCAGTCCCAGGAGGTTCAACACTCAGCAATTTGTAGTGAAATTACCAGATGAACTTGATTTAGATCCTGGCTGGAGCCTTCCCTGAAGGGTGTGGTGTGAAAGCCCAGCAGTTTGCTGTGAGTAAAAGTCTTACAGTGGATGACTGGGCTGCGGATCAGGTTGGGGAAGACAGAAGGGGATGGAGTTTGTACCAGCAAGGCTGTCAGCCCCTAGATGCTGTGCCCGGGGGTCACTCTAGCTCTTTTTTCAGTCCCTAGAAATATAATGCTGTTCATTCCATAAAACTAGGATATGCACAGGCTGACTGGCTTGCAAAATAGTGCAAAAGCTTCTTGTTTAGGGTAGGGGACCATCTTACAGGTCAAATTTACACAGGGGGTCAGCTTTCTCTCCCTGGGGGATGGAGGAATGGAATCTGCAGCTCAGTTGAGCTCTGGATCCTCACCTAGATTTAAGTCACTCCTAAAATAGGAATTAACGCTCACACTTCATGCTTGTAATTGTGAAGTTACTGGAGATGAAATGCTATCTAAAGTACTATTGAAGCCGAATATGGCCTCTGTGCCCTGTCGACTAAAAAAATCTATTCACAATCTAAAAGTTGATAGTTATGTTTTATTCCGTGGGAAATTTTAGGACTTCAAGCCTGGGAGGCAGCATCTCAAGTAACTCTGAGAGAGCTGCTCTGAGGAGGTGAGGGGGGAGCCAGGATATATAGGAGCTTTGCAACAAAGGGCAGGTAGTCTGAACATCAAAAGATTATTGTTAATTAAAGAAATCCAGATATCTCAAGTTAAGGAATTTAGTGCTTTTCTATGTATGGGAAGATGCAAGAGACTGGGCTCACTGAAATCATTCCTTTGATATGCATCGCAGCTATCTGGGGCCACTATCCTGTGTTTTTACATCCTGAGTTTCTGCAGGGCTCACCATAGGGAGTGGCTGCGGTCTGATGGCTGCTAGATGGCAGGTATTCTTTTCCTTCCTGAGTTCACTCAGGGCTCTCCAGCTCACCAAGGGCTGTGGCTGCGATTGCTGGTGACTGTGACATCCTTTGTTTATTGATATGGCAGGCAATAGTCCATTTATCAACCGCAACACGGAGTTAAATCTTGGGGACAGAATTTTGGGTAAAGTAGAAAAGAATAGCTTTATTGCTTTGCCAGGCAAAGGGGGCCACGGTGGGCTAATGCCCTCAAAACTGCGTGTCCCAACCTGGAGGATGTAGTGAGGAGTTTTATAGTAATGGTTCAGAGAGGGTGTGATCAGCTCCTGGACATTCTTCTGGTTGGTCGGTGGTGAGGTAAGTGGAAGTGAGCATTGTCAATCTTTTGGTTCCAACCGGACTGGGGTCTATGTGCTTGTGGGCAGCATACAGTTAGCTTCTCCCACCTGGTGGGGGATTCAGGCTCTGCAAAACAGCTCAAAGATATTGTTACGTGTATCCCTTGAGGGGGAACCAGGACCCTGCCCTAAGGCTGCACTATTGTTTCTTGACTATTCCTCTTTTGTCTCTCCAGTACCTCCCTTCCCTAATTAGCAACTGTTTGAACCTGCCCCTTGGAACTCAGGGAAGGTCATGGAGGCTGAACAAAGCCCGTTTCCTGTAATAAAGAAATGGGGGACACAGAAAGGCTTTTGTGCCCAGGAGCCCCACGGGGTCCTGCTAGGTATCACTATCTCATTTAATATTTATAGCTAACCTGGGTCTGGTGCATGTAAGTCTCTTGTGACAAAAGAGCAAAAAAGAAAAAAAAAATCAAGCATTTGGGCTAGCACAGTAATGGGTGGCATTACAATCAGTGTTGAGGGCTTTGTCTAGTATGTTTATCAATATCCCCTAGAAAATATTTCATGTCAGATCTTTTAAGAATTTATGCTCAGGAAAAAAATCCACAAGAAAGCATCTTTCCTTCCTTGGGAGTCAGAGTCCCTGTGTCTGATTAAGTGGTCATGCAGCTCATCATGCTTCCCTTTTTCCCCAGGCTGCCAGGAAGACCAGAGCAACAATTAGTGGGCAGTTACTGTAATTAGCCCACATGCTTAGCATTGTTTCTTTCTCCTTCCTTTTAGTTGCTCTGTTTTCTCTATGTAACCTGTTTATATAGAGAGACCTCAGGGTCCTTGAGAACTGGAGGTCAGCTGTGAATAAATGCATGACTATAATAAAAAACAAAGAAACAGAACCATGTAAGTGGCAGAGCCTGGACTGGGCAGATCTCCTGATTCCAAAAGCAGCACATTTTCCACATCACCACACTGCTCACTCTGGCGGTTCTGGTGTGATTCTGCTAGAAGATGCCCCGGGGACTAGGCACGTTTCTGTTCCTGAGGGATGGGGTGATGGTGACAGAGGACGGGGGACACCATGGTAGCACGGCTGTGCCTTCACCTGCCTGGACAGCAGGGAGCTCAAGCCTTATCAGAGCAGGATGGTCTGGCAGTTGCTGGCTACATGCCATTGATTTTCCCTCTCAAGAACAACCCAGCAGTCTTTCCCTGAGGGGGGAAATTTAATTACAAGAAATTAACAAACATTTGGGAAAAAAAGGTAGAGCAGTTATTCTTCAATTAGAGAAAAGCTGGCTTTAATCACCTTCCTGCCAGATGTCCTCTTGGGGGGCAGGCGCTTGTGCAAATGAATACTGGAGCTGGGAATTAGAAAAGGAGCTTAGGGTCTGGGTGTCTCTCCCACTTGTACTGGCTACCATGTTAAATCCCAGATTCAAGGCTTACTTAGCTATTGTCAGATCTCTAAATCTTCCTTCCATAAATATGATGTTGCTTCAAGTCTGCTGGAGCCAGGGAGCTTCAGCAGAGTCGATTATTTGGTCTGTGGCCACCCTGGGCCAGAAAAACAGGAGTGCTCAACTGTCTTCTGCTGGAAAATTCCATACTCCTCACACCCACCTCCTAGGAAGGAATCCTGTGTGTGTGTGTGTGTGTGTGTGTGTGTGTTTGAGAGTGTGTTTGCACATGTGTGTGAGTGAGCACGTGTGTGTGTGTGAGTGCATGAAGGTGGGTGCGTGTTCATATGTGTGTGCATGATGAGGAAATGTGTGTGTGAGCGTGTGGTGAATCTGTCTGTGTGTGTGTGTGAGCATGCGATTGTGTTGATAAATGGAATATTTATAAATGGAATGGAATATTTATAAATGGAATATTCCCTGCCATATCAATAAACAAAGGATGTCACAGTCACCAACGATTGCAGCCCTCCAGCGTGAGCTGGTGAGCTCTGAGGAAACTCAGGGCTGAAAAGAATACCTGCCATCTAGCAGCCATCAGACTGCAGCCACTCCCTGCGGTGAGCCCTGAGGAAACTCAGCATGTGAAAACACAGGATACTGGCCCCAGAGAGCCGCGATGCATATCAAAGGAATGATTTCATTGAGCCCAGGCTCTTGCATCTTTCCATACATAGAAAAGCACTAAATTCCTTAACTTGAGATAGCTGGTTTTCTTTAATTAACAATAATCTTTTGATGTTCCCAATTACCTGTCCTTTGTTGCAAAACTCCTATATATCCCGGCTCCTTCCCTTCGCCTCCTCAGAGCAGCAGTTTCTCAGTTATCTGAAACACTGTCTCCGGGCTGCAGTCCTCATTTTGCCGCAAATAAAACTTACCTCGCAACTCTCAGGTTGTGGATTCTTTTTAAGTCATCAGTATCTATGAGTGTGTGAGCTTGCATGTACATATGTGTTTGTGTATGTGTGCCTGTGAATTGCATGAGTGTGTGTGTGAGCCTGTGTGAGTGTGTTTTTGAGTGAGTTTTTGAATGAGCGTGGATGTGTGTCAGCATGTGTCTGTGTGTTTGCTGGAGTCTCTCCAGCTGCATTAGTGGGAGGCATGCAGGGAAGAGAGAGCACCGGTACAGTCAGAGTGCTTGACCTCGCCCTGCACTGATGGACAAGAAAGCGTGGAGCTGAAACAATTGACCTTGAAGGAGATGCCTTCCCATCTCCCTCACACACCCAACTGCCCTTAAATAAATAAGGGAAGGCAGACAGACACAGTTCCCTAGAAAATAAGATAATGACATAATCTTCCCAGTAAGCTTCCTACACTGGGCTCCACAGCTAGTCAGGCACATGGAATAGCCCACAGCCAGGTTCCTGATGAATTCTTGACCGCCCCAGCTTGTTCTGAATTTCATGAATGGGATTCGGGAGCTGGAGTCATTTTAGGGAGCAGCAGGGCCAATGACATCATCTTAGCTGTTAAAGAGTAAAGTCCATGAGAGGGATCTTGTTTCCCTTATATTCTGAGGACACAGAATGAATCCAGGGCAGAGCCAGGGCCAAGATCCAAGTGCTTGGTTTACATGCAGAATGTGACTTATCCTGGTTTCCTCAGAGATGCTGCCATCTCACACCTTGTCCTGCCTTCATGCTAATCCCTTCCTTGCCAGCCCTTCATGTGCCATCTAGCTCATGGCTAGATTATTTACATGGTGTTATGATCGTTCTCCTTTTTTACCTCACTCTATCCATCACTGTCTTCATCAACCTTAAAATTGCCTTGAATGTGTTACTCCCTTGTTGAGAGATATTCAGTGGCTCCCTATTACCTAGATAATAAAATCCAAGATGTTTAATTTGCATCCAAGATCCATGGTAGTCTAATTTCTACCTTCCTTATTTCCTATGTACCTTTTCCTTGATCAAAACTGGTTTACTAATTGCATTAATAATGTACTCTATTTATTCTCTCTTTCATTCAACAAATACATATTGAGTACTTTCCAAGTCCCAGTCAGTGTGCTAGACACTGTAATAATAACATATACTTAATAAGTACCTACTGTGTGCCAGGCACACTTCTAAATTCTGTAGATGAAACAATGTACAGGCTTCTGCATGTACAACTGCAGGGGGAGCCATGTACATAGAGGACAATAGATGGTGACTTTTGGGTTTTGCAACACATCAGCCCTACGTGTAATCTTCACAACAACCTTAAAAGAGAAGTGGTTATATTTAACCCACTTTACAGTTGAAGGAACTAAGCCACATCGATATTAAAAGATAAATCCATTATAGAGTACGTTTCAGTGCGGGCGTTGAAACCTGAGGCTTGGCTTCAGAACCCTTATGCCTGACCTCTACTCCACCATCCCTCCAAATATATATTATCTCATTAAATACTCACAACAATGCAATGAGGCAGTTGCATCATCATTATATGGGTAAAAAAATACAAGGCCAGAAAAGTTAAATGATTTGCCAGATATGTTTCTAGCCCAGATTTGAATCCAGGTTATGTCAGTATTCTAAAGCCAAGATAGAATTATTCTAATTGTAATTAGTGTTTATTCTGGCAAAAACACTAAGTTTGGATCCCAGAGGACATGGGCTAAGACCTTGCCACTCTCCAGCACTGGTGTTCCTTCTCTCTGCAACTCAGTGCCCTCATTATAAATATAATGGGATTTGACTACACCAGCACTTCTCAAACTTGGATGTGCCAGAGAAGGACTTGGGGAGTTTCAAAAAATATGCCTATCTAGGATTAATGTTTTTCTATATTTCCCCAGGGATTTGAATGTATAATCAGGGTTGAGGCTCTTAGATGTGCCATAATCACCACCTTGGGAGACTGACTTCTGTTGCTTCTCCCACTTCAATGTCTTTCCATTCTTGCTCAAATCAATGTGTGGCTTCTACTTGAAAGGCATTGTTCTTGGACACTATGTTAGGCAGGCTAGGCTAGGCTGTGCTGCAATAACAAAGGACCCTGAAATTTATCCTAAGTTCTATTTATCACCCTGAAATTTATCTTACATATTGTTTCTCACTCATTATAGTTTGGCTGAAGTTTTAGTCCATGTTGCTTTCATTCCTGGGCCCCAGCTGACATAACAGCACCTATCTGGAAGATCACCAACAGATGGAAAAGAAAAGACGACAAACCATGTGCATGGAAAAGTGGGGAAACTCTGAGGGTGATAACTACCAGTGATGACTAGAATAGTCAATGTTGTTTGGTAAGTAGTGAAATCACAGACTGGAACTCAGTTCATCCTGATCTCAGAGCTTGAAAATATTACCCCTACCTTCAACAAAAGCTGTTCCAAGCGTACAGCTGTTTCAAAGGAATCCTGTGGGATGCTGAGGGGCCCCAGCCTCTGTTATTTTGATTCAGTGGTACTAAGCAAAGGCCCAGAAATCTACATTTTATTTTTATTTTTAAAATTAATTTTTATTGGAGTATAGTTGATTTACAATGTTGTGTTAGTTTCTGCTACACAGCAAAGTGAATCAGTTATACATATATATATATATATCCACTCTTCTTTTAGATTTTATTCCCATATAGGTCATTACAGAATATTGAGTAGAGTTCCCTGTGGATTACAGTAGGTTCTTATTAGTTATCTATTTTGTATATAGTAGTGTGTATATGTCAATCCCAATCTCCTAATTTATCCCTTCCCCCCTTTCCCCATTGGTAACCGTAAGTTTGTTTTCTACATCTGTGACTCTATTTCTGTTTTGTAAATAGGTTCATTTGTACCATTTTTATTAGATTCCACTTATAACCAATATCATATTATATTTGTCTTTGTCTGACTTCACTCAGTATGACAATCTCTAGATCCGTCCATGTTGATGCAAATGGCATGATTTCATTCTTTTTTTATGGCTGCATAATATTCCATTGTATATATGTACCACATCATCTTTAAAAGCCTTTCCCCACTCCAGGTGATTCTGATGCAAGTGATTTGAGGACTGCATTTTGAAAAAACTGCTTTACTTCCTTTAAAGAAAGAAGGCAATGCCATTTCTCCTAAGTACTTGGCCTATTTGTCTGCTTATCTAGTCAAATTTCCATTGACATATTATAAGTTCCCACTTTTTACCTTTTCAACTTTTCTTATTCTTGTTGGTGAGGATTTTTTTTTTTTTACATCGCCACCAGGGAAGCCCTGGTGAGGATGTTTTTGTGGGTGGATAATCAAATTATAGATCTGTTAATTCTAGAGTCTAGAATTCTAGGGTCTAACCCCTTTTCATGAACTTCTCAGCTCTGTACTAGATCCAATCTCCTTGATCCCCCTCTCACATCCCTTCTCCAATTTGCATGTATAGTCCAGCCCAGTGGATGCAGCTAAGTAGACAGGGACAGCCGCAGGACATGGGAGCACATAAAGGAAACCTCCCCTTCTTTTTGTCTTTGGATAAATGGAATTCTCTCCCAGGCAGCTCAAACCCTCATGTCTGTTTCCCAGGAAAGGGGATTTCTGTCCACAATTGTGCTTCCCATGATGTACATGATCCTACATGATCTGCTCCCTGGTACCCTGCCAAGGTCATTTTCTAGCATCCTGCCCCCCATTTGCTAAGATGACTGCAACGGCCATCTTTCTGTATATATTGCAATACATCTAAAGAATTCTCAGTCAGTTTATTGAAAAGACCTTCCCATGCATCAAGTGATCATTGTCCCTCAAGTGAGAGGGGGCATGGGATAGCAGAAGTTCTTGGGCTTTTAAAGCATATGATGGCTGCTAACAACAGAGCTGTGAAGTGAGCCTGCCTGGGTGAGAACCCTAGCTTTACTATGCAGTAGCCATAGCAACTTAGATAAATTACTTAGCCTTATAGGGTCCCATTTTTGTCACCCATAAAATGCAGATAATGGTAGGACAGTTCCAAGCATTACATGACAACACAGGTAAATATTAGCTGTTATATTCGAAGCCAGGCAGACTTGGATTAAAGATCTCCCTCTGCCATGTGCTTGAAGTTAACCTCAGAAGTCTCAGATTCCTCGTCGATAAAATAAATGTAAAATTGTCTACCTCCTAGGGCATGATGTAGAGAGAGTACAAATGCTGATGTTTAGAAAATTCCCAGATCATTTCCTGGCACATAGGAAACGCTTCAGAAAGTTTGTTCAGGAGCCTGCATTGCTGACAAACTCAGGGCCTGTTGCCTCCTAGAACCTCAGATGCCCAATGTACCTAGACTGACTGCTAGAGAGACCGTGGTGGGGCACAGGGAAGGCGTGCAAAATTTTCACCTACCACACTGACTGTGGAGGTGCCAGGAAAATTTTGCACATGTTGTTATCAATACGAAGTCTTTTCTCGTGGGGGAGGGATAGTTAGGGAATTTGGGATTGACATGTACACACTGCTATATTTTTTTTTTTTTAACATCTTTATTGGAGTATAACTGTTTTACAGTAGTGTGTTAGTTTCTCCTTTACAACAAAGTGAATCAGTTATACATATACATATGTTCCCATATCTCTTCCCTCTTGCGTCTCCCTCCCTCCCACCCTCCCTATCCCACCCCTCTCATGGTCACAAAGCACAGTATGCCTCTACTTTAACTCGAGTTTACCTTAGGCCATGGAGGAGTCCCAAGCAGCAGGATTTCAAGAACTTTCCCAGCCACCTTTAGTGAGAGGAGTTATGTTTTTTCTTTCCATTTAAGTTATTCAAAGAAAAATAAAAAGAAATCACAAATCACAGTACGTTTTATTATTATATTGACTTATGCACATTACACATTCCATCGTGTACTAGACTGCCACATCCATCAAGGAGAGAACAATGACATTTCACCACTTTTTTGCTCAAAAACGTGTGTTTCTTATTGAATGATACCATTATCTCCCCATCCAGTTCTCATGGTGCTCATGGTCTCATATTCACAATCAGACAATTTCTATTTGGTCCCTGTGATTCACTAAAGATTGTAAAAATGTGGACAAGAACAGAGTTATGAGTTCTGAGCCAAAGAATCATCCAAGTCACATGCTGTCCTTTGATATCTTTTCAAAGAGGGTCTCCATGCCCGAAGAGAATGACTAGGAAGGTCATTAGTGAGTAGTCAGGGAGGACGTTCTACAAACACATGTTCTGACAAGGCAGATTTGGGCTACCATTAAAAGGTCAAAGCAGGGTACCAGCTTGATCTTGGTATCTGGCCAGCAGCCCAAGTTGCAGCTCCTCGTTAGGTTGCTTCCATGTCCTGGCTATTGTAAATAGATCTGCAATGAACATTTTGGTACATGACTCTTTTTGAATTATGGTTTTCTCAGGGTATATGCCCCACACTGCTATATTTAAAATAGATACCCAACAAAGACCTACTGTATAGCATAGGGAACTCTGCTTAACATTCTGTAATAACCTAAATGGGAAAAGAATTTGAAAAAGAATATATATATATATATATATATATATATATAACTGAATCACTTTGCTGGACACCTGAAACTAACACAACATTGTTAATCAACTATACTCCAATATAAAATTTTTAAAAAATCAGAAAACTGCTTACAACATCTTTCAGGAAAATGACCCTCCACTGTGCCTGTCATCTACTCATATTCTTAACAAGGTTGCACGGGCATGGTATATGTGTGACTCTCACCACAGATCATGGTTTTTGGCTGAGTCTATTGACTGTGGCCGCAGAATCCTTCTTAACATGGCGCTTCATGACATAGCACTGATTAATTAGTATTTGCAAGCACGCTGAAACCCATTTGCTCTTTCTCCAAGAAGAGATCCCTGAGCTGAACGTAGGCTTCGATCCAACACACACCTTGCTCTGAGATTCCCATCTTAGAGCCCTGACTCTGGGCTTTTGTTGGCTTCACCTTTGTCATGTCTATAGTGATTTTATTACATCACTGTTAACTTCAAATCAGCCAAAACAACTCAGCAGGTCCAAGTGAGCCAGAGGTATATTTTCCCCCTTTATCTTCTTCAAAACTTTGTCTAAGAGCAGCAACAGGGGGCAAAAAACAAACAAAAAAACCAACCAGAAACAAATCCCTGGGAAGCCCTGGAGCCTTCATCCCCATTTATTTTACTGTCTGGATGTAATTTGAGGAGATGCACTAAAAATGTCAAAAATGAACAGATTGGAATGAGTGTTTCAGTCCTCCAGGCATGAGACAAACTCTCCAGGAAAGTGATCTTTAAAATATTTGGAATTGACCATGTTGTTTGAAACCCTCATAGCAATGGTTCTTGTCCTCATCCTTGGATAGAAAACTGCCCACTGAGATACAGTGAGCAGAAAGTCCCTCTTTTCTGTTTCCACCCACACAGCAGAAGCCCCATGGCAGAGGCTTCTCTGTTGCCTGTGTGTGCCATTTCTGGGCTTGGTGCTCTCATGTCTTCAAGCCATTTTCTGACTGGTCAAGGCTGATTCAGAGGACCCAGTTCGTGACCACCGAGGATGCCCCATGCCAAGCCAGAAAAATGTCTCCCTCTGCTCTTGACTGTCAGACTTTCTGTCTGAAAGTTTTGTAAGAAAAATATCCCAGCAACATTCCAGCTTTGTCAGCTCATGCTGCTGCCTCCTGCTGCCCTTGAAGTTTCAACTGGACCCAGGATTCCTTTTCACTTCCTGTTCTGAGCCATTGTCCAGTGCTCATTACCCACCAGCTGTGGCCCAGCTGTTAAATTCCACATCAAAGGTGTCATCATGCACCTGGTGTGTGAGCTGATTTCCCTTCTTCCTCTTACCATGGTGCATTAAGCCTTCTGGGTCTTTATTTTAAAGCAGCTCTATAAATGTCAAATACTATTAACTGTCCAAGTGAGAGGTGGGAAAGCCAAAGGGGTTGGGAAGACTGAAGAATGGAATAAAACCTTAAAAATATTTTTTTCTTTTTTTCCCCCCACCCCTGTTCTTTCCTTTTCTGGCTGCCACTTTAATTTGGATACCCAGACTAGCAATCAAAGCAATGCAATGACCATCCCCATAAATATGTAAGTTGACACAAATCTGAAACATTAACCTAGAAGAAAATCAAGATTATTATTATTATTATTGCTCACATTAGCAATGATTTTGGCATATAAGATAGAAATGTAGGCAAATGTGGCTTATTATATTTAAAGAGCTTTCAGTCTAATAAGATGAAAAATGAAATCCTCAGTATACGTGGTGTCCATGTGACCACGAATAGTTCTGTTTTCTCTGAGGTGGCAAAGTATGCCAGTGCATGGATATCCCATCTTGATCGACATCAGAGCTGTTTTTACAATAATCTTTTAACTCCTTGCTTTTAGTCTCACCCCTTCTGATACATCCTCTCACTTCCAAGTGATATCCTTCAAATGAAAGTCATATTAGGTCATTTTCTTGTTATTTTTGTTAACATCCTTAGAGGAGATGGAAGAAAGAGCAAAGGCAACTCACTCAAGTGTAAGCAAAATCTTCTGAATTCACCTTTCAATAGCTAAAAATTCCTTTAAAAAAAAAGCTGTGTTAATTTATCTACAAATCGTAGATAATTCAATGGTAGATTGAATGACACAAACAGATAAAAATGTTTGTCTCAAGAGTAGAAAACTTTCGAGAATATATTGATATAATGACTCTTTCCTAAATAAGACTTTTGACTTTTGGAAAAGGTTTTGTGAGTGTGCATGCCTTCCACCAACTAATTTCATTCATTAATAGCCAATATGTCAAACTTAGAAGAATTTATTTATTTTCTTGGTGTTTTGTCTTCCTTGGAATGTAAATATTCAATAACCAAACCCGAGGGAGTATTAATAAATGAATACTGAAAGCTTTCAAAGAGCAAGTGAAAGCTTTCAAAGTGCAAGATGTCACACGTGCACTGGGTTATTTATGTTATTTAGCTGAGTATTAAAACCCATTGGAGCTTTTCCCTTTAATTGATCTCAGCTAAAATCCTGGGGATATCTGGCTGGATTCCAAGCCCGCTGGATTAATTTTAGCAGGGCCAGGCTTTTCCCAAAGGGAATGCTTGCTGGTAAGCTAAGATTTATTTACCTCATAAGAATTTCTAAACACATTTTCAAAATTGATTTCAATAAATGCCATACTTTGAGGTACTATCTAGTTATGATTTATAGTTAAACAAAGGCTTATACTACATAGACTTACTATATTGTATGAGTTTTCGATTGCTGATGTAACAAATTACCACAATTTTAGTGGCTTAAAAAAACAAGTAGGGGCTTCCCTGGTGGTGCAGTGGTTAAGAATCCTCCTGCTACCGCAGGGGACACGAGTTCGAGCCCTGGTCTGGGAAGATCCCACATGCAGCGGAGCAACTAAGCCCGTGCGCCACAACTACTGAGCCTGCGCTCTAGAGCCCGCAAGCCACAACTACTGAAGCCCCCACGCCTAGAGGCCGGGCTCTGCAACAAGAGAAGCCATGGTAATGAGAAACCCATGCACCACAACGAAGAGTAGCCCCTGCTTGCTGCAACTAGAGAAAGCCCACGCACAGCAACGAAGACCCAATGAAAAAAAAAAAGTAGGAATTTATTATGTTACAGTTCTGCAGGTCAGAAGTTCCAAATGGGTTTCACTGGGCTAAAATTAAGGTGTCAGCAGGGTTGTGTTGCTTTTTGAGACTCTAGAGGAGAATTCCTTCCCTTGCCTTATCTGGCTTTAAGAAACTTTCTGCATTCCTTGGCTCCTGGCCTCATTCCTCCATCTTCAAAGCCAGCAATGTTGGGCGGAGTCCTTTTTCCTACTGCCATCTCTCTGGTTCTTACTTCTGATCCTTTCTTCCACTTTTAAGGACCCTTGTGATTATATTGGATTTACCTGGATAATCCAGGATAATCTCTCTATATTAAGGTCAGCTAATTAGGAATCTTATATCCATTTGCAACATTAAATCCTCTTTGTCATGTAAGGGAACATGTTCACAGGATCCAGCCATGTGGACAGCTTTCAGGGGCCAATATTCTTCCTACCATCCCTATTTGTAGGCATTGAGGTTTCAAGTCAACCAGTTGGGGAAAAATATCAATCCTTAGTGAAATTCAGCAAAGACTGAAGAATAGGTCTTGAAGTGGATTAAAACAGAATAAGTGTTTGGCATGCTCTGTGAAATCTCAGATCCCAGTGTGGGAGCTGTGCTGTTGATTGTTTGAGAACAAGCATCTACTCAGTACCAGACACTGTTGAATCTGTGTGTAATTTAAAAACAAATAGGAAAATCCCTGCCTGCCCTCAGGGAGCTTGCCAATGGGAGGGAGGGACAAGCATGTCAACAACATATAAAAGGCAAAAGATGCTGACTACTGTGCTCCAAAGCAAGGACTGCTTCATCCCGGTGATGGAATTTGAAAAGCTCCTCACAGTAAGGGCATGAATGGGGCTGAATATTTATCAATGAATGAATGAATAAAGACATGAATGGAGAGGCATTCATGTTGAGGGAATTCTAAGAGCAAAAATTATTAGGCAGGAGAGGATTCAGGTTTTGTGGGGTCTGAAACTTATACAATCTTGGGGACCCTTCTTAAGAAGAATATAAAATCATGAATGCAAAATTAAGCCAAAAAGTAAATATTATTTAGGAAGAGAAAATGTTAGAAAAAATTGGAAAGCACCATAAGCATAACAAAATCTGGAATTATAATATAGTATTAATTAGCCAACTAACAACTAAACTTCTCTAATACATTTTCCCTTTGTTTTTGGCTACATGTCTTTCATCACTACTTCATATGACAATGATTTTACTATATTATGTTTAAAAAATGAGGTATAACTGACATATAACATTATATCAATTTCAGGTGTGCATCATGATGATTCGATATATGTATACATTGAGAATTGATCACCACAATAAGTCAGATGCTTTTTCTGCATTTATTGAGTTGACCATAGGATTTTTATCCTTCATTTTGTTAATGAGGTATATCACACTGATTGATTTGCATATTTGAACCATCTTTGCATTCTTGGAATAAATTCCACTTGATCATGGTGTATGATCATTTTAATGTATTATTGAATTTGGGTTGCTAATATTTTGTTGAGGATTTTTACATCTAAGTTCATGAGGAATATTGTCTTGTAATTTTCTTTTCTTGTGGCATCCTTGTCTGTTTTGGGTATCAGGGTAATGCTGGCCTTGTAAAATGAGTTTAGAAGCATTCTCTCTTCCTCTGATTTTTGGAAGAGTTTGAGAAGGGTTGATACTAATTCTTCTTTGAATGTTTGGTAAAATTCACTAGTGAAGACATCTGGTCCTGGACATTTATATTTTGGGAGGTTTTTGATTACTGATTCAGTCTCCTTACTTGTAATTGGCCTGTTAAGATTTTCTATTTCTTTTTTTTTTAGGCTGTGCTGCGCAACTTGCGGGATCTTAGTTCCTCCACAAGACATGGAACTTGTGCCCCCTGCAGTGGAAATGTGGAGTCCTAACCACTGGATGGCCAGGGAATTCTCAAGATTTTCTATTTCTTCATGATTCAGTTTTGATAGGTTGCATGTTTCTAGGAATTTTTTTTTTTTTTGGCGATACGCAGGCCTCTCACTGTTGTGGCCTCTCCCGTTGCGGAGCACAGGCTCCAGATGCGCAGGCTCAGTGGCCATGGCTCATGGGCCCAGCCACTCCGTGGCACGTGGGATATTCCCAGACCAGGACACGAACCCGTGTCCCCTGCATCGGCAGGCAGACTCTCAACCACTGCGCCACCAGGGAAACCCATGTTTCTAGGAATTTATCCATTTCTTCTAGGTTGTCAAATTTGTTGGCATATAGTTAGTTGTTCATAGTAGTCTCTTATGATACTTTGTATTTCTGTGGTATCAGTTCTAATGTTTCCTCTTTCATTTGAGTCCTCTTTCTTTTTTTCTTGGTGAGTCTAGTTAAAGGCTTTTCAGTTTTGTTTAGTTTTTCAAAAAATAGCTCTTATTTTCATTGATCTTTTCTATTTTCTTTTTAGTTCCTACTTCATTTATTTCTGCTCTCATCTTTGTTATTTCATTACTTCTAACTTAGGGCTTCATTTGTTCTTCTGTTTCTAGTTCCTTGAGGCATAAAGTTAGATTGTTTATTAGATTTTAAAAATTGTTTGTTTCCAGAGTTTGGCATTTATCGCTATGAACTTCCCTCTCAGAACTGCTTTTGCTGCATCCCATAAATTTTGGTATGTTGTATTTCCATTTCTGTTTGTCTGAAGGATACACCCCCACAAACAAACTTGTCTGTAACCTAAAGCTAAATAATTGCTTTTCTTGTCTGTATTTGCCTCTTTCTTATTGTCATCTTATTCACCAGAACTTAATGTAAGTAGATTTCTTAGAATTGAGATATTTATTGATTTTGTATTTGTCATCCTTAGAAATGTTAATTAAATATTTTATATTGATAATATAAATGTATGTACAATGTGTGCATGTATGTATTTTAGGGTGTGAAAGGGCTGTGCTTTGTATATGAAAGTTTCTGTGTCATCATGGTAAATATGTCCATTTAGAGAAAAAAAAAAAACCTAACAAACCTCTCTATAACATTTTGCCTTCCCTCTCAGAACTGCTTTTGCTGCATCCCATAAATTTTGGTATGTTGTATTTCCATTTCTGTTTGTCTGAAGGATACACCCCCACAAACAAACTTGTCTGTAACCTAAAGCTAAATAATTGCTTTTCTTGTCTGTATTTGCCTCTTTCTTATTGTCATCTTATTCACCAGAACTTAATGTAAGTAGATTTCTTAGAATTGAGATATTTATTGATTTTGTATTTGTCATCCTTAGAAATGTTAATTAAATATTTTATATTGATAATATAAATGTATGTACAATGTGTGCATGTATGTATTTTAGGGTGTGAAAGGGCTGTGCTTTGTATATGAAAGTTTCTGTGTCATCATGGTAAATATGTCCATTTAGAGAAAAAAAAAAACCTAACAAACCTCTCTATAACATTTTGCCTTAATTTTTTCACTGAATATTCTTTCACTGCTTCTTCATATTACCATGGTTTTTTTATATTACTTTAATAAAAGTATTTGAAAGAATTTTTTTTCTACATGATTTATATTTTTTCTTTAAATTTCTTAGAATTGGGATGTAAAAAACATGTGATTTCCCACACAGATATATTCTTTGTTTGTATTAGTACCACAAGATATTACACTCAGAATAGGGGAATTTTGTTAAATCATATTTTGTGTAACTCCCATAAAAGAGAGAAGTATAGTGAACGTTTATAATTATATACACTTTATTATTATATGTATTTCTGATGATAGAGAACCACCCAATTTTGACTGGATATTAGTGAGATAAAAATCTTCCACT
Source organism: Physeter macrocephalus (assembly GCF_002837175.3). Classification (NCBI taxonomy): domain Eukaryota; kingdom Metazoa; phylum Chordata; class Mammalia; order Artiodactyla; family Physeteridae; genus Physeter; species Physeter macrocephalus. The sequence continues at coordinate 81,365,018 of NC_041224.1, forward strand.
TAAAATTTTACATGTTTGAATGAGAGAGTTTTCTACAGACCATTCTGGCTATTCTGGCTTTGTGTGGTTTATACCTTGTTTCTCCTGCATGGTCCATATGCTGCCAGGTCCCAGAGTATATGTTATTATTGTGACATAGCTGCTGGCTTTATGTCTTGACATTGTATGAGCTGTTATAGTGGGTAATATAAAAAACTTGGGAGCTGTTCTTAGGCTGAGATAGCTATAAGTAACTAATCTATACATAATATTGGTTGCAAAGCACATAAGTATTTTCCAATAATCCAAAATTACAAGTATTCTCAACTCAAATATGCCTTAGGCAGATCCTCCAAATGCCCATGGCTACTCCAATGCCACCAACACTAGACGAAATGTAATGGATAAGAAATAAGAATAAAAAGATGTTATCTGTTGCTGTAAAACATATCACCCTCAAAACTTAGTGGCTTGAAACAAACATTATCATTTATTATGTCACGGTTTCTGTGGGTCAAGAATTCAAACAAGGCACAGAAGTGATGGCTTATCTCTGCTCCATGATGTCAAGGTTTCAGCTGGAAGATTTAAGAATTGGGCTGGAGAATCAACTTCCATGTTGGCTCATTCATATTGGGGGCAATTTGGTGCCAACAAATTGGTTTCTCTACACATGGGTCTCTAAACAGGGCTGCCTGAGTGTCATTATATTGTGGCTGGTTTCCCTCTGAGCAATCCAAGAGTACAAGGTAGAAGCAGCAATGTCTTTTATGACTTGCTCTCAGAAGTCACACCCATTCATTTATGGTTGCAGAGGTAGACTTTTATTCATTATAAAAAAGAGCACATGGGAATAAATACCAAGAGATAAGGATCATTGATGTTATGGAGTCAATGTTTGTGTTTCCCCAAATTGCTATGTTGAAGTTCTAACCTCCATGGGATGGTACAGTATTAGGAGATTGGGCCTTTGGGAGGTGACTCGGTTTGGATGAAGTCATAAGAATGGGGCCATGATGGGATTAGTGTCCTTACAAGAAGAGGAAGAGAGACCAGAGCGCTCTCTCTTTCCACCATGTGAGAAGGTGGCTATCTGCAAGCCAGATCTCCCTAGGAACTGAATCTGGCTGGCACCTTGATCCTAGGCTTTCCAGCCCCCAGAACTAAGAGAAATAAATGTTGTTTAAGCAACTTGGTCTTTTGAATTTTGTTATAGCAGCTGGGGGAGACTAAGACATTTGGGAACCACCTTGGAAGCTGGCCAACAAAGGAGATGTGATAATTGTAAACAACTAAAATTAAATTTTCTCATGTTGACATATTCAAACAATTATATTACCATGTGACCACATTGTTATTGTTTCTACCAGAGCTTTAGAAGGGGGAACTAAGAAACTGAAACATAAGGTTTATTTGTTTCTTTTCTGAAAGTTTGCCTTTGTGCTGCTATTCAGACCAATTCCCTCAAAATTCTCACTCCTTGAATAGAGTTTCTCACATACAGCAAACTCTATTTTTATTTCTACCATAAGCCTGAGATGCAGGGAAGTTCAGGGTTAGTATTAATAATGAGATGCCATAAATTGGTTTACACCATTGAGGTCAATTTTAAAAGAATACCACAGATAGCCTGAAAGGAGAAAAGAAGTTGGAAGATGGTGGCCTAGAGCTTGAGGCTGGGTGACTGGAAGTCCAAAAGGGCAGTCCAGTTTGTGACTGTGAACCTCAGATCTTGTTTTGAACATTATGGCACATGCTGCTAATTATCCTCTAGAATCCATTCTCCTGATCTTGCTTTTAGAATGGAAGACTTACCCTATAAACTACCTGCCACTTTTATCAAAGCACTTGGTTTTTTGGCTACAGATACCACATTGCACCACTCCCTTGCAGATACGTGTGTGCTTAAGTTCTAGCCAAAGGAACATGAGGAGAAGTGATGTGTGTAACATGATGTCATTTCCTTTAAGGAATGTTTGCTAGTTCTCCACTTCCTTTCTTTTTTCCTTTCTTCCTTTGGGGAAGGAATGGAGAGAGTCACATTGGATTCTGGTATGGAAGCCACATGTTGATAAAAGAACCACCCTCTCAGCTCTAGAACTCTCACCTCTGGACTGTTTTGTGAGAGGGAGAGAGAAAACTACCTTCTGGTTTATTTAACCCATGAAAATTTGAAGTTTCTTTGTTACAGCTCTTTAGACTGACCCTTCAAATAGTAAAGTAACAAGTTAAAGAATCATTACCGGGCTTCCCTGGTGGCGCAGTGGTTGAGAGTCCGCCTGCCGATGCAGGGGACACGGGTTCACGCCCCGGTCCGGGAAGATCCCACATGCCGCGGAGGGGCTGGGCCCGTGAGCCATGGCCGCTGAGCCTGCGCGTCCGGAGCCTGTGCTCCGCAACGGGAGAGGCCACAACAGTGAGAGGCCCGCATACCGGAAAAAAAAAAAAAAAGACTCATTACCCTTCACAGAAACATTTTTTTCTTCATTGACCAGACACTTGATGGAAAAAGACCCCAAACTCAGGTTGGAATAATCCACAAATCTCCTCTGTGTTCCCATGCTCTGTCCTGGCCTTGTAGAAGTAGTCTTTTCTCAGCAGCATCCTCTGAATGTGAAAAGACTATAAGAGTGATTATTTCACTCCTGATGTCTCCTCTCTGCAGATATGTGATTGAGTGCTTTGCCTGTGAAATTCTCATGGTGGGCATTTTTGCTATTTTCTCCTGCTCACCTGCTTTTTTTTCCTTTGGATGGGTCAAACCTTGTAGTGGAAGCAAACCTGTCAGCATGTGTGGGTGACAAGAGTGAGGTGAGAAGTGGATGTATGGTCTGAGGTTACAGGAAATGGTTGTTTATGTAGCCTTATTAGTACTCAAGGGATTGCAACGTGAGTGTTAAATTCAAATGTTCTGACTCACTATTCCCTTGAGAGAAAGACCTCAGAAAACACAGGTGTGCCGTCTACTGAGCTGGTGGTTTCCTTTACAGTTCATCCCTGTAGAAATAAACTTTGACATTCTACCCCAGGGGTTGCAAAGTTTTGCCTCCCAAAGAGACCCCTGGGGTGATGTGTATTTTAGAAACCTCAGACATGAACTTGTATTTAGGTGGTATTTACCTTGAGAGACACCCTCCTTCCTTCCTTCCTTCCTTCCTTCCTTCCTTCCTTCCTCCCCCCTGTTAAAATGTAAGATACTTGAGACCAAAAATTGATTCAGTTTTATTCAATGACTATTATATTCATAGACAAGAACAGTGCCTGAGCGATCATAATTGTCTAATACATATTTACTGAGTAAATGAATGAACTCTTCTTGAGGAATTAACAGTACTAAATTTTACAATGAATCCTAGAAGTCTAGAACTAGGAGAGACTTTATTGATAATTGAATATGTCCAATTTAATAGGTAAATAATTGAGTAATCAAGTTGCAAGATCCTTCCTTCCTTCCTTCCTTCCTTCCTTCCTCCCCCCTGTTAAAATGTAAGATACTTGAGACCAAAAATTGATTCAGTTTTATTCAATGACTATTATATTCATAGACAAGAACAGTGCCTGAGCGATCATAATTGTCTAATACATATTTACTGAGTAAATGAATGAACTCTTCTTGAGGAATTAACAGTACTAAATTTTACAATGAATCCTAGAAGTCTAGAACTAGGAGAGACTTTATTGATAATTGAATATGTCCAATTTAATAGGTAAATAATTGAGTAATCAAGTTGCAAGATTGAGAATATTTGAAACGTTGGCTTTTCTACTTATACATCCTGTGATTATATAAAGTGATTTATTCCAAATATCCAACCATTTATTCTCAGGGACCAAGAAGTACCATATTATAATCCATTTGGAGTCAATGACCAAGTGACAATTGTCACTGTGTACCAGATTTTCTCTCTGCTAAAACTAATTAGTCAATGGGGTCAAAGATAAACTTTTCTAATGACATAGTAACTCTCAGGGGATTTCAATAAAGGTGAGATAGAACATTTTTGCTGTTAAACATTAAGCTCTGTGGCTAGTAAATCAGGAGTTGGCACACTGCAGTCCATGAACCAAAGGTGGTCCATGCGTTTTTGTAAGTAAAGCTTTATTGGAACAAAATAATACCTATTCATTTATGTATTGTCTATGGCTGCTTTATATTACAAAGGCAGAACTGAGTAGTTACTTCAGAGACAGAATGTCCCTCAAAGCCTAAAATATTTACTTTTTTGGCCCTTAAATTTTTTGTCCACCCCTGTAAGTAAACTAGTGTCCCTGCAACCTCCCTGCCCCAACCCTTATCCACACCCCACGAATGTATATCAAGTTATTAAAATATGGAACTTTCTCATTGAGAAATTTAAAAAATACATACTACCTTATCCAAAGGCAGAATTATGCTTCCTTTTAACCATTGTATCTAATGCAAATCATATTTTTTAGGAGGATTCTGACACATGAAGATGCTTCACAAGAAAACTTAAAAAATAACATTGAAACAACTAGAGATCCAATTATAGGTCATGGGGAACAGTCTGTTGGTTGTCCCCAATATTTATATTTCATTTTTTCTCTTTAGTCATTGGAACTTTTAATTTTAGCTGGATAGGTAGCCATCCTGCTGAAACTGTGTTTTTCTAGCATCTTTTGAAGCTTGGGACATATCCTTATGTTCTGGCCCATGATATTTGTGCAGAGGGAATGTGGGCAGTTCCTGCACCCTGACTTCCCTTTTCTCTCTCCACTTCCCACTGACAGGAATGCAGATACAACAATGGAATTTGAAGCCACCAACTTAGACAATGTGATGGAAGCTTCTTGTTGAGGTTGGCAGAGCAACAGGAAAGGAAGGCGGGGTCCTCACCACTGTAGATCTATCACGTGGGTCTAGGACTGTTGACTAGTATGTCCTAAACTAGTATGGTGCTAGAAGAATAAATAATTATTTAGGCACTGTTATTTTCCAATCTTTGATACAATAGTTGAACCATATACTATTTGGGTAATAATTACAGTATTAAAAATTCTCATTCAAGTATAAAACACCAAATAGCATGTAAAATGACTCCCTGTATCACTGAAACATATTCTTACACATTTTATGAGAGAAATCTAAGTTTGGAGAAAGAAGTGCGTAGAATACCACATAAACCGGATGGAACTTGAGAGTGATTGCAAAGCAGAGTCTAGGACAGATGTATTGAAATCCTGACCTAAAGACTGAAGAAAATGAAAATATGGGCAATTTGGTGTCTTTTAGGGTTTTGATTTTTTTTTTTTTGTCACTAGTCATTTAATAGTGATAACAAGTGCAAGACCAGTACCATTTATTGAGTATATACAGTGGTATAAGGCTGTGCGAAAGACACTTTATAGTTAACATCATTTTTAGTTTTCCAACATCTCACTTCTAAATTATAGAAATTGAGACTATCAACATTTGCGTTGCCAGGGAAACACATTCACTGAGCAGCATGAGTGAGATTTATTTTCAGTCTTTGTTTGCTCCCAAGACTGTAATATTTGCAATCAATTGTGCTGATCTCACATAGTCAGTCTTCTTTCATGTCAACACCCCATAAAGTGTTTTGAAATCTCTCAGTTTTTCTTCATAAGAAAATGCAACAGGGATCCATGAGAAACAGTTTGAAGTTGGCTACCCTTACCCAACTCCTGTTTTCATGTTACATGGTCATTAAGCCCTGATTTCTTTTATTAGTATTAATTCAGAATTACCAGATTCTGAAGGAGATGAACACTCTAATCCCATGTGAGTATGGAAATTATAGTAATTAATCAAAAATGTGAGGTAAATTTTTTTCCTAACCTTACAGATGGGGAAAGAAAAGAAAAGAGATGCTAAAAAACTTTCTCAAATTTACAAAGGAAGGACTGGTCAGAGCCCCTATTCAGATCAAAGTCAGTATGTTTCTGATGAAAAAATGCTACTTGGGTGGTCCCCAATGAACCAGATCTTCTGGTATTCACTCTCTTGTGTAGTTTCCTCCCACATTGAGCTTGGCCATGAATTTCGCTTTGGTGTAATGCCAGTATAAAGTAAGCTGAGGCTTGGTATGTGTTTGTGCAGTGGGTCCTGTCCTTTTGAATTGCTAGCTCTTGGGACACTCTCTCTCAGAACCCAGGTGTCATTCTGAGGGAAGTCCAACTAGCCATGTGGAAAGACCATATGGAGGAAATTCCAGGCCCAAGCTGAATTCCAGGCCATCCTCCCAGGGGACAGCCAGCACCAACTTGCCAGCCATGTGCATGAGCAAGTATGATTGAAAGTAGATCTGCTGGCCAGAGTCAAACTGTCCCATTGGATGCTACAAGGAGCAAAGCCTGGAGCCCTAACCAAATCCCTGAATTATCAGCAAATAAATGCTGTTTTTCTATGTTTAGATCCCTAAGTTTGGGGTGATTTGTTTTCCAGCAATAGATAACCAAACCTTTCTGATGACTTTTTCCACTATATTGCAACGCCCTGGTTCACAGGCAAAATGGCCAAGGTTTTCCATACCAATATCCCATCAACACCTTACCTTTATAGGTCTAGAAAAGCATTAAACCTGATAACATGCGTTTTATGTGTTGTTTTATAAGAAAATAATGTAATTCACTCACTGACATTAAGATTCATTCCTGTGTCTCTCTATCATGATGGTAGGAAAAGGTCCCAGAGGCTCCAAAGGAGCCAAGTGGGCACGAGGTTGAATCTGCCCTCCAATCTGGGGCTTTGGCCAAGTCACTGAACCTGTCTGATCATGTGTTTGCACATTTCTAAACTGCAAAAGATGATCACTCTCAGCTTATAAGGAGGATCAATACAAATGTGTGTGGATGGTTCTAGCATCATATTTGTCCTATAGAAGGTCCTTAATATATGGTAGCTGCTATCTCCACTTTTAAGTTATAACTAGTATCTTATAGTTTACTGTCTGCAAAGATATGCTCTCCTAGAACTGACCAGCTGTCTAAGATCTACAGTTTATGCCAGGGGGACAGGTTTATTGGTGTAAAGCTCTAGCTCTGATAACAAGAGACAAACGATGCAGCAGTTATTCTAGAAATAGGGAATAGAAGCCAGCCTGGCCAGTGAAACCTTCCTTAGCTTACCCGTTCTATGCAATGACCCGCTGCAACTTCAGAGCCTGGAAAAGTGAACGCCAAATTGGAGACTCCTCTTTAAAAACATTTTCCCCTCAATTACTCCTGCTCTGTCAATTCCATTCTGGCATAATTCAGCTCTCAAGATATGCAAATGATTTCCTCCTTCTTCTCCCTGAAGTGCTGCTGATAGATGGAAACTTTGGGAAGAAAATCCCTGAAGAGGTTTGACATCAGTGAAGTGGATAAAGACATCACTGGAGAACGGTGAAGAATTTGTGCAGGGGACACCCAACAGCCTCAGGATGGTGCATGAAATCACCGGTGATTGTGAAGTGAGATTTTGTGATTCCCTTTGCAAAGTGCTCCTCTTTAAACTCTCCATATTTAAAGGATGCTCTTTCTCTTTGCCAGGGAAGTTTAGGGAAAGAAGATACAGCAATGAATAATCAACGCACGCCTCACAGCATGGAATACTAGGAAATGATTGATGTGTGACAGCACTCACATGTCAGGTTCCCCTCCATGACATTAACATGCAACCTGCAAAAGAAACTCGACTTAAGATGCTCACAGATCAGAGCACAAAGAAAAAAATACATGTACGATACTTTCTACAAAGAGGGGACTTTAGCTCAACTTCTCTGGCAGGCAAGAAGAAAACAGGAAATCAAACATTAAATGTTGAAATGTTGGTGACAGCCTGAAGTGAGCAAAAAAAAAATAATATAGCACATATGGAGAGCTTAGTCTAAGACCATTACTGGGCCTGTCTGCTCCTTCCTTCCGTCTCCCTCACGACTTTGTGACAGGTTTGAATCAAAGGGGTTCTACCTTCATTAGGTCAAACCTAGGAATATGTTGTAAAAGTGTTCATTGTTCTATGCTGGGCTTTGGAGTGAGCTAGACAACTTATTGGAAAGTTGGGACTGAAATTCATAGAGTATATCAGTGAACCAGAGTGAGGAATGGGCCATGGTGACTGTTCCCCTGCAGAGGTCTGGAGGATACTTCTGTTTCTGTTGGGGAGTAGCGCAGAGTGTCAGTGACGTAGCTGGGATAAAAAATTAAAATAATGCCCCTAGGTTCTGATTCAAACAGGCTCCCAGAAGATAAGCCCAGCATTGCATAGAATGTCCTTGAAGGAAGAAGTTATGTGACAATTTGTTGGAAGGAGAGCAGCTTACAGATTGCTATTTTGTCTGAAGTATAGGCAGCTGAGGCTTTGCCGATTTATATTTAATTGACGTTTCTTTGCAGTGGATATAAAGGTAAATTGAACTGGATATAATAAATGTTTATTGAGCACCTGCTAAGTGCCTGGTGCTAGGATCAGCTCAAATAATACAGTGGTTATTGCAATGCAACCCCAAGAACAGAGGAGTTCTTGGTTACCGCAAAAGGTGGTTCACCTGGGCTTATCAACTGATCTGCAGCCAGGCTTCAAGGGCATGGTATTCTCCTGCCCACGCTGCCCCTGCTTTGATAGACTCTGGGACCCTTTCTGACACAGTCACTGCTATCCTCGTGAGCAGCACCATTAATGCAAGAGTCAGGATGCCAGTATGTCCCGTGCTCCACGGCCAAGTGGAAGAACAACAAGAGAATGCTTCTCCTTGTGTTTAATGAGCATTCTAAGCAGGACAGTTCATGTCTCATATTGTAAAGGGATTGATGGAGCAGCGTTACCAGCTTATACTTTTTGAATTGCCCCATCCCTTTACAACCATTCCCTCCTACTCCAAGTCCCAACACAGATCCTTGAGGTCAGGCTGAAGTCACGTGAGACTGTCAGAAACCACCTTGTGTTCAGAATCACTGATACACTCCAGCAACCAAGACTCAGCTCCAGAGCCAATCCCTTCATGCCTGGTTCCTTCTGTACTTTGAAATATTTCCCCTGATGTTTCTCTATCCCAGTCCTTGAATGGATGCACTCCTGGCAGATCCACCCAACAGATTGCTGTCAGATATGCTTAGATGTGTAAGTCGCCTAGTCATATCTAGGGTTCTTGATACAGAGATATTTGAGGAATATGTACTTTGAGTACTGTGTAGAAGGACTCTTTCTAACATCCACTTCTCTATGACCCTTGCCCACCTGTCTAACCTCATTTCCAATGTTTGTCCATATTTGTCCTACCTTCTATCCAACCTACCTGGACTGTGTGTCATGCACTGTTTTACTTCTGTGCATTTGCCTATGCTGTTCTTTATCACATGTCTTTTTCCCCTTTCTCTACCTGATAAGGACTTTTTTATCCTTTGAGAGTCAGTGGAAATGCTTCTCGATCTCATCATTGCTTCCATAGTTCTTTGTATATCACGGAGCTCATTATAGGCTAAGTATGTTTTTACTTGTTTATCCCCTTCTTTAAATTATGAGTTTCTCAAAAACAAAATCTGTCTTATTGTTTTATTCCTTATGCCCAGTACAGAATTTGACATGAGTAACTGCTTGATAGTTGTTGAATGGAAGTCAAGACAGATATTCACGTTTACCTTAAACAAAACAATAGCTGTAAATATTACCTGGAATTATCAATGATACTTGCCGAAAGAGATTGTCCCTCTCTCTTCTGGGAACTGCGTGAAGGAACATAAGGGGGGAATGCATGTTTACATTATTGATTTCAGTTCAGATAGAAGCCAGGGTCCAGAATGTGGGGCTTTATCTGACCCTTAAGAACAGCAAGGAAAGCAAAGGCAAAAATGACTGTAGTTATCTGTTTCTGAGCCCTGACCTCTTTGAAACTCCTTGGAGACTGTGCAAATGCCTCTTAGCAAATTATAATGTTGATAGCCTCTTTACATAAGTAAACTCAGAGTAAAAGCAGACATGTTATGTTGAAATAATCACGAGAAACTTCATTGCAATCTCTTGAGAAATGACCACAACTGTTGAACAAACAAACCACTAAAATGATAAATCAAAACACAACAGCACAAGGCAAAACTAATAACCAAGCTTTAACAGCATTTTCACAAGAACTAAGGTCTCGCTGAAGTTGTAGGACATGATAAAGGCAGATTCGAACGTCTCATGTGATTCTCCTGTTTTGACGGTGGTGGTTGGAAGTTCTGGGAGACTCATTTCTCCAAGACACGGTCTAGAAAGGATGGTGCTATTTGTGGTCTGGTTGGTGTGGGAAGCCAAATTCCTAGTTCTGAAGTCACCGAGACACTCACACTCAGAGCCTTAAACAAAAGTTTAGCTGTGCCTTTTCACATGTTTCTTCACAATCCCATCTTCAAATCGTGTCACTTATGTTCCTTAAATTGCAGATCATGCAATTTTGCTCAAGTGCCTTATATAGGAAAAAAGGAAAAGCACATTTCCATTTTTTTGCTAACCTTTTCTAAAGAGAAGAAATGAGGCTGTTTCTTAATTAAGTTTATGAGTCCTGATATTTGTCAATCATAAAACAAATATATGGATTCTCATCTTCTGCAACAAATGATTTCTTGGGTCTATGTAAAGTAATAGTTGCAGGTAAAGAATTGCTTTATTTTTAACAGTTTTTTTAAATGGAGAATTTCAAACATATACAAGAGAAGATATAGGTAGTAAATAAATGTGCATATAATCATCACACAGCTCAACAGTTATCAACTTATGACCAATTTAGCTTCTTCTCTCCCTCTACTCACTTTCCCCTTCACACACATATTATTTGAGGCAAATCTAAGACATATTCCACTCATAAATATTTCAGTATCTATGAGAGTTACTTTAAAATGAAACTTTTTTTTATTTCACTAGATTTAAAAAATAATCTTTAAGCACAAGAGAAAGATTGAACCAAATAAATTAAGTAGTCTACTTCCTGTCAGTAATATAGGAGGCCTATTTCTATTTCAATTGATGTTTCCATTCCATTTGATGTATCAATAGTTATCAAAAGAAAGAATTCTGAAATGAATTATTACCCTTAGATAACATGCTAAGTACCAAATAACCCTTATTCATTCCTGTTTTTTTTTTTTTTTTTTTTTTTTTTGCGGTACGCGGGCCTCTCACTGTTGTGGCCTCTCCCGTTGCGGAGCACAGGCTCCAGACGCGCAGGCTCAGCAGCCATGGCTCACGGGCCCAGCCGCTCCGCGGCATGTGGGATCTTCCCGGAACGGGGCACGAACCCGTGTCCCCTGCATCGGCAGGCGGACTCTCAACCACTGCGCCACCAAGGAAGCCCTTCATTCCTGTTTAACCTTTGCTTCTTTAACATTTTCCATTGACTGATTCATTAATTCAGTCATTCATAAAGGGTATACCGAGGACCTATTATGGACCAGGCACCAATGCATAATTCAGAGAACGCAGAGATTTATTAGGGCTTTTGCCGTCTGGGAACTTAGACCCTTGTTGGGGAGATAGACAAAAAGATAACTGCGATGCAGTGTGAGGACTACTGTGCTATCAGGAGCTGAGGACAAAGATTTAGGTACCATAGGTCTTATTCTCTTCCTTCTTTGCCTCCTTGAGTTAATAAGGGTTTTCATGAGTCCCTGGAAAGATGCATCTTAAGGGTATCTCCTTCGTGTTCCTGGCACTTCCCCCTGATTACCTAAAAGATAGTCAGACTTTCTGAGGATTTCATGAGAGAGGAAAATTACTCACTCCTCATGTTAGCAATTCCAAAGTATATAGTGTTTTTAGGCTCCTATAAATTTTATACAGTCTGATATGAATTCTCAACCTATTTCTGGTAGAAAACAACTATTCTTTCATTCTTTTTTAGAAGTTATGTACCTTAGTCTTAAGATAAGGCAAGTCTCCCAGGGAAAAACAAAAATAGCTCTTTTATGCCCAAGAAAGTGGAAAACGGGCACGGTGCTCCTATGACCTAGCATTTCTAACCTTCAAATTAGGGGCACACAGTTTTCACATGATAATGTTGTAGGCGGTGGTCAAAGGACAATTGTTTTCTCCCAGAAGAAACATCTGGGGATATTTGGGGAGAAAAGAAGAGAAACTTTTTGGGTTTTGGAGGAAGACAGCAGAATCTTGTGGGAGAAATCTTGGGTGGCGCCCAGGAGGAGAGGAGGGGAGAACCCACAGCAGGGAGACACCAGATCAAGGTACCAGCCTCACCTGAGGTCACAGGGCTCCAGGAGAAGTACTATGCCACGGAGCATTGCTGGTGTGTGCCCAGGGCCTGGACAAGACCAGAGACTCTCAACAGCTAACAATCTAACTTCCTGATTTTTTTTAAAAATAAAAAACCTGAAAAAACAAAAGAGTAAAGAGCTTAATGTAGCAAATATTCATAGACCCATGACTCAGAATGAAATAAAAACCAAATAAATGAAATAATAATTGCCATGTTCGCTTCATATATTTGTCTCCAAGATATGCAGCACATGTGCAACACATGTGTAACAATCGTGTAATATAGACGGAGACACTACAGGTGATGTTATCCATTCCTCTACTGATAATCATTTTAAAACTGTGAGTAAAATCACAACATGACAATTATCGACATCTTATATATCACTAGGTGCCAGTTGTGAGAGCTTCTTCAAGGCATCTTCCAAGCATGGGAATTGACTTCTGGCATAAACAGAATGCATATTTTTAACCTGTCTTCAAGTTTAAGGATTCTTTCCTCTGCATGTCCTGTCTATTGATGATTTGCTTAAAGGTACTCTTCATACCTGTTACTGTTTTTTAAAATTTTATTTGTAGCATTCCTTTTGATTCTTCCTTAGAATTTGTACTTCTTTCCTGATATTACCTATCTGGTCTTGCATATTGTCTACTTTTTCCACTGTATCTTTAAAATATTAATCGTAGTTATTTTAAATTCCCTGTCTGATGATTTCAACAGCTGTGTCAGATCTAAATCTCGTTCTGATGATTGATTTATCTCTTCAGATTGGTTCTTCTTGGCTTTTGGTATGTATTGTAACTTTTTGTTGAAAGCTGGGCATGTTTTATGGGATAACAGATACTGAGAATCTTTGATGTGAAGATTTGTATTATTCTAACTGGCAGTTAGGCTGTGCTTAACATTTGTTGTATCTATAGGCACCAGAAGCTTCAAATTTCTCTAGTAATCTTGCTTTTTGTCTCCCACCTTGGTTTTGATGCTTCCCTTTTTACTCTATCTTTCAACTGTATTTCACTGTTATTCTGGAGGCTTACTGGTATGGTAGTAGGATGTGGGGGAGGAGGTCATTCTGTAATATTCAGATTAAGTCTCAGACTTTGATGTACACAGTGGGCCTGTGTCTTGGGAGTGTGGCCTTCATAAGTGTTTCTGAGTCCCCTCTAGGGGTAGAGCCTTATTCCTCTCTGCTGCCCACTCTTTTTCTTGGCTGCAGCATTCCCAGTCTATTTGCTTGGAGCCTTTTTTCTTCTTATCTAACCCACCCCCCCTCCACGTCTCCTTAAATGAGAAAGGAAGGCTGAAGGACTGGAATAAGTTGTGGTTCTCTTCCCTTAGCTAAAATGAGATGTCTGTATTTGCCCTTTGTCAAAGTCCTTCTTGAAGAAGGGAGTGGGGTATGAAGAGGGGTTGTTCTCAGATCTTTCCTGAGAGAGTCTGGTGAGATCCTGAAGGAAAAGCTCCCCGAAGTGTGAGGGTATCTATGACTCTGGTCCTTACTCCACACTTAACCTTCAGCAATTTGTCAAAATTACTAGTTAAGTGTTACTACTGATTTCTGGCATCCCACCTTCTGCTCCAGATAAGTCAATCTCACCTCTTGTATCTCTCTGAAGGAAACTTCTCTCCAGATTTCAGTAAGGTTCTTTGCCCTATGGTCTCAGTTATCTGATAGGTCCAAGAAAAGCTATTGAGATGACTTCTATGCTTTTTACATGTCAGAGCTGAAACAGAAAGTAGATATAAACGTTTTTATCTTAGTGTATTTTTCCAAGTTTTGCAGAGAGCTTAAAAAAGTTTGCACTCCCACAACCTATGAGTAAAATTTCCTGTTTCTTCATTTTCCTCACCCACTTGCCAGCAATTGCTATTATTTTTAAATTTTGCCAAACTGATGGATGAAAAGTGGTTTCTCATTGTGATTTTTAAATTACAAGTGTCTGAACAGTTTTCCTGTGAATTAACTAAACAGAGTTCCACGTATAATTTCCTGTTCAAAACTTTTGACCATTTTTCAATAGTGCTTTTTCTCCTTTTTCTTATTCGTAATTTTTATGTGTTTTAGATATTGAGTCTTTTATGCTACACTTTATTGTAACTATATTCTCTCAGTCTTTTTCTTCTTTCTTTTTTTATAACTTTGTTTAAAATTCTTTATTCACTGGAAATTATACATTGAGATGCAGTAAATTTTCAATAATTTTCTTTATGATTTTTGTTTTTGAGTCTTATTAAGAAAAACTTTCTCTAGTCTATGTTCTCTTATGTTTTACTCTAATTGTTTTGAAGTTTTATTTTTCTATGTTTAGGTCTTAATATATGTAGCATGTCTTTTAATTTTTTGGTATTAACTACAGATTATTTTAATATGGTAAAATAGCCAATAATATGTATACAATAATTCATCATTCTCCTGGTGCTTGGATGTTATTATCAAGCAATAACAATAATTTTATCACATATTAAGATCACATGTACATCTCGGGGTCTGTTTTGAGCTTTCTACCATGATCTATTGATCTCTTTCTGTGCCAACACTACATTGTTTTTATTGTAAATTTATAATGAGATAATATCTGGTAGAAAAATTTATCTTATCTCACTCCAATCTACCCTACCCCTACCTTGTTCTTTTTTAGAATTGATTTCACTATTATTGGAATTATATACTCCCATATAAATTTTATAATTAGTCTAAATTCACCAAAAATACCTATTGACATTTTATTAATTTTATACAGTTATGTGAGATTATTTGGCACTCTAAAATATTAGTTTTTTTTTTCCACTCATGGGCATGTTATTTCTTCTAATTTATTCATTTAAATCTTTTGTTTTTACATTCTTCCATATAGGTCTTATATCTTCTTTTTAGGTTTACTCTTAATAGTAGCTTCAATTGCTTATTTGAATGAGATATTTATTTTACTTAATACTTTTTCAACTGATCATTTTTTAAGTATAGAAATACTACTATATTTTCCTACAGTTGTCTTTTTATTCAGCATGCTAGCTGAACTCCCTAACTAACTCTATCAGTTTGACTACAGATACTCATACCTTCTCTTTGGACAATAATTTGTCTAGGAATAATGTCAGTTTTGTCTCTTTCTGGCCCTTATAACTACACTTTTTTTCTTCACTTATTTTGTTGGTTTGGGCATCTAATGCAATTTTGAATAGTAGAGTGATTCCGACTTTGTATCTGACTCAAATTAGTATGCTTCCAAAATTTTATTATACATATGTATATATATTTCTTTTATGGTTAATTTTTAAAATATTCCACATTTTCTTAAAAAAATTTAGAGTTTGTTTTAGTGCAGAATTATGCACATACACACACATATTTGTACTCAATGCTGGGCACTTGTCTAAGCATCCTGGCATGCATTATTTAATTTTATCTTCACAACAAATTTATGGAGTAGGCACTATTACTATAGCTATTTTGAAGCAGAGGAAACAAACATACCTATCTTACCTGTGGTAAGATAGCTAGTAAATCAGTGAGCAAGAATTTGAATCTAGTGAGATGTCTTACTCCTAATCTTCTGTTCTCAACCACCATCCTAAATTCACAAATATTTTTATCTGTTTTAGCTAAAGCTTGTTAATTGTGTTGACCTTAATATTTGGCTTTCTTGTCCTATTTTTGCCTGTCTTATTTATCATTTTCTGAGAGGAGTGTTAAATCTCTCACTATGATTGTGTATGTGTTGATTTTTTCACATAAATCATTTTTTGCTTTATACAATTTGACACTTTATTTTGTAGTGTAGCATTCAGAATTGCTATATTTAGGTGGAGGTTTACACATTTTCACTGACATCTAGCTTTAAGAATTGCTCTTGAGAAATTGCATACCATTCTGATTCTTCACCTGTTGTATGAAATCTGATTTTTTCCTCTCTGGCAGCTTTTAGGATTATTTTGTTTTTCTCTGAAGTACTAAAATTTTAAGATGAAGTGTCTTGCCGTGTGTGTGTGTGTGTGTGTGTGTGTGTGTGTATTTTTTCCCATACTACTCATTTCTTTGTTTCAGCTGCAATCTTTCATCTTCTGTTTCTTTTGGCCATTTAATTTATTGCAGGGATTTCCACAAATAACAAGTGATCTACGCTTCATTCCTAAATAAGGAGATATTGAAATGTTGAGTTTAAGCTGTGTGCATGGAAGGATTTGTCAACTGGCAAACTTCATTAGAGGGAAATTGAACACGAATCTAGAAGTTTCTTTTTGGGATGCCTGAATATTAATATCTGTATGGCTTTTCTCTTGTATGATTTTATTTAGCCAAATTAGAATCCTTAAGCACCTTCCCTTAGGGTTTTGAGGCTACAGTCTGGTACTCTAGGAACAAAGAGGGAGAGGAGGAAAACGGGTCTTACTTTTCAATATACAGATCTTCCTTACATCCCAATAAATCCATCATAAGCTGAAAACAAATGCATTCAATAACCTAATCTGCAGAACATCCTAGCTTAGCCTAGTCCACCTTGAATGTGCTCAGAACATTTATGTTAGTCTACAGTTGGGCAAAATCATCTAGTGCAAAGCCTTTTTTTATAATAAAGTGCTGAATATCTCATGTAATGTACTGAATACTGTGCTGAAAGTGAAAAACAGCATGATTATATGGATACAGGATGGTTGTTAGGGGTGTTGGTTGTTTACCCTCATGATCACATGGCTGACTGGGTTCCATGCTCGCTGTTCCTGCACTGCATCAGGAGAGAGTATCCCAGAGCATATTGCTAGCCTGGGAAAAGATTGGAATTCAAAATTTTAAGTATGGTTTGTAATGAATGTGTATTGCTTTTGCACCGTCGTAAAACTAAATCCAACAATGATAAGTCACAGACCATCTCTGTAGTTGTTTACTTGACTTGCCTTTTGGTGTTTTCAAGGGCACTACACCCTTGCTCTCACCTGTGCCTGGCATCTGGGGGTCCAGAGCCTAGAAATGTTTATCTTTTCCAGAGAATCATCTTTATATTTTGTTATGGTTGAGGGAATGAGAGGAAGAATGAGAGGGATCTAGGATCTAGATGCTCTTACAGTGCATCAAAATTGATCCTGTTTTCAGATCCATTCCTCCCTCTGCTTTCAGAGATACATGGCATTTCTAATGCCTGAGCTTCCAGAACTCTGAGACGTCAATTAGTTGCTTCTTCTGGTTGTTCTTGTTTAGCACTTACGTTCTTATTCATAGTCATCTTGTCATTATTCTTTTTGTACTTGAGGGTTAATATATTTTTAAAAAGTCAGTTTAGTTGGCATTGTGGGTAGAATAGAGATTTAGCTATATTTAGTATATTTAACCAAGAGTCTATTTGATACACTTTCAAATCTGCATTTTATTTTATTCTCCTATTCCATTTATGTGTTCTCAGGTGTCGTTTATATGATTCATTTCTATCTCTCTGAATATCTTTAACATACTTATTTCCAAGTGACTTTCATGTTACCGCAGGAAGTGAACTGCCCTGTGTTTGGACCAGTCGACTTTCTCTCACAATACAGTTTGCTTCTGGGTTTTGCTTACTGCTTCCTCTGTTGACTTCTCAGATAATCCAATATTTGTCCTTCTTTTTAATAAGCAGAGTTTTTTGTGGGCTGGGGTGGGGTTATTTTCAAAGTTGCATCTTTTTATTTTTTAAAATTTTTATTTTTGGTTTATCTTTTTTTTAGGAATTATTTTGTGTTTTATTTGTATTAAAATGTTTGTTACCCCAAATATTTTCTGCATCTTTGCAGAATATAAATAATTAATATGAAAAATATCTGTAACACTGGAATGTTAGTATCTATTTATTTAATAGGGTCTTTTTAAAAAGTTTTTTTGAGTTTTATTCTATTTATTTATTTTTTATACAGCAGGTTCTTATTAATTATCTATTTAAAAAATATTAGTGTATACATGTCAATCCCAATCTCCCAGTTCATCCCCCCACCAACCCCCCACACCACAGCTTTCCCCCTTTTTTGTCCATATGTTTGTTCTCTACATCTGTGTCTCTATTTCTGCCTTACAAACCGGTTCATCTGTACCATTTTCCTAGATTCCACATATATGCATTAATATACGATATTTGTTTTTCTCTTTCTGACTTACTTCACTCTGTATGACAGTCTCGAGGTCCATCCACGTCTCTACAAATGACCCAATTTCGTTCCTTTTTATGGTGAAAAGGAACCATTGTATATATGTGCCACATCTTCTTCATCCATTCATCTGTTGATGGGCATTTATGTTGCTTCCATGACCTGGCAATTGTAAATAGTGCTGCAATGAACATTGGGGTGCATGTGTCTTTTTGAATTATGGTTTGCTCTGGGTATATGCCCAGTAGTGGGATTGCTGGGTCATGTGGTAATTCTATTTTTAGTGTTTTAAGGAACCTCCATACTGTTCTCCACAGTGGCTGTATCAATTTACATTCCCACCAACAGTGCAAGAGGGTTCCCTTTTCTCCACACCCTCTCCAGCATTT